>NW_006286675.1:4313279-4345463 GCF_000327345.1 Myotis davidii | reverse complement strand
TTTCTTAATTCCACCTGTGGCCAGGGGGCCCTTCCCCGCCGCCTTCGCTTTCAGCTCCTCGAGCTTCTTCTGCTCCTCCTTCTGCCTCTGCTTGAACGCCTTGTCCTCCTCGTCCATCTCCTTGGCCTGCTTCTTGGGCTGCTTCAGGGGTTTCTTCTTGCCACCTTCGCGGCCGGACATGGTGCCTGCCGCCCCGGCCCCAGACCCTGCCACCGGAACCCCAGCACCATTTATTGAAGGGACTTTCCTCTCCCCATTGTATATTCTTGGCTCTTGTGTCGTAAATTAATTGACCATATACACCTGGTTTTATTTATGGCTTCTCTATTTTATTCCCTTGATCTGTGTGTCTGTTTTTATTCTAGTAACATTGTTGATGATTTTATTTAACTAGAACAACAAACATATGTTTTCAAGAAATTTTTATTCAAGACAAAAATGCACATATTTTTTCCAAAAAAAGTGAGAATTTTAGAAATGTTTAACTTGTTTTTACATTTAAAATACATTTATTTTAAAAACATGTACCTAAACAGGTTGTTTCCATCAGGTTGATATGTGAACTTTATGGTTATTTTACATATGATTACATATGTATGTATGTATTATTATTATATAGCTAACACTCTTCTCAGTTTCACCTTCCTTTTTTAATTCACAGGACAGAAGGGAAAAATTCCCACCTTCCAGTTCCTAAATAATATTTCCACATAGTATTAACATATCTAAGGGAAGTAACATATACATATTCTTTCTATGCTTATTGCTATTAGAACCTTAATTATCAACTCAGAAAGTCACTGTGAGTTAATGGGAAAGGTGAGGCCTCTGGGATAGTCAAACCTGGATTCAAATCCCAACTGTACTGTTTATCACCTGAGTGGCCCTGGGAGATCATGTATCCTCTAAGAAATTGGGTTTCCTCTCCTGGAAAATAGGGAAAATACCTACCTTGCAAGGGTTGGCATGAGGTTCAAATTAAATGACTTCTAGTATTGTATCCATTGTAAAACTCACATATAATATCCTCTCTGATGAATTCCGTGAGGAAGAGGCCATGTGGTGTAATGAAAAGAGCTCTGAACTTGAAGATAGGAGGGTAAACATAGTACTGCTTAAGTACTTTCTGCCTCCTCTCTCCCCCCCTCTTCCCCCCCTCCCCCTGCCACACACACACTTTACATAAGTTATCTCATTTTCCTTATAATAACCCTGCGAGGTAAGTATTATTTTCCCATTTTTCACTGTGCTCTTCTCACTATACCTCTTAGATTCAAGTTCAAGTGTTCATTATGCAAATTACTGTGTGATCTTGGGGACAACGTTTATTCTAATATTCACTTTCCTTATTTGTAAAACTGCAGTGATATTAATCCTGACATCACTAGTAGCACCTCAACTCCTTTTTGGAGATTCCCAACCCCTTTTTAGAGCTAGATTAGCTCTAAATATAAAAGTAAAAGCTCAAATGGTTACCTTTAGGCTCCAGCTCACACTACTCCCATAAATAATCACGACATCCAGATCTGAATTATTTCCACCAGCGCACTGGCGTGATTTTATTTTAAAACGTCTCAGCATACGTCTCTTAAATTTTGTAACAGTTTACATAGTAAAGATGTGACTACAGAAGAGCCAGGTCCTGGCCACCTTGAGGAAGTTGTAATGCTATCCTGAAAAACATAGTTGAAGAGTGAATTGTTCACGTGCATATGGACAATCTCCAGGATAGTGTTAGGGAATGTGACAGGAAGGAAGATGGTGAGCAGATTTCCAAAGCCCACAGGGAGTGTCGGGAGGTCATTTGGAGATAATAATAAGGAAAGTATTCACGGTCTCAACCTCAAAGGGAGAGAAGTTAGGTCAGGGGAAGTCTTGGGAGTCAGAAGGTGGCAGGCTCCTCCCCAGGGCCTGGGGCAGGGCATGTGGTTGCTTCATGGAAAGTGCTCCCTCCTCTGCCCATGGCACAACTTAGCTGATCTTGTGCTAGCCTGGCCATCTAGTTAATAGCCACACTGGACTCAATCACTGCTTTTGTTGGCAGGGTCGAGGGCTTGCCTGTCAGCGTGTTTGATGGAAAACTTTCCAGGTGCACATATAAAGGGAAGAACGTTTTCTGATTCTGGGGAAGAGAAGAAAACAACCCCCAGGGTTATGGCTTCTAAGGTGGTGAGAGAACTTTCCCTGGCTCTGTTTTGTCCAGGAAGTTCTCCTGCGCATAAAGTGTGCATTCATAGAGTGGGAGACCAAGGCTGCTCAAACCTGTTTTAGGCGGCAGAGCACCCAAAAGTCAGCTTCCTTTGCAGAAGATGATGAAACACTGGCATTTCTATTGATCATTATATGAACCATGATTTAGCTCAGAATATATTGATGGATTTAGCATCTGAGTGGGCTAGAAACTCCTGTTTAATTAATTGTGCATACTGTTATAAATGACAAAATCTCAGTCATAAGCATATTGGTTCATGGAGAAAACAAACTGTTGAGCTATTCAGGTTCCAGCTTCCAATTGTCTCCATGACATTTCCAATATCCTTTTGCCAATAGGTTTGAGTGTTCTGTTAGTACTTGATAGTAGTCATCAAGTAAAAATGTTGGGGGGAAAAACTTAAAATTGACAAAGTACTAGTTATTAGCTTTTTTAAAAAGCAAATCAAAAAGAAAAAAAAAATCGTATTTGGGAGACGTTAAAGTCAGAAAGACCTGGATTTAAGTCAAGAATATTCGCTGTGCAGCGCTGGCTGGTGTTGCTCAGTGGTCAGAGAGTCAACTCGCACACCAAATGGTCTTGGGTTTGATTCCTGGTCAGGGCACATACCTGGGTTGCAGGTTCGACCCCTGGCCTCGGTCGGGGCATGTGCAGGAGGCAAATGATCTATGTGTCTCTTTCACATCCATGTTTCTTTCTCTCCTCCTCCTCCCCCCCTCCTATCTACTCTCTAAAAAAAAAAAAAGTTCACAACCGCATGCAAGAGCAACCTGGAGAGACTTTGACAGCTCAGGTCAGCATAATACCTGCAGCTGCCACTTGCCTTTCCTATATCTCAGGAAGAAGAAGAAGAAGAAAAAGTTCAGTGGAAAAAATATCCTTGTTTGAGGGTTTTTAAAAAAAGAACACTAGCTATGTGGCATTGGTCAAGTTACTGTATTTCTTGGAAACTGCTTCCTCTTCTTAAGATAGATATACCTTCTTGGCAGGATTATTCTCAAGATTAGCCTTAATGTCTGAAAGCCCTGGCACAGGGCCTGGCACATAGTAGGAGCTTACTAAAGGACCGAAGGGGTAATATTCTTGGCATCAGAACACTTCACCAGCTCCTGAGACACCAGTGTTCCACGAGGAGGGGAAAACTGAGCTGGAAAAGGCCTAGATAAGATGGCATTATATTCCCCCATTCAACAGATGAGGCACTGGAGACTCAAAGAGGAAACCCCAAACTCCACAGCATGTCTGCTGAGAGCCAGGAACGGAATCCCAGCCCACAGCAGCTTCCCTCGCAGGCTGTGCTGTGCTGTTCTCTTCTGCAAACCCAGAACCTTTCTAAAATGCCCCACGTAGTCCCGTGAGGCCACCGACGACTGCATATGTTCTCTTCTCCTTTGGTAGCCAGCCAAGAGGAGAGTATGTGCAGTGACTCACCAGGGGAGCCGGTCCCCAACCCCTAGTTACTGTTCCTGTTGAAGAAAACACTCCCCTCCCGCCTGTGCCCGCACCTTTTTGTTTCCTGTTAGGTGTATTCCTCCCGCGGTGGCTTTGCCTGGTTTGGAGAATTTCTTAAGGAGGGTGCCCGCGGCTGCACAAGGCCACAGCTTGAGATGCTGATATCGTGGCCACGTGGAGCAGGGAAGGATCCGAGTGCTGCGCCTGGCCTGGGCTGCAGAGGGGGGAGCTGGCTGCCCACCGCAGGGCTCCAGAGAGCATGTTTGGGCAGAGAGAGGGGGACTGGGAGTGGAGGCAGACGTGTCAGCACCTGTGCGAGTCTCCAGGGAGAGAGACACACCTGGGGCAAGGGGAGGCAAAAGCAACACAAAGGAACCCAGGTGCACCTCAGGGAAGGTACAGAGATTTCACAAGCTTAAAGACCTAATTTTTGTTTAAAACATGGGCCCAACGCTTAAAAGATGTTGATTGGTTGTTTCCCGGGCTGTTCCCATACTAGGCATGCGCTCTTCTGTTCAAGTCCTCCACTTTCCTCCTTTGTTCTAATCTAGGAGTCAGTGGCCAGGCAGCTGGCCCGCCAATCACCTTCGGGAACTGATATTATGTCACCAGCAGCCAATCAGAGCAGCTGATGGGTCTGGGATAACCAGTGTTACCTGAGTTGACATAATCCTAGCCAAGAGCAAAGAAGTTTGGCGGTTTTCATCAGCAGGCAGAGCCTTTTAAACGGCTTTTTGAAAGCCCTCCTATTTTTATAAGGCTACTCATAAACCTCTGTGTCTCCACCCCACGCTGACTGATGAGCCGGTTGCACAAGGAAAGTAGAAAGCCAGTGTGCAAAGTCTGCAGAGTCCATGGAGCCCGAGAGAGGCCAAGAAGGCACCTAACTTTCCTGGCTCTAGTTCAGGCCCACCTGCGCATCCCACCTCTGGATTCTAGGAAGTGACCGGAACAAATTATTTACTTAAATTAACTGGAGTCAAGCCTTCCTAACTCAAGCCAAATGATCTTTCTGCTTCATTATCTAGGCTTCTCCTTGCCTTGGCTGTGGGTTCCTTGGCAAGACTCTCACTGGTTTAGACTGCACACCTCCTTGTTGCTGTCACAGGGCCTGCATGAGGCCTGAATGAGTTGATGTGCTTTGGGGTCGAGAGGGAGTTCTGGCGTATCTTGTAGGAAACACGGGCCAGGGGTGGGGAGCACAGTTCCACTCTCCAGCCCAGCCCATGTTGGGGACCTGATCTTCTTGAAGTCTAAAGCTACCCTCTGCCTCAGTTAAAAGTCTCAGTTCCCTTGCTCCCTTTTGATTTTCACCATTAATGAGAGAACTTCTGGATAGTCCAGTCTTTTTACTTTCATTCTTCCTTTGTTCTAATCTAGGAGTCAGTAAACCATGACCTTTCCGACAAATCCACTCCACCTGGTTTTGTAAATAAAGCTGTGTTAGAACACAGCCAGGCTTATCCATTTAAGTATTGTCTATTCTGCTTTCAGACTATAACAGCAGAGCTGGGAAGTTGTGATGAAGATCATATTTTAGCAAGGCCAAAAATATTTACTAGTTGGCCCTTTATAGAATTTGCCAACCTCTTAATTCATCTACCTGGTTGCCCCCAAAGCAATTTCCTAAATCTCAGATCCAATCTCACCATTTTTCTGCTTTAAAATATATATATATCAAAATCCACATTGTAGCTCTAGCCGCTTTGGCTCAGTCGATAGAGTGTCAGCCTGCAGATGGAAGGGTCCTGAGTTCAATTCCGTCAAGGGCGTGTTCCTTGGTGGCAGGTTCCCGGCCCTGGTCAGGGCGCGTCCAGGAGGCAACCAAGTGATGTGTGCCTCTCACATTGGTGTTTCTCTCTGTCTCTCCCTCTCCCTTTCACTCTCTAAAAATCAATGGAAAAAATATTCTCGGGTAAGACTTAAAAAAAAAAAAATCCACACTGTAGATAGAAGCTCCTTCGTGTGGCTCTGCACAGCCTGGCCCGCACTCCCTTCCATCTTACTTTGCACCCTCCACCTCAGCTCATGCTGTGCCTGATGCCTAGAATGCCTTTCTGTTTTCTTCCTCTGTCGAACGTCTCAACATTCTATAACCCCAAAGTTAAATGTCACCTCTCCTTCCGCGATGCCCAGCAGAGTTAATTCCTCCTTCCTCTGTGCTCCCGTAGCTCTTTAGACAAACAACTGCTATTGTACTGACCATATGGGATTGCAATGATGTGTTTATGTGTTTGTATTCCCCACTAAGAGTGAGATACTAGAGAACACGGACCTTGTCTCATGGACTTCCTGCCCCTGCCAGAAATGTAGATGAATCATCTGGATGATAAATCTGAAACAGATTTTTATAAAAAGTGCCCAGAACCTTATCTGTGCCACTTCTCATGATTGACTATCTGGTTTATTCTCTCTGTACTTCTGGTAGCTGAAATATCAAAGGTACTCAGAAGATGTCTAATGAGTAAGTGTGTAAATAGATAACATACATATTTTTTCTTCTAATATCAAAATGTAGTAAACACATTGTCACATTCACTTTATCATCAAGTACATTCAGAACTTTTAAAAATAACCTACCTCCATCCAAAGAAGATATACAAATGGCCCATAAGCACATGAAAAGATACTCAACATCATTAGCCATTAGAGCAATGCAAATCAAAACCATGATGAGTTACCACTTCACACCCACTGGAGTGACCTTAATAAAAAAGACAAGATAACATGTGTTGGTGAAGATGTGGAGTAATTGGAACACTCTTACATTGCTGGCAGGAATGGCACATGATGCAGATGCTGTAGAAAACAGTTTAGTAGTCCCACAGAGTTATCCTGTGACCCAGCAATTCCACTCCTAAGTATATACCCAAGAGAAATGAAAACATTTGCCCACACAAAAACATGTGTAGCAATATTCATAGCAACATCATTCATAATAGCAAAACAGTAGAAACAACATAAATGTCCATCGACTGGCAAATGGATAAATAAAATGTGATATAATCCACATAATGAAATATTATTCAGCCTTAAAAAGGAATGTAATTCTGATTCGTGCTACAAAATAAATGAACTTTGAAAACATTATGCTCAATGAAAGGCCACAAAAGGCCACATAGGTATGATTACATTTATATGAAATTACAGAATAGGCAAATTATAGAGACAGAAAGTAGAATAATGGTGGTCTATTTTTAGTGGGGGTGGGGTGGGGAAAGAAATGAGCAGTAACTGCTAATGGGTAGGGAGTTTCTTTTGGGGTTGATGAAATGTTCTGGAATTAGGTAGTGGCAGCAGTTGTAAAACTGTGACTATGCTAAAATAATTGAACTGCATACTTTAAATGTGTTAAGTCTATGGTATGTGGATTATAAGTGTTTTAAAAGAAAGTATGCCACATTGAATAAGAGCTAAAACCTGTGAATTCGCTCTAGCCAGTTTTGTTCAGTAGATAGAGCCTGTGGACTGAAGGGTCTTGGGTTCGATTCCAGTCAAGGGCATATACCTTGGTTGCAGGCTCATGTGCAGGAGGCAACCAATGGATGTTTCTCCCTCCTGCTCCCCAACTCCACCCCCCCCCCCCCCCACACACACACACACATACTCTCTCTCTAAAAAATCAATGGGAAGAAATATCCTCCTGTGAGGATTAACAACAACAACAAAATCTGTGAATTCTACCAATTCAATATCCTGGTTGGGAAATTGTAGTATAGTTTTGCAAGATGTTTCCCCTGGGCAAAGCTGGGTAAAAGTGACATGGGATCTCTCTCTATTATTTATCATAACAGCACATATATACTTTTCTTAACTTTTTTGAGTCTCAGTTTCACTATCTGTAGAAAGAAAATTGTAGAAGCTTCTCCATAGAGTTATTGTGAAGGGTAAAATTACATGAATAGCTAATTCATGTAAAAGGCTCAGTAGAATACCTGCCCCCATAGTAAGGACTCAATAAGTGGTAGTTATCATGATGACGATAATACCAAGGATGGCGATTTATACTGTTGTCCTTGACATATGTTTTTAGGTGACTGGGGTTGGTGGTAAAAGCCTTGAGCCCACTAGGTCCCTGGGTCCACTTGATAATGGATTTGTATTTAACCAGAGCCAGAGAAAAGGCTCCTATTGTCAGTTCTGCTAGAGGAACAATCCGAGGAGAACAAAGGCTTGGTTACATTGGCGGCTCAAGCTAATATTATTTGAAATGAAAGCTATAAAAACAGTGTGGAAAAACCCCAGGAGGGATGAGGCCAGCGAAGGTTCGCATCCTGAGGTCAGCTAGTGGTTGGCTGAGTCACGAAGCCTTTCATACTTATCGTGATCCCACAACAACTGCATTTTCCTTCCTAAAACTCAGGATACCTGTGCTAAAAAACAACACACTAAACACCAAAAAACTATTTTTTAAAAATGTGTGTGATTTGTGGTGTCTTATATATGAAGAGGCTTATATACAACTTAAATTTTGGTTATCCATCTTCTCCGTCTTTATTTTTAAGCAGTAAGATTATATGACTTTGGAAACTCAGCACACACCTGAGCATTAAGGCTGTGTAACCTTGGGGATAACTTTCAAACAGCTCTGCAGACGTGTGTCGATCCTGGCACCTCACTGAGCACTGAGGATGCCAAACAGTCCCGATCCTCCGGCAGGCCCAGCGCAGCACTGAACCTATACAATATAAAAACAAAAAGACAACAACAGCAGCAAAACACACACACAAAATAGGGATCTGTAACAAATAAAAAAACAGTGATTCTGTGACTGTTTTATCATATTCGCCAAAGATAATATTGGAACAAAAATTATCATGAAGGTCCTCTTTATGTGACTGGTACTTGAAAAGTATTGTTTTAGAAAAACAGTGGAACAATAGAAATAGTGCTGATATACTAGGCAATATAAAAATTAGAAATAAAAAAAATATGGCCCTGCTCAGATAGCCCAGTGGGTTAGAGCATCGTCCCGATAGACCAAGTTTGTGGGGTAAGTCCCAGTCAGGGAACATACAAGAAGCAACCAATGCATAAATAAGTGGAACAACAAGAACAACAAAAAAAGCTAAATAAATGGAACAACAATTAGATGTCTCTCTCCCTCCCTCCCTCTCTCTCAAATTAATAAATTAACAACAAAATTTTTTTAATCCTCACCTGAGGATATTTTTCTATTGATTTTTAGAAAGAATGGAAGAGAGAGGGAAAGACAGAAATATCGATGTGAGAGAAACACATAGATTGGTTGCCTCCAGCATGCGCCCCAACCAGGGCCTAGGCCAGGGAGGAGCCTGCAACCAAGGTACATGAACTTGACCAGAAACGAACCCAGGACCCTTTGGTCTGCAGGCCAACACTCTATCCACTGAGCCAAACTGGCTAGGACAACAAAATTTTTAATTTAAAAAATAAAAAAGGATCTGGATTTTGGTGCAGGTTCTGCAACTTACCCATTGTGTGATGTTAGCCAAGCCACTTAACCTCTCTATGAGTTTCCTCATCTGTAAGAAATAAATAATAAAGCCTACCTCATTGGTTGAGTGTGAAATTAAGTAAGAGAAAGTAAAGTTTATTCAAATAGAAGATAACATTATAGGAAATTATAGATAATGTTCTCAGTTGTGGGCTATTTGCAGATAACCCAGGATCACAGAATTGTATTATATCTAGATGTGTTTACTTTTCATATTTTAGGCCAAAGTTAGAGTAGGAAATAAAAATTCCAGAACAATAGAGGGAGACCACTAATTTATTAATGCCTCTGTATTTTGTCTTCTGAGAGCTTTAGGGCCTTTATGTGGTAGAAGAGAAATTTGTGTCTATACTGGGAGGGCAGATGCTCATCAATGAATAATGAGTGCTTGAAGCGCTAGGTAAGTAGGGTGATGCAGCGAGGTCCAGGCATTAAAGGAGAGTTCTCTGACCGATTGTGGTTTTTGTCATGAGCACAGGAAAGGGAGGATAGGTAAGAATTGGGTGTTCGCTGATCTTACATTTCTAAAGAGAGGGCCACTGGGTTAGCTTGGTGGGAGGGGAGAAGGGGGACGATGATACATCTAGAAGACAGCAATGGGAATCTAAGGTTAAGTCACTCAAAGCACATGAACTGAGCACCTAATTTTTGTGCAAGGCACTAGTGATGGGGTGGTACACAGGGCTGTATTCCTCAGTATTCTAAATAAGAGTCAGTCGACTAAGGTTCAAATCCTGTCTCTACAACTGGACCTATGACTCTGGGCAAGCAGTGGAGTCAGTGGTGTAAACACTTGTAATGCCATGTAACAAGTGCAGAGGATCAGGGAGGCTTCTGGTCAAGATGGTGTCGTGAAGTCATGCTTTGAGGCTTTCCCTGCTCTAAATATATAAAAGTATAAAGTATTAAAAGAGAGAGAGAAAACCATAGCTACAGTAAAATATATATATATCTGTGGAGAAGACATGAAACACATACATGAGGGATAATTGGGCTACTGGGCTCTGGGTGGAGAAGCAGGCCGAGCTGACCAGGAATTGGGTTTTTGTGTAGGAACAGGAGCGGCAAGAGCACTAAGCACTATGAAAGGCCACACTTAGGCCCTCTGCTTGAAATCAGGGGCTGGGGAAGCGTGTTCTCTTTGTTCACACACGCACAAGAACATACACATTCACTCAGTCATATACCTTCTACTTATGAAAGGAGGCTAAGAAACCTGCAACTGTCAGCTATTTAGACTTATGGCTTTAAAGGTATGTTCCCTGGGGGATGGAGAAGCCAAGACCTGGGCAAGCCTTTTCAGTGACTTGGTGCCTAGATTTGCATTTCTCCTGTATGGGTGGAGAGCCCAGTATTGGATGGGTACCCAAGGCACCAACATAATACTTAATTCTGGAGTAGGCACGTAAGGGACTGGATGGAGGCAACCAGAAACTGCTGGACTGGGAAGAAAGCAATGTAGCAGAGAGACTAGGGAGGCCAAATTGGGAAATGTGCCCTCAAAATGAATGTGCAAACCAAAATCCCAAAGTCTATAAGCAAAACTCAATGCAAAAACAGAGAGCCAAACAAAATCAACAATCAAGAGATAAATTCATTCCTGGTAAAATGAAAATAATAAAGCATCCAGAAGTTGACTTTAAGATAATTATGTTTACGGTCCTCTTAGTGATAGAGGGAGAAATAGCATCTATTTTTTATAAAAGGGGAAGACAGTTGAAAATGAAAGTGGTATTTCAATTATTTCTCAATGAAACTGGAAAAATCATAAAGTAAAAATGGGAAACAATGAAAAATGAATATGAAAAAGAAGCAAATACTGGAAATGAGAAAGTAAAATCATTGTGTTAAGGAAGGAAAGGAAAGAAAGCCCCTAACTCAGTTGGTAGTTGAAGTCAGGAGGAAATGTTGAGTTGCTTTTAGGATTATAGGAGTAACCAGGAACTCTAGCATGTCTTGCAATGTATACTCAACAGCTGTTGGGTTAATGCCAGCCCTGGGGAGAGGAGTAGGTAATTGCTTGCATTATAGGGACAAAAGCAAGCTTTTTGTTTGAAGGTATACTATTTCCTTAAATTGAAAAAACTTTCAGAGAGAGCAGCAACTTGCCCATCCAGAAAGACTACAGTTGTATGTTCTGGAAATATTGTTATTAGATCCCTCATCTCACTGGGGTTTTTCTACTGAGGAATGCTTTCTTAAACCTGATTTATAATTTTTTTTTTTTGTCTAGGTGCTTAAACCTGGAAGGGGGAGGAGCTGGGGAGAGGTGGGAGAAATTAATATTTATTGAATGACACACTGCACTTCTTTTCCATACATTTTCTCATTAATCCATATACCAATTCTGGCAGTCAGGTATTTTTATTCCCATGTTCCAATAAGAAAACGGAGGCTCCAAAGTTTAAAGTAGTTCAATCAAATTTTCCCAGGAGGTAGTGATACGGGAATTTGAACCCATGTCTGCCCATTCCACTGCTCTTTCCTCTCCAAAATAGAGACTGTGTCACATTCATGTTTGTTTTCCCAGTGCCCAGTACAGTGTTTGGCACTTGAAAGATGCCTAATAAGTGTTTTCTAAAAGAATGGAAGCCCCATTGATCAACCTATAAGCTCCTAAATGGGCAATCATTCCTTTTACCTAACTACTGCAGAAGGGAACTAAGTAATATTGAACATATGCAGGTGAATCCCTTGACAAATATTTTTATTGAGAAAGATGAGCTATAATCGCGTTTCTTTTTTTAAAATTATATTTTATTGATTTTTTACAGAGAGGAAGGGAGAGGGATAGAGAGCCAGAAACATCGATGAGAGAGAAACATCGATCAGCCGCCTCCTGCATACCCCCCACTGGGGATGTGCCCGCAACCAAGGTACATGCCCTTGACTGGAATCGAACCTGAGACCCCTCAGTCCGCAGGCCGACACTCCATCCACTGAGCCAAACCGACCAGGGCTATAATTGCGTTTCCATCATTACTCCTTTCAATCTTACCAAATCTTGTTAATTCTTGATCTTAAATGTTTCTCAAACCCATTTACTTGCCCTCATCCCCACCACCTCAACCCTAGTCCAAAACACCTTTATTTCTTATGTCCACAGCTATGGTAGCCTCTCGCCTGGTCTACCCATTTCTCCTTTTGCCTTCCTTCCATCCATCCCCTATACTGCAGCTAGGATAGTCCACTCATTCCCCACACTGCAGATAAGATCATGCCACTCCCTGCTAAAAATCCTTAAAAGTTTCTTTTCCCCTTAAAAACCAAAAATCCCTGAAGAGAATTCCACAGGAAGCTCAGCCTGGAGCCAGAAACGGGAAGCCCGCCTGGACAAAGTCCTCTCAGACGTGAAGCGACACAAGAAGCTGGAGGAGCAGATCCTTCGTACTGGCAGGGACCTGTTCAGCCTGGACTCAGCCCCACCAGCCCCCAACTGCGGTCCTCAGGGAGTAGTCTCTTCCCCCCGCAGCGGAAATACTGACTGTGCTGCCTTAGGCTGCAGTGTGTGTGCCTGCTGGGGCCTTGGCCTGCCTTCCCTAACCCTGGATGCTGGGGAACGTGGAGAGAGGAGGGAAACTCCAAAGCCCCAACACAGCACCCTGCCAGTGAGAGGGCATGTGTGTGTTTATGTTTTCTGTTGAATCTGTTTGGAGACCTGGCCTGAAATTTCTGAATCTAAAATAAAAAATACAAAGTTATCTTAGGAGAGGGGCTGCAGCTAGAGCCTAAAAAAAATTAAAAACACACACACACACAAATCCCTGAAGCCCCTCACATCAATTCTGCAGAGAAGTATCCTCTGCCCTCTTGAGATGGAGTTGAGACCCCTGTTGTATGCTTCTATGGCTCTCTATATACATCTCCTTTAAAAACTCCTAATAGAACTCTAATTATTTCTTTTTAAAAAATATATGTTTTTGTTGATTTTAGAAAGAGAGGGAGGGAGAGGGACAGAGAGATAGAGACATCAATGAGCGAGAAACATCAATTGGCTGCCTCCTGCACGGCCCCCTGCACAGCTCTACTGCGGATTGGGCCTGCAACCTGGGCATGTGCCCTGACTGGGAATCGCACCAGTGACCTCTTGGTTCATGGGTTAATGCACAACCCCGGAGCCACACCAGCCAGTCTCTGTTTCTTAAATGTTCCCTTTCCCAACTAGATTCAGTTCCAAACTCACTGGGACCATATTATTCTTTTAAAGGTTTTTTTTATTGATTGATTTTAGAGAGAGAGAGAGAGAGAGAGAGACATCAATTTTGTCATTCCACTTATTTATGCGTTCATTGTTTGCTTCTTGCCTGTGCCCTGACCAGGGATCAAACCCGAAATCTTGGCATATCAAGACAACACTTTAACCAACTGAGCTACCTGACCAGGGCGGACCACCTCATTCTTATTCACCAACACATCCTGAGCACCTATTCAGTGAATACACATATAAGAGACTTAACGAATACATGTTGTCTGCATGAATGATTTCCACACCGCACTTAAGGGGTGACATGCCCCGTGATTGAAGGGAAGTGGCACAGAATTGCTTCTAAATTGCAGAATCAGAGCAAAGATTAAACATCCCCGTGATTTACTTGGGAGTGACTTTCAGATGGGGAGCTCCTGATGGCCTGAGGAGTACGTTAAAAAGCATTGTCATTTTGCTGTCTGTGGCCGGCAGTTAATCAAGGCCCAGTGGGGCCTGATTCCCTAGCAGGGAATAAACAAGGTGACATCATGGCCACACACTCCCCAGGGATTGCGCAAGTCGCTGGCTCTGCTTGCTGGTTGGAAGAGTCCGTCCTTGCTGTCTTGGGCTGCTAATCATCTTTGATTCTATAGGTCTCCTGGGGTGGGTGACACACTGCAGTGTGCCGGCTCCTTTGCCTCCATGTGACCCTCAGGATCTAGCCTGCCCTTCTGAGGCGATGGCCTCCACTGCAACCCCAGAGTTCCAGGAGAATAGCCCTCACTGGTTTTCAAACCCTGAGTACACTCAGAATCTCCCCTCACTTTAATTTCAACATAACAGCAATCAGCCCTCTAGCACCAGCTATGCTTAAAGTCAATTTCTTTAACTGTATTTATAGACATTATCTAAGATCATGATGTAGTGACAAGGGAAAAATAGCAGAGTTTTCTCAGGCTGTCAAATGAGGGAAGGGGACTTTTTCCTTCCAGGAGCCATTTGGATATTTATAACATCATTCGTGGGCCATACAAAATTATCAACTTAAAAATTAGCCTGCTACATTTGGTCAAACATTTAATTAACTCACCCCTAATGCCTTGCCAGGACCAGACGAAATGATTTTATGTGCCTCATATGGCCCGTGGGCCTGATGTTCCCCTTCCCTGCTCTAGCACATCAAGGTTTCTAAAACTTTCCTACTTATTCTCTTTCTCTTTTGATCATGGATCTTATGCTTATTGAAGAAAAAAGATAAACACCTAATGCTTGTCATAGATTGATGACTAACATTTCACAACATATATATACAAACAGATTCGGCTTTAAGTGATCTGGGCAAGTTATTTAGCCTCTTTATGCATCAGTTCCTCTCTGTAAAATAGCAATTAACAATAGTAACTACTTCATAGGATGTTGGTAGAGGTTAATTAATGCATGTACAGAGTTATAATAGTTCCCGGCAAATAGGTAACCGCTAAGCATTAACTACTTCTATCACTATTATTGTTATATTGTATTTTTCATGAAAAGAAATGTGGTCTATTTGAAAAGACATGGGCTTTGGAATCTGGAAGACCGGATTTCTATCTTGGCTCTATCAATTACTGGCTGTGTGACTTCAGGGAAGTTTTTTTACTTCTCAAAATCTTGATTTGGGCATATATAGGAGAGTGATTAATACTACTGACCCCAAAAGTCATTGTGAGTACTAACCGAGAGACTACACTGCTGGAAAGCACCTCGTGAAGGCCAGGCACAGAGCAGCCACCCCGTAAGGGATAGCTTCTGCCTGTTACTCTGCATGGAAAATGCATCACCCCCAGTATGTAATAAATGAGGATTGCACTCACGTTAACCAGTCAAGAGAGGTCTAGGAAGAAGGGAAAGGCAATGCTAACAGATACGTTGGTGGTATCCCACAGTGGTTGTTCAATGACTATAGAATTAGAACAACATTTATTGAGTAATTCAAGGGTAAGAAAGAGAGCTAACATTTATTGAGTATCTACTATGCGCCAGACATGTTAAATAAGCCCACTTAATCCTCAGAAAGACCTGCAAAAAGTGACCATCACTCTACTTTACTGATAATAAGAGACAAAATGGTTGCGAAGGTGTCACAGTAAAGCTGGAGTTTTAATCCAGGACTGTGTGATGCCCAAACATGGCTTTTCTCCCTATTATGTAATACTTAAACATCTAATGTTTGTCATAAAGATGAATAGACAGTAAGTAGCCAGGAGATGGGCAGGAGTGTATGCTTTATGGGGTGAAATCATTGCAGGTAGTAGTGGAGAATGATGAGCTAAGGAGACGCTTACTGGAGGGCAACAGTCCATTCCAGACAAGGTGAGAGAGAAGGTGGGAGAAGTGTAATAGTGAGGGGAGGGGTACATCATCAAGCAGCCGCCTTAGTGTCGGCCATCAAGTACACATCAGTCACAGGGACACAGGAACAGGCCCTTCTCTCACGTTCAAGGTGAATGTTCTCACCTGGCAGTACCCAGAGTGCTCAGAGTACTCACAGGCCATTCTCCTCAGCTGACCACCCCACCCTCCTGAGCAAGTGAGACTGTGTCCCCTGACCACTGTGCCATTCTCTCACAGTTCCTGGGAAACAAAACCTCTCGATTTCACTTTTCTGTTCTCTCTTTCTCGCCCCCCAGCTCCTCGCTCCCCTCAGTCCTTTTCCATTCCTTCCCCCTCCCAAGAGCCCACTCTTCCTAGTTTCTTCCTGGATCAATTGGGAGGGAGCAATGGCTCGGAGCTGTAACTCATGTGGGGGAGGCACGCACAATTTCCAGACTTTTCACAAAGCAGAGATGGTGGCCCTCTGTGCACATCTCCTGGTTGTTATTAGGCCGAGTCTCATCTCTTTCTGTGTCTGAATCCCATTCTCAGGGCTTCCTTTTGTTATCTCAGTTTAGGCATCTGCCAAGGCCAGGAAGGAGGGTGGGAGTGGGGAGGTTGTGAATTCAGTCTTTCCCAGGTTCATCCTGGGCAGACTTACATTTAAGCAAGTTCACTGGTGGTAAGGGCCAGAACAGCAAGTTTGAGCGGGAGGGGACTGGGGTGGGGGAGGATTAGGGGACTATTGCCGCTATCCATGGAGGAGCTATGGTCACTGGTTTAGGAGTGCTATCTGCATTAGGCAGGACCGGGAGGAAAAGAGAGATTTAGGAATATTTAGGAGGCTTTAAAAAAAATTGATCATTTATTGGTTGTCAGAGGTGAGAGAGAGGGAGGGACTCAATGATGCCCTGGTTTCTAGGTTGGATGTCTAGGTAGCAGGTCGTGTTATTAACTGAGCGGGAAAGACAGGGGGTGGGGAGCTTTGCACAAATGTGAGGAGACTATGCAATGGGCGGTTGGAGGGTGCAGCCTGTGTTTGATACCTGAGGCCCAGGAAAAAGGTCTCGATTGCCAACTGAGGGCAATCAAGATTCCCCCAAGGTTCCTGAGGCTGCCTCTCTGCTCGCTGCAACCCCTCCACCGCCCCTCCACTCTGGCAGCTGCTTCGCCAGACTCCTCCAACTCTCACTTGAAAAAAAAAAATCCGCTGCATGGGATCACCGGCGTGTCCCATCATGTCAGACACGGCCGGCCGGACACCAGCTCCGAGATCACCACCAAGGCCTTAAGGGAGAAGGAAGTTGTGGAGGAGGCAGAGAATGGAAGCAATGCACCCGCGAAGAGAACGCTAATGAGGAAAATGGGGAGCAGGAGGCTGACAATGAGGTAGATGAAGAAGAGGAAAAAGGAGGGGAGGAGGAGGAGGAAGAGGAAGGTGATGGTGAGGAAGGGGATGGAGATGAAGATGAGGAGGCTGAGGCAGCTATGGGCAAACGGGCAGCTGAGAAGGATGAGGGTGACGATGTTGTCACCAAGAAGCAGAAGACCGATGAGGATGACTAGACAGCAAAAGTAGGAAAAGTTAAATTTCAAAACAAGGCCACCGTGACTTATTCACCCTCCACTTCCCGTCTCAGAATCTAAACCTGGTCACCTTCAAGTAGAGACTCCCGCCGGCCTGCCCGCCCACCCACCTCGGGCAGGTGACACGCCCCCATCACCACCCAACCAAAACCGCAACGTGAATTTGCAACAGGGGAGGAAAAAAGAACCAAAACTTGCGAGGCCCTGCTTTTTTTTTTTTCTTAAAAGTACTTTAAAAAGGAAAATTTGTATTTTTATTTACATTTTATATTTTTGTCCATACTGTTAGGGGTCAGCCATTAATCTAAAAGGAGAAAAAACCTTGTAAAAGAAGCAAAAACAAACAACAACAGAAAGTCTTATTCCGAGCATCCAGCAACTTTTGGTGTATGTATGTAGCTATACTATAAGCAGTTGGTTTGTATGAGATGGTTACAAAGGCCAAAGTCAAAACCGCAACGTGAATTTGCAACAGGGGAGGGAAAAAGAACCAAAACTTGCAAGGCCCTGCCTTTTTTTCTTAAAAGTACTTTAAAAAGGAAAATTTGTATTTTTATTTACATTTTATATTTTTGTCCATACTGTTAGGGGTCAGCCATTTTTAATGATCTTGGGACCACAAACCAGCCTTTGGAGCATTCTCTGTCCTACTTCTGACTTTACTTGTGGTGTGACCATGTTCACTATCATCTCAAAGGAGAAAAAAAACCTTGTAAAAGAAGCAAAAACAAACAACAACAGAAAGTCTTATTCCGAGCATCCAGCAACGTTTGGTGTATGTACGTAGCTATACTACAAAGGCCAAAGATAAAAAGGTTTCTTTTGTCCCTTTTTTTGTCTATAAAGTTGCTGTTTATTTTTATTTTTTGGCCCGTTTGATGTATGCATGAAACAATGTTGTCCAACAATAAACGGGAATTTTATTTTGCTGAGTTGTTCTAACAACAACAAAAAAAAGATTCTCCCAAGTAGAATGGTTACAAGAGGCTAGGGAGAGAGGCTGGGAGAATAGCAACACTTCAGGGGCAGGTGAAGAAAAAGAAGCCCACACACAATAAAAAACCGGAGGCAAACAAGAATACGAGGAGAATGTGGGGCTTCCCATTGCATTGGGAAAAAATCTGAACTCCCTGCTGCTACCCACAGGGCCCAGCATGGTCTGGTCTGCCTGCTTAACTCCCTCTGGCCCTGCTTCACTCAGATCAGACACATGACCTTCCTCTCTCCTCAGGTGCACCAAGGACATTCCTGTTGTAGGTCTGCTCTCTGAGGTTCACCACCTTCCAGGGCAGCCATTTAAAAATTTTTTTGTTAATCTTCACCCAACTTTTAGAGAGAGTGGAAGGGAAGGAAGTAGGAAGGGAGAGGGACTAGGGAAAGGGAGAAACATTGATGTGAGAGAGACACATCCATCGGTTGCCTCACGCACGTACTCCGACCTGGGCCAGAGATTGAACCTGCATGCAACCCAGGTACATGCCCTTGACCGGGGATCAAGCCCATGACTTTTTTACACAAGGCTGACACTCTAACTTCTGAGCCACACCGGCCAGGGCCAGGGCCAGGGCAGCCATTTCTTTTTAAATATATATATTTAAATTAAATTCAGAGAGGGAGGTGAGGAAGGGAGAAATAGAGACATCAATGATGCGAGAATCCAGTTTAAGAACCCACTGTGGCCCTCGAGTCAAAAAGTTTGCCCACCCCCTGCTCTAACCTCTGAGACACACCGGCCAGGGCCAGGACAGCCATTTCTTTTTAAATATATATTTTTAAATTAAATTCAGAGAGGGAGGGAGAGGAAGGGAGAAATAGAAACATCAATGATGCGAGAAAATTATTGATTGTCTGCCTCCTGCACACCCCTCACTGGGATTGAGCTGAAATCCAGGCATGTACCCTGACGGAATCAAACCCTGACCTCCTGGTTCATTGGTCTGTCACTCAATCATTGAGCCACACAAGTCAGGTAAGGGCAGGTATTTCTTAAAACCACTTTATTGAGGTATGCTTAACATGTGAAAAGCTGCACAAATTTAATGGATACAACTTGGTGAGTTTGGGGCTAAGTACACACCTGTGAAATCATCACCACCTTCAAGGCCATGAATGTATCTATCACCTCTCAAAGTTGCCTCTGTCTCCTTTATTTTTTTAAATATATTTTTATTGTTCAGAGAGGAAGGAAGAGGGAGAGAGATAGAAACATCAATGATGAGAGAGAATCATTGATTGACTGCCTCCTGCACACCCCCCACTGGGGATCGAACCCCCCAACTCAGGCATGTGCCCTTGACTGGAATAGAACCTGGGAACCTTCAGTCCGCAAGCCGACGCTCTATCCACTGAACCAAACCAGCTAGGGCTCCTTTATTATTATGATTATTTTGTGTATGGTAAGACTTAACATAAGATCTATCCTTTAAATTAGGAAATTTTAAGTAGATGATACAATATTGTTAGCTATAGGCATTATGCTTATTGTATAGTAGATCTCCAAAAAGTATTCATCTTGCATAACTAAAACTTAGGACCCTTAACCTTCACCTCACCAACTCCTCCCCACCCGCCACCCTACGTCCAGCCCCTGGCAACCACCATCTATGCTCTCCTTCTATGAGTCTGAGTACTTTAGATTACTCAAAAGATGGAATTACACATAACCTATGATCGCTAGTCTTAAGAACCAAGTCAATTCTTGCCATCTTTAGAAGGCATCGTGATCTCAAGCTACTATGGGTATAAATGAACACTCCCTTTTGCTTCATATCTGATTAGTGGACATCTGTTTTAGATTGTACATTGTGTGTGTGTGTGTGTGTGTGTGTGTGTGTGTGTGTGTGTGTTTACACTTTGATTCATGGTAACTTCTCTGTGATGGAATTGGTTTGCATTGAACACAACTGTAAATAAAAAGAAAGAAATTGCTGAAAGAGAAAAAAATCTGTTAGCAGATCCTGATGAAGTGTAATAACAACGGACTGACTTGTCTGTGTCTTACCTATGTAGGTCAGAGTTGCACAGAATTCAGGGACTCTCCTGGGGAGACCCGAATCATTGTAAAACAAAGGAAACAGGCTTTGGTGGCTGGGACCCAAATCCTATATTTATAGAAATAGAGGATTCCCGTTTCCAGGTTTGTAGTCAAAAGACTTTGGAGACAGATTTCGGTTTAAGTCCTACTTCCACCACTTACTGACCGTGTGACAAGAAATGTGTTTAAGAAATCTTTGCTCAACTGTAAACATGAATGCAATAAGATCTACTTCCTCAGGTGCTGAGGGTCAAATGATAATACCTGTATGACCATGCCAGGCAGCGCACCCTCCAGGCTCTCACTGTGGTAGCAAAATGATTGCCACGGGCTCACGTCTCACACTCTCTATCATACCATTTATTTTATTTTATTTTTTTAATATATTTTTTATTGATTTTTTACAGAGAGAAAGGGAGAGAGATAGAGAGTTAGAAACATCGATAAGAGAGAAACATCGATCAGCTGCCTCCTGCACATCTCCTACTGGGGATGTGCCCGCAACCCAGGTACATGCCCTTGACCGGAATTGAACCTGGGACCTTCCAGTCTACAGGCCGACGCTCTATCCACTGAGCCAAACCGGTTTTGGCATATCATACCATTTAGATGACCCATCTGATAGCCCCCACAGGAGAGAAAGCTCAGAAAAAGGTCATTTTTTGTTTCTTTTTCCCCCTCTATCATTTTGTTGCTGCATGTAAAAGTACAAAACACATAAATAACATTATCATGAGACATTCTAATTTCTTTGAGGCTGAAGAGTGGGATTCTAGTGTTTGAAATGTAAATACTGAGTAGATGCATTTTTTAATTTTATTGAAGTCTAATTTAGGTCTATTTAAAATGTACAACTCAAGGACTTTTGACAAATGTATATGGCTATGTAACCACCAATCAAGATTAAGCTATTTCCACCACTCTAGAAAGTTCCCTTATGCCTCTTTGCAGTCAATCCCTTCTAAGTACCATCCCAGGTAACCAACAGTTTATCTATTTACCTGTTGATCGACACTTACTTTTTGTTTATAGTTTTTGATTATTATAAATAAAGCTGTCCTGACATTTGTTTACAAATGTTTTTGAAATGTTTCATTTCTGTTGGATATGTATCTAGCTGTAAAATTGCAGAGTCACAGAATAAGTATATGTTTAGATTTTTAAATATTTATAAAAAGTGCCTAACAGTTTCTGTTATAAGAGTTCTGAGTGCTTCACGTCTTTGCCAACACTTGATATTGCTTTAGCCATTTTAGTGGATATGAAGTGGCAACTCATGTTGTTGCCACAGCTCATTGTACTTACCAAAGAACAATGTGGCAACTCATTGTTCTGATCAAAGATAAAGACAAGCGATTATTTGAATATTAGTTTAGCATATACGAAGGACAGTAGGAATGTGACTGGAGTTATTGGGTTTACAGTTCCTAGAGGGAGATAGAGAAGTTAATAAATAAGCAATGTTCTCTTTATGACGAGTGCCATAAAAGGGAAGCACGGGATGTTAGTCTGCTATATTTTGGAAACTGAGTCATTTTGGAGATCGGAAGCATTAAGTAAAAGGAATGGCTAGGAATGATGCTGGAGAGGGAGATTGCTTCAAGTTCTAAGTTGCAAACAACAGAATCCACTCAAGCTTATTTTAGCAGAAAATACGTTTGTAAAAGAATATTAGGTGGTTCACATTTCCAAGTGGGCCAGGGAGTGGGGTTTGGAAGCCATGGGACCAGAAACAATGCCCAAACCATCCCATAGGACTTTCAGCAAAGATCCCATTGCCACCAACCTGCTGGTTTGGTCCCTAGAGCTCACTAGCTGCAGTGACAGACACCCAAACCTCCATTCTGGCTGCTCCGCCACCAAAGCTGTGTTTTTGGTTTTTTTTTTTCTGCTCTCATTCTTGTCTTAAAATGGATTCTCTGGAGAGCCTGCTTCCTCACATAGCTCCCTTCTAAGCAGAATCCTATATAGTTGTGTCTGATAGATCATGAGCTCCCCGGATCAAGTTAGGAAAATGAGTTTTTCTGGCCTCTCTTTTCAGTACGCAGGACTCATGAGTCAGGGAACACCCCAATAGTAGGAAGGATGCAAAAACCAGGGGGAATGTTTACACAAAAACTTGTATAAGAATGTTCATAGCCCCAAACTGGAAATAGTCCAGATGTCCTTCAACAGGCAAATGGTCCATCCATACCATGGAGTATTACTCAGCAATAAAAGGAATAGATTATTGATACACACAGTAACTTGAATGGATCTCCAGGGAATTGTGCCAAGTGCAATAGGCCAGTCCCCAAAGATTGCATACTAAGTTATTACATTTATATAACATTTTGAAGTGACAAAATTTTAGAAGTGGAGAACGAATTGGTCCTTGCCATGGGTCAGGGATGGGGAGAGGGCACAGTGGGAAGGAGGTGAGTGTGGTTATCAAGACAGACATAATGTTCTATATCTTGACTGTGGATATGGATACGTGGACCTACCACACAATAAGATGTTACAGAACAAAACACACATGCACACATATACATAAATGAGTACAAATAAAACTGGGAACTCTGAATAAGATTCGTGGATTGTATCAATGTCAATATCTTATTTCCGATATTGTACTATAGTTTTGTAACATGTTAGCATTGAAGGAAACTGGGCAGAAGGTAAATAATAAGGATCTGTCCTTATTATTTATTTCAATGACGTGTGAATCTACAGTTATCACTATAAAAAATTAAAAAGCAGTGGAAAGCCAGAAAACACTAAGGATTTGGGATTTTAAGAGCTGTGGGGAACTATAGAGGAATTTTAAGCAGGAGTGACACATGTCTTCATTTAACACCTATTTTCTGTCCAGTGGTAGGATAATATTATCCTGGTTTAAGTTACAACTGTGACATTTTAATTTAAAATACAATTTAAAAGTTCTGTTTTTAAAAAAACCTGATGTTTCCCAGAGTTTCCAGGAAGGCAATTTTAGGGCCAATATATGAGTTCTGATTCCTTCAGCAGAAATAATGAGGATTTGTTCTTTTATTCCTTCCACATGCATTTATTAAGCATCTGCTATGGGTCAGGCACCATGCCAGGTACTATAGATTCTGGAAGTATATGGAAGTATAGAATGAGACAGTCCTGACTTGGAGAAACTGCATTGTTAGATCCTTGGGGGGGGGGGGGGGGGGAGATAACAGCAGTGGTTCTAATAAGAATAAGAGTGGGATCTATTTGAGTATCATGTAACCTGAAGACTGGGAACAAAGACCAGAGTTGGTGCAGTGGCCTTACAATGTCACCAATATCCCAGGCTCCTACTATCTTTTACTTCCCTCATCCTTAGCCCACGTCTTCCACCTTAAAGCTTACCTCATGGTTGCAAGGTGGACAGTGCAGCTCAGATTGAATAAGAAGGAAGGAAGAGCAGCAGGGACCTGCCCGCTGAATCAGCAAGCTCCCCCTCTCCCCAGGGAGGTGCATTCATCAGCTTCCGTTTGCATTTCTCTGACCATTCCTGTATGCTAGGGAGCTGGGAAATTGGGATTCTCTTGTTGGGACAAAGAGAAAATGGACAATGGTTGGTACTAGCAGTCTCAAACACAGGAATTTTGTAATCCAGAGTGAAAGGCAAGTAGGTAGCTAGTTAGTAACTACCTGTGTGTGTAATGGAAGTCTGACATAAAGGCTGCAGAGCCACAAACCAGAGAAGGCTCACAGAGGAAGAGACCTTCTGAAGAAATGCCCAGTAGAGTGATCTGCACTGCATGTACCAACCTGTAAAAGGGCCTGTCATGTTTAAGACAGAATAGTCTAATGGTGGTGTTTGGAGCATGAGGTATTTTCAGGAGTGTCAGCAGAAGAGCCTAGAAAAGTAGGCTTGGGCCAGAACAGGAAGAGCCGCGAATGCTGGGCTCGGGAGTTTGGACTCGGTCCTGTAAAGCAGTAGTTCTCAAACTTTGTATGTGGGGCTTGTTAAAATGCAGAATGTGCCTCTCCCTCTCCCTCCTCTGCTGGAGTTTCTGATTGAGGATGCCTGGGATGGGCCCTGAGAGTTTGCTTGTGCCTTTCTAACAAGTCCCTGCTGATCAGGGGACCCCGTTTGGAGAGCCACAGGTACAAGGAATAAGAGTTTTCAAGGAGGGGAGTAATGTGGTCTTTTTTCTTGTTCTTTTTGGAAGGAATCAGCCCAGGGACTGAGTGATCTCTTGCAGAGTGTACATCTCTCAAAGACAGCAGCTTCCTATGCACACCGGGCTAAAAGGTAGGCCGCTGCCCCCAGAGGCCTCACACAGCTCAACACAGATAGTATTAAAAGCAAAGGACTATGCCCTTACGGATTTGGCTCAGCGGAGAGAGCATTGGCCTGCGGACTGAAGGGTCCCAGGTTCGATCCTGGTCAAGGGCATGTGCCTTGGTTGCGGGCACATCCCCAGTGGAGGGTGTGCAGGAGGCAGCTGATCAGTGTTTCTCTCTCATTGATGCTTCCAACTCTCTATCCTTTCCCTTCCTCTTTGTAAAAAATTCAATAAAATATATTTTTTTAAAAAAAGCAAAGGACTAGGTGTTGTGAGGATCTGGGTCCAGTTCTGTCTCTATGACCAACTGGTTATATGAACTGAGACACATATGTTAACCAATCTGAACGCCAATTAGGACGTCAGTAACAATATTTAGTACCACTTATTAAATAGCAACACAATCATCTTGTTTAATACAACTGTCCTAAAAGATGGGCATTATTGTTCCAATTTACAGGTCAGAAAATTAAGACTCAGGGAGATAAAATAACTTGCTCAAGAGCCCAAGACTATTAAAGGGTGGGGTTAGGATTCAAACCCAGGATTCTTTTTTTAACTCCAACACTCATGTCATGATTCCTGAAACCAGGGTTTACAAATGTATTTTTAGGAATTTATAAGGTTTCTTTGAGAATTTTTAAAATTGAATATTATTAATGTTAATCTTTTAAAAATTCATTTAAGCAAATATTGGGTATTCTGGATGACACTGCTCGCTGATTTCAGACCCTGCATATGCATTTGTGTTGACCATGAGATTGGAGCCAAGTAGAAGAATTTTAATGGTCTGCGCCCAAAGACAAAAAAAACATCAGCAGTCATCATTTGTGAATGATGTGCCCTTGCAAAGTAAAGAGCAAATGACCTCAAGACAAGCTGTATAAATGGAGTATCCACTATGGTTTTAATGGAGAAAAGAGGCAGAAAAGTTAAGTCCTGAAGTGGCCTATGGTAGTTAAAAACAAACAAACACATGGACCCATATCAGTCAGTTCCATATTCACATTACTAATAGCTATTTAGTTTCATGAATATATGCCATATTAAGTTAATGCTGTTAATTTCAACATTGCTGATTTGGTGGTGCTGCTTGTATTTAGCGTGTGAAAGTGTTTGTGTTTTATAATTACTTAAAGCTACAAGCCTCTAAGGAGTTTACTCCTAGTTTTATGGTGCAGTTATTTGAGTTACATGAGAACGAAAATAATGTAAGTCAACTCTGTTCCTGAATGGGGGTCTCAAATTACTTAAGACGAAGCCACGCTTCTGGGTTATAGTCAACAGACATGGTCCCTGGTTAATAGAAGCAGAAATGGAGTTTATTGGATGGGTATTGGGTGGCTGAAGAACAGAGGGGAAGGCGAGAGGACCAGACTCGGGGAAGTGGTCAGGAGCTAGGGAGGGTGGCCAGGGCTGCCCCAGGGCTGTTTGTAGTGGAAGAAGCTCTGACTGAATTCACGACTTGGGTCCAGGCACTGCCAGCCCAGGACTCTTGCTGCTGCTCCAACCAGCCTTCAGATTGCTCTCTCAAGAGAGAAGATCGCGGGTAGAACAAACATCCAGTTGGCTGAGCCTCGGTCATTTGCCGACCTTCAGGAGCCCAGCCAAATAGGAAGGACCTCTAGATGCTGGGAGCCCAAACCCAGATGCCCACTGTACATCCTTCAGAGGAAAACTGGACAGTTGCAGGGATGTCAGCATTACACACAACAGTCTCATGGGCACCTGGCCACATGTTTACAGTCATTGATGGCAGAGTTTAATGAGGTCCCACGGTGATCAAGATCAGCGATAAAGGGCCCAGCGGCCTCCACTGGTATTTTTGTCCCGTGGTCCTCACGACAGATCAGGAAGGAACCATGAAAGGTAATTTAATAGAGAAACCATGTCTTCCTTGGGGGGAAAAAGTTATTTTCCTTTCAACCAGCTTCTTTGGATGTTATAAAAACAAGCTAATAAAAGTCTTTGGCTCCGTTTGTGGAGTTGAAATTCAGAAAACATAGTTGTTGTTTTTTTTTTTATCACAGCAGGATTTTTATGTTCCCGTCCTCCTGGGCTCATCACACAACTGGTTTTGCTCCGAGCATGAGGGATGGGAAGCGTTTGTCCAGGTCTCGGATGGCGCTTGCTAGAAACGCTTCCCTGCCGTGCTTCACATGTGGCTGCAATTAGCTGGGAAGGAAACCTGCTGCACCAGGAAAAATTGTACATTCTGTGCTGCATACTGTATTAGGAAACTCTTACCCTTTCGTATTTTGGTCGCAAGTCCTCCACTTTCAAGGTGTTTCACTTTGGGAACCGCACAGCAAGTTCTCGATTGTCCATTGCGTTCTTTGCAAAGACTTGAGTACAGGGAAACAGGTTTGATTTTCTTCCTCCTTGTCCAGTTACATGAAGGAGTTGAGGGGGGGAAAAAAAAACCCCTGCTCTGGCTACTGCATGATGTGCCCACTTCCCACCTCTCTGACCTCAACCCCTACCCCTCTTCCCCATTCCCACCCCACCTCATGCACATTGGCCTCCTGGCTGGTTTTGAAACACGCCATGTTCTCTTATGTTTCTGGGCCTTTGCATTTACCTGGCACATCCTTCCCCCACATAGACATAGGATCTGCTCCCTCCAGTTTCCTCTCAAATATTCCTTATTACAGAAGTCTTTCTGTTTCTAATCATTCCAGCCCCCAACTTTGCTGGTACTCTCTCATTCATCATGTTCTGTTGTTCTCTAGGAAATCTGACACACTGTATACTTACATCTTTATTATCTATCTTCACCTACTAGAATGCAATCTTCATGAGGCAAAGACGAGGTCTTCTTCCTTGCTAATCACATTTGCCCAACACATAGTAGACACTCAGTAAATTGTGTTGAATGGGTGAATGCATGTACTAGCAACAGCTATCATTTCATGAATAATAGAATACAAACATTATCTCTAATAAAGTTATGTTGATGCAGTTAATGCATTGAGGGTCAAAGGCAGTGAGGGGCCCATACCACTGTATGAGGAGGTGTTAGGATCAGAAGCCACTGGGTAAAGGGGAAATGCAACATTTAAATCTGTCGTCTTTACCCCTCCTCTGCAGGCCTGGCTCATATACCCAACTGCCTTTTTAACATTTCCTTTTGGATGTCTCATAGGCAGCTCATACAATGTGTCCAAAATGGAACTCTTGATTATCCCTGTTCCCAGTATAAATCTTCTCCTCCCCCAACTTCCTGTTTCAGTTAATGACCACCTTCCGCCTTTGCTCAGGCCAAAGCCAAGGAGTCATGCTGGGTGTCTCACTTTCCTTCAACCCCCATGTGTAATCCATCAGAAAGTTGTGCTGACTCTACCATGACAGAAATGGCCAGTTGAACACAAAGATCTATGTTCCCTTTCTGTAGTGCAGAGTCGTTGATGGGAATTGGCTGCCCACACGTGGACTGGATTTCCTAACTCCCCATCATTCAAGGGAAACCATGTGACTAATTCTCATCAATGGAATATAAGTGGAAGTGACACAGCCAGGCCCGAGTGCTTAAGAAGCATGTGTGTCTTTCCCCTGCTCTCTTTCTCCGTTTGCTGGGTGAAGAGGATCCTGCAAAAGATTCTGGGGTCCCAGGGAGTTGGGTCCCTGAGTTACCACTTGGAGGAGAGCTACTTGCTTTTTTAGAAAACCTGTTTGGACTTTGTTGTTGTTATTGTTAATCCTCACCCGAGGATATATATTTTTTCACATTGATTTTTTATAGAGTGGAAAGGAGGGAGAGAGACATCAATGTGAGAGAGACACATTGATTAGTTGCCTCCCGCATACCCCCGACCAGACCCTTAGATCAAGCCTGCAACCGAGGTATGTGCCCTTGAGGGAATTGAACCCACAACTTTCAGTCCTCAGGCCAATGCTCTAATCACTGAGAAAAACTGGCAAGGGCCCTGGTTGGACTTTACATGAAAAACAAATTTTGTGTGTTACCTGTTATAGTAGCTAGCATTACCTTAACTAGTTTATTTATCTACAAAATAGATCTCAAACCTGTCCTCTTGTCTTCATTACTCTCTTATTCTATTTTGAACCACCACCTTCTCTCATCCAACAGATTGTAAAGGTCTCCTAACGTATCTCCCTGCTGTTATAGACTGAATGTCTGTGTCCCCTGAAAATTCATATGTTGAAACCTAATCCCCAATGTGATGGTATTTGGAGGTGGGGCCTTTGGGAAGTGATTAGTTCACGAGAGCAGGCCCCTTAGGAATGGGATTAGTGCTCTTATAAGAGGCAACAGAGAGCTCTCCTGCCCCTTCCACCATGTGAAAATCTAAGAACCAAGAAGCCAGTCCTCACCAGATACAAATATACTTTTTAAAGCACCTAATACTTTTAAAAACTCTGAATCTTTTTGTTTTTTAAATTCAGTTAGGACTTTTCTTTTTCCCTCCTTTCAGTTTTTGTTGAGATATAGTTGACAGGCAGCACTGTGTAAGTTTAAGGTGTTGAGCATAATGATTGGACTTACATATATTGTGTAATGATTACCCCAGTAAGTTTAGTTAATATCCATTATCTCATACAGTTAAGAAAAAAGAGAAAAAAATTTCCTTGTGATGAAACTTAGGATTTCCTCTTGTAACAACTTTCAAATATACCATTAGCAATATTAGCTATTGTTACCATGTTGTACATTACATCCCTAGTGCTCGTTTATCTTATAACTGGACATTACCTTCTGGCCATTTCACCCAATTCTCCCTTTCTCACCCTCCACCTCTGGTAACCACAAATCTGATCTCTTTTTCTATAAGTTTAGCTTCTTTTTTTTTCTATTTTAGATTCCACATATATGTGAGATTATACAATATATGTCTTTCCATGTACATATTTGTTTTACAAACATGTTTCTAAGTAGAAATCATCCCCAGTGTATAGGTGAAAAAAATGGGAGTTTGGAAACTGTCCAAGTTTGTGCCCAGTGTCATGCAACCAGAAAATGGTGGGATCAAGGTTGGAACTCTGGTCTGTCTGATGCTGAAGTCTCACCAAGACTTGTGGTCAGACTTCACCATCCTTTGACAAACAATTTCAAAAACGATGTTAGAACCCCAGTAAATTCCAATTCCACATGGTAGCCCACAGAATTGGATACAGAACTGTAATGTTGGTCTATGAGAGTAGATTCAATGATTTATTTAGAGATACTCAAAGGGGTCTTTGCTGGGTGAACTTAGTGGTATTTTAAAAAGGATTGCTGAACAAGGAGCCAGGCCAGCTGACTTAAATCCTGGTTTTGCACCACTTAAAGTCGTTGCACTAAGGCAAATGTTCTGCCCTTTGTGAGCCCCCACTTCCTCCTCTGTAGGTGCAGTCGTCCATGCGTTCCTCACAGGGTTATGATGCATTGAGTGAGAATGCTCAGCAGAGTGCCTTGCCCATGGCTGGCACCCAGTGATGTTGATCTCCTTCCTTCCTTCCTTGTTTACTTTCTTCCTGCCTATATATAGCACATGTTTGTAAGAGCTGAATGCAAAAGAAGAAACTGGAGCAAAGAGAGAGGGCGGCGATCTCGATTTGAAGAATTTGTCGTTGAGGTGTTGTTGTTTCTTGAGTGAATCCACATTCAGAAGCAAAACACATGCTCGTTTTTGTTAAGTTCACCAACTCAAACCATTCTGTCTGAGAAGCAGCTAGTTAACTGTGGCCAAGTTCTGGCTGGCCTTGAATCCTGCATCTGCAACATTCTTTTCTGCGGAAAATTGCTCCTATTATCTCCCGCCCCAGCCCACTGAAATTTGTCTCTGAGAAAAAAAAAAAATACCTTGCCAAACTGAATTGTTCTTAAATATTGGAAGGAAAATTCCTTGTGTGAGGACAAACCCAATCTTTATGTCAATGTCACATATCACTCAGAGATCCGAGGCCTGAGTAATGGTTCTGGCCATAAAACTGGTCTTGCTTAAGGGGACTCACTCATTCAGAGCCATGCTGTGAAAAGAGCCGATGTTCAGAAAAATGCTCACCACTACTCCTTGACAGGTTTCAAATGGTACCTCCCCAAGCCTTGGAACATCGCCCTCCAGCACAGCACTTCATCAAATTCCACAAGTGGATGGTTTAGGTTACTACCACTCACAATGGCCCCATCACTGGACTCTGTCCAGCTGGGTGAAGGGTAAAATCCATGTTGGGTCATGGTGGAGGTCAGGCTCACTTTTGGGCTCTGAAACAGTTGCCAGGAAAAGAAGGAAGGGAATTGATTGGGTGTCTGTGGCATTGTTAGATGCTTCCATATACATCTACCTAGAAAGGTTGAAAATGCTTTAACCATTGAAAGCTCTGTTATTTACCACGTTTCCGATCCTGTGACCATATCTCTGAAATCTGAGCAGTAGAGGACTTGGCAAGCCAGGTCTGGGTTTGAATTCTGACCACCTGTACTAGAATGACAGGCCAACCAGGGCAGTGTTTGTTCACTTCTGTATCCCACTGCCTAGAATAGTGCTGGGCCTCAGTACTTATTTGTGAAGGTGAATTATCAAGTGGGCTTCTTACTTAGTCTCTTTAAACCTCTGTTTCCTTAACAATCAAAATAGGAAAATAAAACCTACATCATAGAATTTTTAAATTATATATATATATAAAATGTTTTATTTTGAGAGAATTTTTACATGCAATTGTAAGAAATAATACAGAGAGGGCCTATGTAGCCTGTCCTGCAGTGGTAACATCTTACAAAACAACATCACAACCAGGATATTGACACTGATCAAGTCATTGATCTTATAGGATTTCCCTTCTAGGATATTTATGGGGATTAAATGCAATTCTATAGTCATAATGCTTCGCACAATACATGCACATTGTAAATATCTAATAACAGCAGCTAATATCCCTTCAGGAAACAATCTGGTATAGACCAGTGCTTCTCAAAGTGTAATGTGACTATGAATCACCTGGGGAGCTTGCTGAACTGCAGATTCTGATGGAGTAGGTCTGAGTGGGGCCTGAGAGTCTTCATTACCAGCAAGCTCCCAGGGGATGCCTGATGTGAAGTGATAGGCTAAGCAAGTGGCCTCCAGAATCAGACTGCCAGGGTGTAATTCTAGTTGCACCCTTATTATCTTTAAGAAACTTGGACACGTTATTTAACATCTCTATGCTTCTTATTTACTTGCTAAATGGGGTTATTTATAGTCCCTACTTCACAGGGCTCTTGTAAGGCATAAATAATCGTTTTAAAGCACTTAGAACAGTGCTGGGATCATAGGTATCATAATTTTACATCATTTCTTATTCTGTATTCTCTCACTGAAATGATATCATTTGAGTTTTTCCACTGGTTACTCTGATCCCCAGAAATGTAGAAATTCACCTCTTCTCACTATATGAGAAAAAAGAGAAGTTATTGCTAGAAGGGATTTTTAGAGCTCTTCTAGCTAAAAAAAAAAATGGCAAACACCAGATGTTTGGTTCATCAGTTCCTATTCCCTGCCCATAGCAGACATTACTAATCAATCTTGACACTCTTTTTGGAAAAAAAAATAATTTTATTGATTTCCGGGAGGAAGGAGGGGAAACGGACAGAAGCATCACTGATGAGAATCATTGATA
>NW_006286675.1:4310137-4313105 GCF_000327345.1 Myotis davidii | reverse complement strand
GGCTGTCTCCAGCACACCTCACATTGGGGATGGAGCCTGAAACCATGAGTATGTACCAACTATCTGGGAATTGAACCATGACCTCCTGGTTCATAGGTTGACTCTCAATCACTGAGCCATGCTGGCCTGGAGACACTCTTTTTTTTTTTTTTTTTTAATTAAACCTCAGCTATCATTTCACAGTCCTTCTTAAGAGAGTCTCCAGGCAGAGCTGGTGCTCAAGACGGACTCTGCTTGCCAAACCTGATCTGGCCTAAACGCCTCACAGATGTGGAGACTTAGACCCAGAGGTGTAAAATGACTTCCATGGACTCACACTATCGCCTAGAGCAGTGGTTCTCAACCTTGGCTGCACATTAGAATCACCTGAGATTTCCTCCGGAAATTCTGTTTCTTTGTTATGGGGTGAGGCCACAACATTAGTAACAAAGAAACAGAATTTCCGGAGGATGAGGCCCAGCGATCAGGATTTTAAAAAGATTCCCAGGTGATTCTAATATGCAGCCAAGGTTGAGAACCACTGACCTAGAGACTGAGTCTGAACTAGAACCCATATCTTCTGTGCTCTTTGTGGAATAAGTTGGAGGGGAGAGAAGAAAGGAAGATATTCAGGTGAGGACATGATAAGCAAAGGAACAGGGGGTAGAAAAAGACATTATAGACAGGTTTGTGCATTGAGAACAGTAAGAATCTGTGCACTACGCACATTTCAGATTGGCAGCTGCTGGCATTTCCCTTATTCCCCCCTTGAAAGTATAACATGGGAGGACAAATTGAAGAATAAACTGATTGGGAATTTGGTATGGAAGTTTCTTTTTACAATACTCACTAATTGGGGATCCTTAAAAAAAACAACCCCTAAGGTGTGATTGCAAAGGCAAATTATCTCATTCTTACCTAATTGAACTCCTTAGGGCCTTTCAGGTGTTACATTGATCACATCAATCTTGCTGCTGTCCCACCCCAGCCCGCTGGCAGCTATGTTATATATCCTGTAATTCTGCTCTTCCCCCTCCCTCCCATTTCTCATCACTGGACCATGGCTGACTTCATGGAGTCTCATGGACACACCACAACAAGGTAGATCAGATGGCAGCCATTTCTATGGATTAGTCAAAGGGAATAATCGGATTCTCTCTTTGGGCAATTTGAACTATAAAGGTATGAAAGGAATCATTTACCAGTGTGAGGGGAGGGGAGGCAAGAGACAAAAGGAGGTATTGGGACACTAATAAGGGAGCCAAAGCAACAAGGAAGCTCCTTGGTAGAGAGATGAGAAAGAATTAAATGAGGAGGTGGCACAGAGAAACAGAGAGGGAGACTGGCCAATGACCTTGTGGCCTATAGAAGAGGCAGAATAATGATCTGTAGAGCATCCTTCTGTCCTCTGAACTTTCTTTTCCTATTTTTAATGTTTTAATATGAAAAATTTTAAACATATACAAGAGTAGACAGAACAGTATAACAATCCCCCCGCACACATTCCTCAGCTTCGGTCATGATCAACGCAGGGCCAATCTAGCTTCTCCTTCTGGATTATTTTTGTTTTTTTTAAATCACCTTCTGGTGCATCTACAAAATCCCTGGTGTGAAACACATTCTTATCAGTAGTCAATGTACAGCCTGCCTTTATTTTCATAGCTAGCTACTTAAGTAGTTTTTTTTTCTTCTAGAAAATTTCCCATTTCCTCCTTACACTTGATCTTAGCCAAAAGGCCGAGAAGCAATTATTGTAGTAAAATATACATAACATAGAATTATTTACTATTTTAACCATTTTAAGTGTACAGTTGAGTGCCATTCACATTGTTTTGCAAACATCACTTAGTTATTGTCAACAGTGAACTTGTGAAGGCAACACCCAAAAACTAAGACGTTGACAATAACCTACATCTAACCAAATCATTCCATCTCATCCATCCTATGGAGCCCCCCCCCCCCCCCCCCCCAGGTAACCCACATCCTAAATCTTTGCATCATCATCTCCTTACTTTCTTTTGACACAGTTTTATTGCGGGTGAATGTACTCCTACAATTATTATTTTTTTTCACATTACCAATACTATATTATGCTGTATGCAGTTTTTTGGAACTTACTTGTTTTCCACTTAATATTGTCAAGATTCAGCCCTATTGTTGTAGGTCACTGAAAATCATTTGTTCAGGCTGCTAATACTCCATTGTGTGGAGAGTCTATGTATCAGACACGTTCCCGTTCCAGTCCACATCTTGACAGCGTGCCCCCTTTTTCTTACATGAACCTGAGTGTGTCTTTCTTCAGCACAACTAAAACAGCCAGACTAAAACAACTGTGCTTAGCTGTTGCCAGAGCAAAGTCACACTAATGCTGATGTAAGGGAAGCAGTGAGATTAATCCTTGGAAAGGTTGAAGACTGGTCACATCCATGAGAAAGGGGCCTCTGTCCCCATGATTTATCTGCAGAGCAAGGTTTGCTCTCAGCTGTGATGGAAATTAAAGAGGAAGCTTTAGGACCTCTGCACTGACCCAAAAATGAAAATCATTTAGCAGCATACAGATGGCAGAGTTGTCATGAAGATCAAATGAGATAATGATATGTGGGAACACTTTGTAAACCCCAGAGCCTTTTTATAAATGTGCAGTGGTAGTGTTGTTGCTGTCATTATTCATTTGCATTGTCTGGGCAAATCATTTTCCTATCCCTCCATGATAAAGGTGGGTGCCAGCAGTCCTGAATTTAAGGTCGGAAGAGAGAAGGAGGGAGATGTGAATATTCATGAAATATCAGCTTAGTTCTTAGTCCCTGCAATGGCTCTTCAATGTAAGAATTGTTATCTCTGGTTTACAGATGAGAAAACTGGGCTCGATAATATGCCCAAAGTCCTTTAACTGATGGAGGTGGAGTTTAGATTAAAATCCAGGTCTGTCTGAATCTGAAGCCCTTTTTCTATCTTGCCACACTTCCTGAAATCTGCCTAAGCGGTCCTC
>NW_006286675.1:4308744-4310005 GCF_000327345.1 Myotis davidii | reverse complement strand
GGCAGGATGAAAACCTCCTCTTTATGATTTTTCTCAGGGTTTTTTTCTCCCGACGCTGAGACTATTGATGAACGAAAACGGAATCTACGTAAAAAAAAAAAAATCTTTGGGAAGACTGGGAGCCTTCTGGGCTTTAATCTGTGGATTTTAATCTGGGAACCAGGCAAGCAGGGGCAGCTAGGCTTGGGTAGACTTGTCACTTGGGTTGCCCCACCTATAGAGGCCCCCTGTGGACTGGAGAAGGTGAATTTCCCAAGGGGCCACCAGACCTGGGCTCTGGTTCAGGCGATGCCTCTACTTGTTTTAGGCAAACATCTAATCTTCCTGCAAAATGGAATTATGAATGCCCAACAGGGGCTAAGATAAAAGCTAATGTGCTGTAAACTTTATATGTTGGGATGAGGTGATAGAAGGGAAAACAGTTCGAAAACTGCAAAGCATTCCCCCCCAACATTAATGCAAGCTGGTATTTGTTTTTATGGCTATCATTCCTCCTCTGCAGAGCCCTTGCCCAGAGAAAGTCTTAGAGTAGGAGCTTCTCATAATGCCTGAGGTTTGAGAACTCCTAGAAGGCGAGCAACATGAAGCCATCTAAAGCAACCCAGAGGAAGTCCAGTCTCTGACTATTTATTTTATGAAGTTAGCGGCTGGATATGTTAAGCAAATGTTTTCTTAATTGTGGCGGTATGAGAAAACAATGGGGCAAGGGCTGCCGGGGACAGGGGAGTATCAGGCCTCCACCCCACCCCCAGCCCCCACCACGAAACCTCCAGAGAATGACAGGAAAAAATTAAAGACAGGCCTTTTCTTTTCGTGGTCACATGGCTGCACTGCTGCTGTAATAAGAACCTGCACCAATTAGAAAGGTTTCACCTCCTCCCGCCTGGCTCCTCCCCCAATTACCCTCCCCCTCCCCCCCTCCCCCCGGGACCTCTCAAAGCCGACTGGGTTGTGGACTCCGGGAGTTTGCCAAACACAGCAAACACGGGTGTGTGTGAGCGGCTGGAGGGGGGCTCTTCCCCCTGCCATCTCCGTCCCTTCCTCCCCTGCTCCCTCCCTTCCACACTGTTTTGATTTTCTAGGACTTCCTCCTCTGGGCCAGGGAGGGGGAGGAAAGACGCGGCGAGCGCCTGGCGTGCGTGTGTGTGTGTGCAAAGTGGAGTGTAACATGCTGTAATGGGAGGAAACGGAGCCGCTTCCGAGGGTCCTGGGCTGCAGCGGCCGTTCTGATCCCAGAGGCACCTGAGCACGCACCTCCACA
>NW_006286675.1:4283664-4307675 GCF_000327345.1 Myotis davidii | reverse complement strand
GTATCCCTTTTGGCAGCGGCACCGGAGGGCTGTGTGCGGGACTGCGGGAAGGGCTGAGGATGGGCAGCCGGGACCGGTCTCTTTCCTCTCGGTGGACTTCCTGCCCCCTCCCCAAAACCAAACCACACACTCTTCCTGCACGAGTGCAGGCCTCGCCGAAAAGCAAAGGTCTCCTTTTTGTGTGTGTGTGTTGCTTAAAGTCTTCTTTGATTCATTACACTGAGACATTTACATGTCTCAGGATGACAGTACTTGCTATTGCTATTAACTTTACGCGCTTTATTGGCATGTGTTCCTCTACTTAAAATAGAGGGTGAAAAAAATCGGTTTCACTTTGATCATTGGTGCTGTGTGTTTGCTAGCTGGATTTCCTTCTCCGGTTAATAAGAACCAGCAGCCTGCGGCCGGGGGGGTGGAGGCCGCTATTCCAGTTTTTATCAGCAGCTGGTTGCCCCCTTTATTTATAAGGTACTGCCGCCCGGTTTTGTAGAGTTTGAAAACCTTTTTTTTTTTTCTAAACCTACCTGACGAAAATGAAGGCTCGCAAATGTTTCCTCTGAACACCCAAAGGCAAAAACATTGAATGTTAATTATTCTATTAGTATGTAAAGGTCAGTTTTGCATTCCATTTTGGCAGACCAAACTTTAACTCTGCTCTAGTCTCTGCGTCCACAGGCTTGTAACATTCATTGTTTCCTGCTTGCAGCTAATGAAGTCTGCGCATGACTGTGAGGGGTTTAGCCCGAGTAGTTTAAAGAGGGTTTTGGGGTCAGCAGCCTTAAGGCTGTATTTCAGACTTGAGCATCTCTAAATCTCAATGCTCTATAATTTTAAATAATGGGCTTAGAAATACTTTCCTAGGCAGTTTGTTGCCTCATACTCAAGACACAGTTGTGTGTGTTTGTGTGTGTGTTTTCTGTGCATTTCCTTTTATACCTGGCTGAAAAGTCACCTCCCCCAGGTAAACCCCTCAATTTGTTGCTTAACTTTGGTAAAATTTTAATCCCAGGTTGATTTCCCCTGCCGTGTTTTTTTTCACTTTTGGGAAGCCTGCCTTTGGTTTCCATTTAGAACAGTGGTTCTCAACCTTGGCTGCACATTAGAATCACCTGGGAATCTTTTTAAAATCCTGATTTCTGGGCCTCATCCTCCTGAAATTCTGTTTCTTTGTTACTCATGCTGTGGCCCCACCCCATAACAAAGAAAGATTGAGAACCACTGATTTAGAAGGAAATGCAAATAATTTTTATGTTGACCAAAACAGTACCATTAAGAAAATAATTCTGCTCTAAATAAGCATGGACTGCATTCCAAAACTGTGTGTGTGGTAAAAACAGCTCTGGATTACTTCTGGATACTTGAGTTCAAGTCCTGACTTTGTCACCTTGTAAGTTTGTGACCAGGAAAAGTTCTCTGTAACCTTTCGTGTTTTATTTTCCTCTGTAAGGGAGTGATAATATCTGCCCTAATACATTACAGAATTTCAGGAATTAGAGGGAATAATGTGCTTTGAAAAATTACTTGTGTTATGTTACTTATAAAAGTCTTTGAAGACGTGAGAGAGCTTCATAAACATAGTCGTTGCCACTCCCCCCGAGTGATTTAGGACTAGGACTTTAAGATTTTAACGGACATGATAATTATGAAACTAAAAACTTTCACTTTTAAATGTTCCGTTTGATAAGAGTTCTGTAAGGGGAAATTCCTTTTATCTCCTTATGGAGTCGCCTTGTTACCAACCTCTGGTGGTTGCCAAAAAAAAAAAAAAAAAAAAAAAAACTAAAGAAAGATTTTACTTTGTGTCTTTTTAGGTTATCTCTCCTGGATAGTTTTGCTGTGCAACTTTTAGTTTGCCTTAATCAAATAATAAGTAAAACAACTACAATAAAAGTTGTTTTTGCAACTTCGAATATGACAATAAAATAAGAATTGTAAGTTCAGGAGGTAAGTCAAGAACTGGGGTGGGCAAAAGTAGGTTTACAGTAGTTAGTATGCAGTTTATTCTTCTATTTATTATTATTATATTATTATTATTAACTTACTTTTGCCCACCCCTGCGCATTGGCATAATTCTAATGTAAATAAAATTCTGACACTGTGTAGAGATTTTAACATCAAATTGTCTGTTTTTGGCCTTTGTTAGATAAGCTGTTGCAGTTATGAGAACCTGGTAACAGAGAAAGGTTTTTTTAAAAAATATATTTTATTGATTTTTTACAGAGAGGAAGGGAGAGAGATAGAGAGTCAGAAACATCGATGAGAGAGAAACATCGACCAGCTGCCTCCTGCACATCTCCCACTGGAGATGTGCCCGCAACCCAGGTACATGCCCTCGACCGGAATCGAACCCGGGACCCTTCAGTCCGCAGGCCGACGCTCTATCCACTGAGCCAAACCAGTTTCGGCGAGAAAGTTTTTTTTAATTAAGAAGTTTCTAGAAGAAATGTGAACTGAGGCTGATTTGTAATTCTTTTAGGGAGCGTATTTAAAGTTATTGGCTGAATCTATATGGGGGAGTTTAATGGTTGAGACAAATGAGTGCTGCCAATCAGCCGGTAGGTATTTAGGATCTGTCCACATTAAAGCAACAGCAATTTAGAAATTGGACTGTCAGATCTTGATAGTACAAACTGCCGAGGTAGGAAAGGAGGGAGTTGTATGCGGGAGGTGCTGACACCTGAATTTTTTTTTTTTTTTTTTACCTGGGATATAGTGTAATAGCTCATTTGCAAAGAAAGAAAATCTTGTCTCTCATGCCTCAGGTGTTATAAACGTGCAGTTGATCCTCATTATTCTCATTTTCTGTGGACTCCATATTTGAGAATCTGTCTACTTACTAAAATGTTTTTGTGATTCCCAAAACCAGCCCTTTTGCAGTCATTCATGCACATGCTCAGAGGGGTAAAAAATGTGAGTCTCTGAAATGCATGCTCCCAGCCGAGGTTGAACAAAACAATACTCTGCCTCCTTGTTTCAACTCTCATACTGTAAACAAGTGTGCTTTTGCAGTCTATTGAGTGCCATGTTTTTCTCATTTGGGGGCTTTTTGTTGGCGGTTTTGCTGTTTAAAAAGCATAATACCAAAGTGCTAAGTGTTCCTAAGAGCAAGAAGGCTGTCATGTGCCTTACATTAAAAAGAAGCGCATTTAGATAAGTTTTGTCCAGGCATGAGTTATAATGCTGTTGGCCTGGAGTTCAGTGTTAATGAATCACAACAGATATCAAATAAGGTGCCTTTAAATAGAAACACTCATAAAACAAGATTATGTATTGATCAGTTGACAAAAATGTTGTAACCGAGGCTTGCAGGAACCTAACCCTGTCTTTCCCCTAGGAGTAATGGTTTAGTGTTTGCTAATTCATTGTTCACAGAGACTTTATAGAACATAACTATGGTGAATAATGAGAACTGACTATATTTACTGATGTGGAGAACTAGCGTGCTTCCTAAGGATACAGCGTGTCATGGGTTAGAAGACTTTAGGCTCTTCCTAAGCTGATGGTTAAGATTTGGGAACAGTGGAGAGTTAGACCTGGAGTATTATGGAAGTGTGCCAACTTGCAAATTTATGTATCTCATTCTTGGGGGTAATAAGTTCCTGAAAGGATGAGGCACCGTGGTACTTGTGAATAGGCAAGTCTAAATATCCAAATAAAACAAATGGCAAGAACAAACATATCCAGAGTAAATTAAAATTCCAAAGTTTCTCTTATTTATTATGTGGTGCTGTACAAGGCTGAGATCTTGAAAGTGAGACATTCACAACAGCCTAAATATGAGATAGAAAAAGGTAGTTCATTTTTATTTTGACAACAGTGTTATAAAAGGGTGGGAGTTGGTAGTCTGCTCAAAAAGTCCAGATGTGAACTTTATTTTTCCTCCTTGGACACAGTGGTGTCAGTGTGGGCCCACCATGTAGAACTTTCCAGGGGACACTGTAGGGAGATGGGTGAAGTCAGCCAGCAGTAAGCATTTAACTCCAGCACTAGGCAGCCTCACATAAAGGTCATGAAATAGGCTGTTACCTAAGTTTGATTTTGCAGTTTTAAGCCTAAATAGATGACCCTCAACTCACCCATGGTCAGCTTTCAGATAGTCTGTGCATTTGCGCAGTTTGCACTGAAAGCAAACTGCATTTTATGATAACTAGGATTTTAGTTTGTGTGGAGGCACTGTTTGGCAGCTCTTGTTGCCAGGGTCAGGATGACTAAATATCGGATCCCTAATCCTTTCGTTCCCCTCCCCTAGCCCTGGGGAGTCTAGTCTTGGGCCATTTTAGCATCAGAACACCTAAAGTAGTTAATTGAGCATTCCATCAGGGGTTTCCATGCCCAGTGCTACCTGTATTCAGCCCAAGCTAACTGGCACTTCGATCTCTTTATGTGATGGGAGGTGGAGTTGAGCAAAGGCACAGCGGAGTTGATGGCAGGCACCTGACGTAACCTTGTTCCTGATACGTAACTTCCACTTGGGAAGTTAGATTGTTGGCTGCCCAACCCATAACCTACCTATCTCCTGAAGAGGTTTCACTGGAGGGACATTAAGGGGAGGGTGCACGCCTGTGTCAATTTACCAAGTTGATTAGTGTTCTAAGCCAATGGAAGGGCTGCCAACAAAGATGGCTCTCATTCTGAGGCTATGCCTGAGGTTGGCTAGCACTTGAAAGAAGCCTAACTAGGGATTTTACACACACACACACACACACACACGTGGAAGTAAGCATAAAACGTGGGTATATTGTTCAGATTTTAGACATTTGGCCTTCAAAATGCATTTTCAAGAATGGTTATGTGTACGAGTAAGAAATTGGATGTAAGTGGAATCTGGCCTGTCTGACATTGTGCCTGGTATGCTGCTTCAGATTATGGCAGTTTGGGCCAGTTAATTATTCATGCCTGGAACATGCCTAGATAAGGAAAGCTGGACTTATGTTCTATCTTTGGTAGTATGACTATGGAAAGAGTATTTTGAATAAATACTCATGACCAAAATATATTTTTCATATATATTTCGTCATCCACTATGTGTGACTCACAGCTCCCCAAACCTTTGGAATTTCCCCAGGGTTGAGAGTGACAAAGGTGTCTTTTGTTATGTGAATGAGGTGATTTGTGGAAGCACCTGTGGATGGGGCTGGTTGCCAGGAGAACCAGCCAGGGGATTAAAAGGTTGGAACGTTCATTCCTGCGCCCGCCTCTGGGGATGGAAGAGGGGATGGAGGTTGATTCACTTGACTAGACAGTGGCCAGTGATTTAATCAATTATGCCTATATAATGAAGCCTCCATAAGAACCCTCCAAGAGGACGGGGTTCAGAGAGCTTCTGGGTCGGTGAACACTAGGAAATTCAGCAAAGAGTGGTGTACCTGGAGAGGGCATGGAGGCCCCGTGCCCTTCTCCCACATACCTCATCCTATGCGTCCTATGCATCTCTTTCATCCAGCTGTTCCTTTTACAATAACCAAGTGACCTAGTAAGTAACGTGTTTTTCTGAGTTCTGTGAGTCACTCTAGCAAATTAATTGGACCCAAGTCGGGAGTTGTGAGAACCTATTGTATTTATATTATAGCTGGTCTTGAGAAGCACAGGTAACAGCCTGGACTTCAGATACCTGTGTGTCTGAAGTGGAGGGCAGACTTGTGGGACTGTGTCCTTACCCTGTGGGATCTGAGTCTATCTTCAGGTAGATCGTATCAGAGTTCAGTTGAATTCTTGGACACCCTGCTTGTGCACCTTAACTGTTACCTACTGCAGGTTAACAGGTTTTCTTGAGCAGGACCAAGTAGAGCAATCCTCCTTAGCGCTGAGCCTTGGAGCCTAAAGTCCTTAGGCCTTATGTTTAATTCCTATGTGGCTGCGGCCCCAGGAATCCGATAGCTTTGCAGTCTGTGTTGTTTGCCCCACTCTCACTATCAACTGACTTGGTGTGAGCATCTTCTTACCTGTCTTGGTTACTATTCATGTGATTCCATGCCTGTCTCTGTTCAAAGAAAGTAAAATAAGGCATGGTTTTTATGTGCCCGAAAGGAGAGAGCTTGCTTCCCTTTGCTTACTTTAGAAACTATTAGGTTATTGCCTGATGCATGTCTCAAGGTGTAGGAGAAAGAGCGCAGACTAGCTTGTCTTGCCTTGGTTGCTGAGGGAAGGTTGTTTTTGTTGTTGTTCTGATAACTTAATAACTGTGCTTTTCTCCAAAAGCACTTCATGAAAATCAGCTTAAGAATAGGAAAAATAGCATTTGATGGTGAGTGAGGAGACTTGGATTCCAGGCTTAGCTTCTTTAGAAGTCACTTACGTTCTGGGCACTTTGGTTTTTTCATCTGTAGAAGAATAATACTCATATTTGGTCAACACTCATGAGAATCTAGTGAGGTAATTTATGTGAATGTGTTTTTGAAAAGTATGTGCTGCACAGCTATAAGATGGTGATGGTGGTAGAATGAGAACATATATTTCTTGAGTTTACAAGGCAATTTTGGCTTCATTATGTCATTTAATCCACATGCCAAACTTGTGAACTGTGAAGTAAGCCGCGTTACTATGATTTTCTTTAAGTGAGGAAACTTGGGTATGGAGAGGGTAAATGACCGCCCCGTACATTTAGTGTTAGGCATTCAGAGCAAAGCCTAGAACAAAATAGGCTTTCATTGATTTATTGTTGATTGAATGAGTGAAAGTGTTGAAGTAGAGCTCAAACTTTAGTCAGGTCCTGGCTCAACTGACTTAACAGAGAGTCAAGTGTGAGAAGAAAAAAGCCTTACACAGATGAGAGATATTTTTATCAGGAAGAACAGAGAGGATGATTTGAGAATTGGGTGTTTATAGGAAGAATGTGTGTTGCAAAAATATAGGGGGGCAACAATTAGGACACGCTGTGGGGAAGAACAGCGAGGAGGATGTTAATGCACATCTACCTCATGTGCCTGAAGCTAGGCTTGCATGTGGCCACCAGAATCTGGTGATGATTGGTCTGAGATTTTATTTCACTTATTCCTCTCTCTGAGATGGACAGCTAGCTAAACCGAGCACAGTGTGGCTACATTCGGTGTCTGCCACTCCAGTGCAGTAAGTTTCCTTTTCCTTTTCTGGATAGTCTCTATGTATTTAATAGAGAGGGGATGGATGTTGATTCACTAGACCAGTGATGGCGAACCTTTTGAGCTTGGCGTGTCAGCATTTTGAAAAACCCTAACTTAACTCTGGTGCCATGTCACATATAGAAATTTTTTGATATGTGCAACCATAGTAAAACAAAGACTTATATTTTTGATATTTATTTTATATATTTAAATGCCATTTAACAGGAAAATCAACCAGAAAAATGAGTTGGCGTGCCACCTCTGACACACGTGTCATAGGTTCCCCATCACTGCACACTAGACAGTGGCCAGTGATTTAATCAATTATGCCTGTATAATGAAGCCTCCATAAAAACCCTCCAAGAGGACGGGGTCAGAGAGCTTCTGGGGTTCAGAGAGAGGAGATATCCAATGAAAGCCTCTAAATTCTTGACAGTCAAAAGGGTCATACACCCTGTGCTAGTTCATACTTGTAGGCTTGTCCTGTGGTTGTACTTTATTAATGAGGCCACATTGGATTAGCCTAGGAAGGTGGTCCTGATGGGGGGGATAGGGTGATAGAACAGGGGCAACAGGATTAGGGATTCTGAAGGGTCCACTGGAGGTTGATGTCTTCCTGATTCTGGCTTTTGGCCAAGTGACAGTGTGGAGGAATATCCGGAGGTTTGAATGCGCTTCTCTCTATACCCATTGGTTCTCATACTGTAGTTAGCCACTGTTACTAGAAGATCCAGGCAGTGAGGCAAGCCTGGTGCCGCAGCTTTCACTTTGGGAATCTCCTTGGAACACTTTCATACATATCTTGAAAGTCCATTCCCTTGCCTGAAAAAAAATACAACCTAATACAGCCCATATTTCTGTTCCCCAGATAGGGGCCCTTGTCCCCTTGTTGATCAAAATTGGACCGCTCTTTGTGGAAGGCCAACATAATGGAGTTCATATTTATAGCTGAGCTTGTCATTTGCACTGAATGCCCCTAAGTTTTAGTAGCTTTTGAATTGATACCGAATGTTCTCTAATTTTCAACCTTAAGCTATTTGGAAGAACTTATTATTAAAGATAAGGGCGTCTGAGGAAAGGAAGGTGGCTGGCAGAGAAAACACATGACTATTGCTGGAAAAAGAAATTACAAAACAAAGTGTATGTTCTAGTCATCATGACTAATATTCATGTTGACAACAACCATGAAAGAAAGTGGTTTTGCTCTAACCATAGTTAGAGCAAAAATGGATTTCAGTACAATATAACACCTTTACAAATACATGTTTTCTCTTTCCAGAAGCACATCCCTCTCACTTTGTTATTATGTCCAGGTGTTAGTTAGCATTTTGAGTTATTATATTTTTGGTTATCCTGATCTCATAATATAAAAACTATCACAGAGATGAAAAGACTTTTGGGATGTACTTAGATTTATTTTCCGGATGTTGCATAATCTTTTGCAAAAGGTAGTAGATGATTTATGGTTCCTAAAGGATGTACAATAAACCAGACATGTCACTCTCCTACTTACAACTATTCACACCACTCAAGGGCTTTCACTGGCTTAGAATACCATCTCAGCTTTATTGTGCCCTGCAGGGTATGCATGATCGGGCCCTTGCCCACTTTCCCACCTCACCTCCCCGAACTGTGGTCAGGCCACATCCCTCCTCCATATCCACATGTCCAGCTTTGGTCTGACTACGATTTTTTCCCCAAAAGTTATTTGTCCTCCCCCTTGCCTCCTTAATACTGTTAATCCTTCGCATCCTTTAGGTCTCAACTTTCATTCGTCTCCTCAGAGAAGTCTTCCCAGATTACTCTAAAGTAGTGGCCTGTGCCCTTTTTATTTTATTTTTATTATTTTTTTTAAACTACATTTTAATGATTTTTTTACAGAGAGGAAGGGAGAGGGATAGAGAGTTAGAAACAATGAGAGTGAAACATCGATCAGCTGCCTCCTGCACACTCCCCACTGGGGATGTGCCCACAATCAAGGTACATGCCCTTGACCAGAATTGAACCTTGGACTCCTCAGTCCGCCGGCCAATACTCTCTCTATCCACTGAGCCAAACTGGTTAGGGCTGTCCTGTCTTTTTAAAAATACATTTACTGTCATTTGGAATTTATTTACTATATTTGCATTTATTTTGACAAGTAATTTTAATACATATAAAGCCCATTCACTTCTCATAACAATCCTAACATATGAGGGAGGTAATATTAATATTTACCCCATTTAATAGATGAGGAAATCAAGGTAAAGTTACTTCCCAGGGTCACATAGACAGAGAGAGGCTCAGCTGATTTCATTGACCAGAATCAAACCTGGGACTCTTCATCTGCAGGCCATCGCTCTATCCATTGAGCCAAACCAGCCAGGGCTTACTAATATATTTTATTGGGTTTGTTGGGCTGTGATATTGTACAAGACATAAAATTCAGAAGACTTTGAACAAATTACTGTTATCTTTCACCTTTATTTGCTTAGGTCTTTTGTGGCTAGATAATGCCTAATCCCTGGTCTTCATCTCCCACCTGTTTTATTGTATTATTACCAGCCCTATTGTCCTTATCTCACACCTGGTTCCTACAGAAGCCTCCTAACTGATCTGCTTCCAGTGACTTCCCACTTCACTCCCTCAAGTCAAATCATCCTCCCAGAACTGCTAAACTAAAATATCATTAACATCATATTACCAGCCTGCTCAGGGACTGACAATGACTGCCTGTTGCCTACTACATTAAGTATGGACCTGTCTGGGTAGCCTTCAGCTCTTTCCTAAATCCACATTATGCTGACCCAAACTTAGCTTCTTCTGCTTCTTAACAAGGAAGTTCAGTTTTTACTGGCTGGTCCAGGGGTGGGCAAACTTTTTGACTCGAGGGCCACAATGGGTTCTTAAACTGGACCGGAGGGCCGGAACAAAAGCATGGATGGCGTGTTTGTGTGAACTAATATAAATTCAAAGTAAACATCTACACTAATCTACACTAATAAAAGAGAAAAATGGTAATTGGCGTATGACCGCTACCCTTGACATTGGCTAATCAGGGCGATATGCAAATTAACTGTCAGCCAAGATGGCGGCCAGCAGCCAGGCAGCTTGAAACTAACATGAGGCTTGCTTGCTTCAGTGACGGAGGAAACCACCCTTCCCCGCCGGCCCCTGCCAGCCTCTGCCAGCCTCTGAGCCTGCAGTGTCAAACATTGTAACAAATGTAGAAGCTAAAAAAAACCCCCAGAAACCAGCTTTCAGAGAGCTGGGATCCCAGAGCTGGAGTTGATACAGAGTTTCTATTAGAACCGAAACAAACCAGATACCTGCTTTCAGGAGTGGAGGCCTAAGAGCTGGAGCCTCAGAGCTAAAGCTGGCCCAGAATAAAAAAAAAAAAAAAAAAAAAGAAGCAGTTGGGAGCTTCAGTCCCAGCCTGAAAACAGCCCTCAGCCCCTCACCCAGACTGGCCAGGCACCCCAGTGGGGACCCCCACCCTGATCCAGGACACCCTTCAGGGCAAACCAGCCAGCCCCCACTCATGCACCAGGCCTCTATTCTATATAGTAAAAGGGTAATATGCCTGCCAGCACTGGGATCAGCGGAGCTGAGAGGCCTCCTGGCACCAGGATCAGTGTGACAGGGGGCAACGCCCAAACCCCCTGATCGCCCTGTGGCTCTGTGTGTGATGGGGCGGCTCCCCACCCCCCTCACCCCACGGGCCCTGCTCTGTGTGACAGGGTGTGGCTCCCTAACCCCCCCACCCCCAAGGGCCCTGCTCTGTGCGATGAAGTAGAGCCATAACCTCCCCATCGGCCCTGCCCTGAGTGTGACAGTGGTGGCGCCCCAACCCCCGGATTGGCCCTGCTCTGTGGGTGACAGGGGGCGGTGGGCCAACTCCCCTATCGGCCCTACTCTGTGAGTGACAGGGGGGAGCTCCCCACCCCCCTGATGGGCCCTGCTCTGTGTGTGACGGGGCAGTGCCCCAACCCCCTGATTGGCCCTGCTCTGCGTGACAGGGGGTGGCACCACAACCTCCCCATGGACTCTGCCTTGAGTGTGACAGGGGGCGGTGCCCCAACCCCCCAATCGGCCCTACCCTGAGCGTGACTGAGGGTGGCATCGCAACCTCCCAATCTGCCCTGCTCTGTGCATGACAGGGGGCGGCGCCCCAACTCCCCAATCGGCCCTGCTCTGAGCCTGACCAGGGGCTGCACCTAGGGATTGGGCCTGCCCTCTGCCACCCTGGAGCAGGCCTAAGCCAGCAGGTCGTTATCTCCCTAGGAGTCCCAGACTGCGAGAGCGCACAGGCCGGGCTGAGGGACACGCCCCCCCCCCCCCCCCCCCCAGTGCACAAATTTTTGTGCACTGGGCCTCTAGTCATTACATAAAAGGGTACGGTCTTTTTTGGGGCCGTAGTTTGCCCACGGCTGGGCTGGTCTGTCTCCTTGTCCTGGCCTCTCATTCCTGCCTCAGTGCCTTTCCTCAGGCTGTTGATCCTTGTTGCAGTACTTCCTTGCACCCAGGAAATAATCAAAGTGTGATCCACAGGTCAGAGAGGGCTTTAGATTTCATAGATTCTGAATAAACTTAAATATCTAATTGTCTATGATGCTAACATACTTAAGGCATATGCAACTTCGATGTGGCCTTTTGAAACTCTCTCTCTCTCTCTCTCTCTCACACACACACACACACACACACACACACACGTATACACACCACCTAAGAATAGATGTTCACAAGGTAACCACTTAACCGAAACTGATCTCTATTTTATTACATAATACACATTTTGGATTTAAATTATATTTAGTCTTTTTTTTTGTGCCCTTTTAAATTTGTTGTTATCCTATTTCACATACTTTAGGTTTACAAACAAGATTATAACTCCTTAAAAGCAGGGATCATATCTTCTCTTCAACCTCTCTTGAGTACTTTGCTGAACTCAGAATAGTGGTGTAATAAAAATTGGTTGGTTTCATTAATGAGGCTGCAGCAGATGGCAGGTGCCTTGCAGTTGAACCTTAAATACCTAATTTCTTATCTACTATGACCGTAAGTTGCTTGGGGGTGTAGATTTCATAGATTCTGAACAAACTTCAGTATCTAATCTTCTACAATGCTAGAATTCTGGGTCTACTGTATGTCATTTGATATTTTTATACTTTGATATTTTGCTTCTATGCATAACACTTCTGTGCATACTTAAGGCACATATATGTTAATATGTATCTATTTGGATTTGGAATTTTGAAAGTGTTGTCCTTAAACTTAACGGGGAAATTAAAGATTTGGAGTCTAAATACTACATTAAGGAGTAGAATGCTTATCATTATTTACTTAATAAAAATAAGAGACTTTAAACTCAAACCTTGCCTGAATAGGAAACTGGCTTAGGTGAGGAGAATGTTAACTGAATTCTTGGGAGTTCAGCAGACCTTTTCCTATCAGTCTGTTCCTTCCAAACCTTTGTTTGTTTTCTCCACTTTTTTATTATTTCTTTGGTTTGGCTTATATACATGTATACAAGTCCTTCGGTTGATCTCTTCCCCTTACCCCCGCCCTCCCCTACTTTCCTTCTCCTTACTCACAGGAGATGATCTTTCCTATCTTACTCAGAAGATTAGGACTGTGAGTATCACTTGTTTTACCTCTGATTTTGCTCATCCTCCCTTGTCTGTGAAAAAGAAGAAATTAACTGGTTTATGACCACGCCCTTCCAGTTAGTCTTCCCTCACTTGATCTCCCCTCACATCTTGAGACTTTCCAACCTGTCAGTTCTGCTGCCTCATCCCCACTGCTCCCACGAGAATGTCCCATTACCTTCTGTATGCCTCAGAGCTGTATCTTTTTTTTTTTAATGTTTTTGTTGACATTTTAGAGAGAGAGGAAGGGAGGGGGATAGAGGTAGAAACATCAATGAGAGAGGAATCATCCATTGGCTGCCTCTTGCACACCCCGCACTGGGGATTGAGCCCACAACCCAGGCATGTGCTGTGATGAGCAATCAAACCAGGGACCTCTTGGTTCCTGGGTCGATACTCAACCACTGACCCACACTGGCCGGGCCACAGAGCTGTACTTTCAGATCACCCACCCTGCCTTTGGCTTCCCTTTCTGTAGAATGGCTCTATTCCATTCTACATGGTGCTACCAGAATGATTTGCAGAGAACACTTAGATGGGCAGGTTATTTCTCTGCTCTGAGATTTTAGTGGCTCCTTAATGCATGCAAAAATCAAGCCCAAATCCTGCCAGAGCTATCAGTCCTTCCAGGATATGGTTCTATCCTCGTCTCTTACCTCCTATCCCCAGTTTGTTTTTCTAGCTGATTTGGGCAACTTGCTCTTAACTGGATTCTGCCTATGTTCTTCTGGAGTGCTTCCATAAATGTTCCTCAGAGGCTCAGCTCAGCTTGTTTCTCACCAAAGCCCCTCAGAGTTCATCTATTTCTTTGGGACTTAGTTTGTAGTGCTGTTTGACACTGAGTGCATTGTGCCTTAATCCATTATTTCCCTAAGTATTCCCTGAGAGATGCTTCAGGTTAAAAGAATGGCCAGTGAGGTTTGAGAGATTTCGAGCACATAGAGCTGCCATCCGCACTGCCTTTGCCCCTTGTGTAAGGCATAGCAAGAAGCATATCAAAACACAGGAAGGAAAATAAGTGGCTTAATTTGGTTTATTCCAGTGTTTCTGAAACTTATTTATCATAGAAGAAATTTTTTTCATATACCATGTGAACATCCAGTGCAAAACACTTTGGAAAAATACTGCCTTAAACTAGATTTCTTGTAGGCATGTCTCCTATACAGATTGAAGGCTCTTTGAAGGCACCCTTTGGGCTGTGTTCATTTTTCCTGCCTCAGCACCTGGTAGATACTTAATGTTTACTGAATGAAATCACACTGCAAGATCAAGAGTTGCTCTTTCTTTGGATGCTTGAAGTATGAATATTATAAAGAAAAGCTGGTTCGCTACATCTTGTAACTGCATATACGTAGTAGGTACTCAGTAAATGCTGAAGAATGCTGACTAAACTCTGATCATCTTTAATGGGATGTAGTTAAGGTATTTTTTAGAAATATGGTGCTAGATAAATTGATGATAGGTGGTGGTGATAGTACATGCACTGGGTTACATGATTTTATTAGATAGATAGATAGAGAGAGAGAGAGAGAGAGAGAGAAAGAGAAAGAAACATCGATGTGAAAGAGACACACATCAATTGGTTGCCTCCCACATGCGCCCCAACTGGGGCCAGGGATTTACCCTGCAACCTAGGCCAGGGCCAAAACATGACATTTTAAAATAAAGGTTCTTATTGGACTTAAAATGCCATTTGACTCACCGATGGAATCCACATACAACTTGTGATGAGTACGCTGCATACATTAAGCTACATGGTCCTGCAGAATCTCTTTCAGCTAAAGGAGGTTCAATCGTAGTAATTTTTGTTAAAACTAATAAACCAGCAACCACCACCACCACAACAAAAATCTCAGACTGGTCGTAATGCTATGTTCATAGAGCTGCCTTTGTTCCGAAAAGTTAGTTTTTACTGGGTATGCCTGTCCAGGCATGTTGTTATGCACACACATAAACATTTATAAGCACAATTAACCTGGGCATGAATATTCACAATATCCCTTCTTGTAGTTCTGACACAAGCTGCTTCCTGGAATCGGCAAGGTTTGGCTCAGAAGACTGAATGGAATTTAACCCTTTTCTCTTGTGCTCCTGAACCTAGTCCATGCAGTTGTCTTCCCGGAATGGGAAGAATTTTATCTTCAGAAGAGTGATCCGCATTTTATGGGGGAATCATTTCCAGTTGTGAATGACCAGAATTCTAAAAGTGTCTTTCAAATTCTGTCTAAAGACTTGTATTTCTCTCTTTTGCTTTCCTTTTAGGCTCCAACCAGGAATGGAGACACCGTTGGATGTTCTGTCCAGGGCAGCATCTCTGGTGCATGCTGATGATGAAAAACGTAAGTGAGGCATCTGTTCTATGTGCTTTTTACTATGCCCCCTCGTCTATCATAGACTTAACATGTTTCTTTACTTGGCTTTGTGGCTATATGCTGTTAATTTTGGTTGTTTTCCTTAGAGATAACAGCTTGGTATTTTTAATTTTATTTTCAAGTGCCAGAACATGTAAGTCTTTTAAATATTATCTTTGGATCCTAGGGCCTGAGCAGTTCACTCCAGAAAGTCTTTTCCTTTCCAGTTTCCTCCAGTGGGGCTGGAATGGGAAGACACTCCTTATGTGTCTAGAGGTTTAGATAAATATGTGTTGGTTGATAGACAAATTGACCATCAGAGAACTAGAGATGGGAAAAAAAAATTCCAAGGTCATTCCTGTCATTGGAAGTATGCGGCACGTATCCTAATAAAAAACAGTTGTGAACATTCCTTTCCCATAGCTGAGAGAGCAAATATTTTGGGGGAAAACTTTCTTAATGTGGTGGGGGAGGGGCAAAAGGAGAATGAACATTGACATTGGAAGATTATTCCGCAGTGTGTCAAAGTGATTTTCCTGCTCATCCTAAGGTATGTTTATTTTTAAATGATCTGCTCCAAGGTAAAATTGCTTGCTGAACAGTATTTGCAAGAATAACTGTTCTATGTGGGTACAAGGTTGAGTATTCTTTTCCTCAGCATTAACAAAACAAAAAATATGTAAGGTTGAACATTTTTGCATTCTAAGTTCTGAGAGATGAGCTACTTTCCAGTTTGGTTGTTAACGGTTTGGCAGCTGGAAGTACATGTCCGTAAAACTGTAGGGTCTGCCTTTTTAATAGCTGTTAAGATTTTTATATTCCCAAGCCTCAGTTTCCTCATTAGTCACATGAAATGATATCTACCTGCAAAGTATTTGTGAGGATTAAATGGGCTGTTGTGTGGATAGTGCTTACCTTAGCTCTCAGCTTCTAAGGGCTGGGGATTGCCTTGCCCTCTTCTCTCTGATATTTTGTTGGCTCTCTAATAGGACTTACTGTAATACTCTAGTTTCACCGTATTCTCAGTGTGTCTGCTTCTCCCCACCCTTCCCACCACCACTCAAGATTATCTTTAGACTAGTGATTGGATGAGATAACCATTAAGGTGTTTCTTGTTTTATTTTTCCCCCCCTAACCTCTTATGTAATTTATATTTATTTAGTTTTGATTGTTGGGAGGATATAACTACCCAATGATATAATTATCCCTTCCTAGGAAAATGGAAGCTCTGGGATGCTAAGTGTCATTCCCAAGCACACTGTGCTAGGGAGAGGCAGCTCAGGTTGTAGGCTTTTACCTAAACAACAAAAACTCCTTTATGCCTCTAAGATTGCAATAAATGTTACTGACTTAAATAGCTAGTTACAAACTTTGTTAAACACTACTATAGATACTTTGGAGATTTTTACAGAAGATAGTATTTTGAGTTTCTGTTTTCTAATGCCCATGTTTCGTTAGGATTATTAAAAGAAAATACAAATGAAAAATAGAAGGAGTGACCTCAGGGGTGGCCCCTTGTACCTTTAGTGTAGAGAGCATATTTCTTCTCTTTTTCTGTTACCTTCTCAGGTTCTTTCCTCTAGCCCAGCTTCAGGATTACTCTGTTCAGGTTGGAGGCCTGGGTAGCTTCCAGTTGAGTGAGCAGCAGCTGAATGATTATGTGTAAGGGGCATATATAGATGGACAAGGGCAGTCCCTGCCTTCAAGGAGCTTAAGGACTTAGTGGGCATAGACTCTTACGGCTGTAAAATGTGTACAGAAGCGGGAGACTGGGTATACTTCCTGACGTAGATGCAGGGCCTCCTTGGAGCCCGCAGTTTGGGACAGCTGTTTGCACAGAAACAGAAGATACTGCCTGCCAGGAGAGAGAAGAATTCTTATTTTCCTGCTGTGTTGAACACAGCCATTAGTGATTTGTCGAGTAAGGCTATACAGTTGGCTTTCTGCATCTGTGGGTTCTTCATCTGCAGATACAACCAACCACGGATGGAAAATATTTGGAGAAAATGTTACCTTGTAGTTAGGCTTACGATGGTTGAGTCTCTACTGAGCATACACAAATTTTTTTCTTTGTCATTAGTTTCTAAGCAATGCAGTAGAACTACTGTTTACATAGCATTCAATAATCTAGAGATATTTAAAGTATATGGGAGGATGTGTGGAGGTTATATGCAAATAATTTTCCATTTTACATAAGGAACTTGAACATCCTCAAATTTTGGGATCCACAGGGGTCTTGGAACCAATCCCCTGTGGGTGTTAGGGACAACTATCTATATATAAAAGCCTAAGCGACTGTTAGGGCAGAACAACCAGAAAAAACTGGTCGCTATGATGCACACTGACCACCAGGGGGACAGATGCTCAACGCAGGAGCTGCCCCCTGGTGGTCAGTGCACTCCCACAGGGGGAGCGCTGCTCAGCACTGCTACATCCCCTGAGGGGTCCCGGACTGCGAGAGGGATGTCCGACTGTGGTTTAGGCCCAGTCCTGGTGCCGTTCTCTGTAGAAGGTAGTCAGTCTGATCAACTCAGTGACTCAGGGAAGTGCAGGGAACTCAGAGTGAGCCTGCCTCCGCACTTGACTCACCCACTCAATGGTGTTCACAGGACAGATCATGGTGGCTCTGCTTATGCATGTGCAGCAGCTGCTAAAGCTCAAGCAGCAGGCCATGCAGCAGCAGAAGGCCATCCAGCCACAAGCCGGCAAGTGGACATCCCCCGAGGGGTCTCGGACTGCGAGAGGGGACCATCCCCCAGTGCATGAATTTCGTGCACTGGGCCTCTAGTCTATATATATAGAAAAGCCTGAATGACCAGTCAACTGGTCCCCCACCAAGGGACAGACGCTGAATGCACAGGATCGGGCTCCCTCCTGTCTGGATCGGGCCTCTGGGAATCGGGCTGAAACCAGCTATCTGACATCCCCTGAGGGGTCCCGGATTGCAAGAGGGCGCAGGCCAGGCCGAGGGACCCCAGCACCAGGCCTCTAGTCTAATCTAATAAAAGAGGAACATGCAAATTGACCATACCTTCACTACGCCCCAAGCCATGCCCACCAGTCAGTCAGAGTGACTATATGCAAATTAACCCAACCAAGATGGCAGCCAGCAGCCACAGAGCTGGAGCAAGCAGGAAGCTTGGTTGCCCCAGTGATGGAGGAAGCCAAGCTTCCCGCCTGCCCTGGCTGGCTGTGGCCTCTGCTAAAGGCAACAAAGTATCAATTATAGAAGATAAATAAACCCCAGATACCTGCTTCCAGCCAGCCTCCACTGGGAGCTTGGGTGGCTGGGGGCTGTGGCCAGCCTACAAACAGCCCTCAGCCCCTCACCCAGGCTGGCCAGGCACCCCAGCGGGACCCACATCCTGATCCGAGACACCCTTCAGGGCAAACCAGCCGGCCCCCACCCATGCACCAGGCCTCTACCCTATATAGTAAAAGGGTAATATGCCTCTCAGCACCAGATCAGCGGAGCTGCGAGGCCTCCCGGCACTGGGATCAGCGTGACAGGGGAAGGCGCCCCAACCCCCTGATCACCCTGCGGCTCTGTGTGTGACAGGGTAGAGCCATAACCTCCCCATCGGCCCTGCGCTGAGTGTGAGAGTGGCGGTGCCCCAACCCCCCAATCGGCCCTACCCTGAGCGTGACTGAGGGTGGCATCACAACCTCCCGATCGCCCTGCTCTGTGCATGACAGGGTGCGGCGCCCCAACTCCCCAATCGGCCCTGCTCTGAGCCCGACCAGGGGCTGCACCTAGGGATTGGGCCTGCCCTCTGCCACCCTGGAGCAGGCCTAAGCCAGCAGGTCATTATCTCCCGAGGGGTCCCAGACTGTGAGAGGGCACAGGCCGGGCTGAGGGACCCCCCCTTCCCCCTAAGTGCACAAATTTTTGTGCACCGGGCCTCTAGTATATATATAATATGCTAGACTGACCATGGAGTAGACTTTATTCTGGAATATTCTTCTTTGGACTCCAGTGATTCCAAATTAGTTTAGGAGTGGCTTGGCATAATCCTGGCACCCCTTTGTAATGGTTTTAGCTTTTTGGAATAATTTTTTACATCTAAAGAGGAAGAAAAAAGTTCCAAGATGTCTATACTCATTAACATGTAGGCAACATTTTTGAGAAACATTTTAAACTTTTACTATGGGGCTGTATGTAACACTCATAAGAGCACAGAGCTCAAAAACCAGGCATTCATTGTATTTTCTATTACTAGTAATGTAAGTATGTGAAAACTCATGTAATTTATAGGCAAAGTTGAGCCTTAAGTTCAGCCTTTCGGGTACATTTCTTAAGACCTATTTGGGCTTGTTCAGCCTGATTCAGCTTTCTCTACAGTAGATTAAGCCTCTTTTAGCTTTTGTTATAAATTGCTCTTAAACTTAACATTCTCCTCAACACTTTAAAAAAGTCTGGTATATGTAATCTGATTTGAGTGTCTGATTCCAGACAGAAAAATGTTCTATTTGAGATCAGCTTCCCAACTCATGTAGGTGACCTAAATGACTCTTTTTTTTCTTTTGCTCATGGAGAACTGAAAACTTAGGCATTTTTGAAGATGTTATTGTTTTAGCATTTTGAAGAGAACAGTACCTAATAGGACTCAAGTATATAATACCTGATAGCCTTAAGGCTTCATTATGTCTACTAGTGGAGAATAAAGAAATATCTCAATAGTACACTGTAGACCTAAGTCAATAGTGAAATGGTGGTTTTGTAGTAACACAATAGTCACTTATCTGGATGGCCTAGAAGGAATAAATTTACTTAAAATAATCATTCCACTGCTCATGAGACATGGATTTAATCAGCATCCAGGGTAATCCTGGAAGGTACTTAATGAAAGTACAGGGTGAGGCTGCCAGTTTTCCTTGTGCTTGCGGAATCTCTCCTTCCAGTGATCATTAATGCTGGAAGACCCCAGCCCTTTTTTCCAACTCTAGTTGTTAGTAGTCAAAATTGGACAGAGTTTGTGGACAGGACGCTTATGCTCTGATGTTTAAAGCTACACCGTGTGCGTCGTTAGCATGATCCTTCATTTTATTGTGATGTTTACAGAATGTTTTGGGTTTTTTTTTGGTACAGATTTTGTTCTTGTATCTTCTGAGTATAAGATCCTCTTGGATCTGCTGACTTGCACTCTCAGATTAGAATAATCTTAAGAGAGCACCCTGGTAAGGAAAGCCTCTCAAAAATGTTGCCTTTATATTCGTATTATTACCGACACCTTTGGACTTTTTCCCGCTTGATATTGAGGATTTTGATGGAGGGGATAGTACTTTCGATGTGGTCTAATGAGGATGCATATGATAAAGCTGGATAAAGTGGGTGTGAGGGATGTAGAGGGGACAGGAAGAGAAGGCGGCTTTTGCAGGTGCTGCGGCCGCATCTGTTCCTAGCAATTCGCTCCCTCCTTGTTTGGTGAAGATATTTTAAAGCTGGCTAATTGATGAAGCATAAATAACCATATTCCTTCCGAGTAAAGCATTCCTAGGAGTGCAGGCTTTTATGATCACGGGGACCGATGCCCAGATGTGTGGAATATTTTCATGTCCTAGCCTATTCATGGTAACATAATGATCAGTTGCACTCACATACTGCTTCCTCAGATTGACTTCTCTCATCCAAGATCACGATGACTTCGTCAGCCTCCCCATAAAGTAACGTGGTTGCCCGGTGCCCAGCTTACGGTGATTTAGGCAGCACTTTCCTTTGAGCTGGGCCTGTTTTTTTTACTCTTTCTTCCTCTCCCTCTTTACTCTCTTGCCTTTACTCTTGGCATCTGGTATAGTGGCTTTCAGACATTTTTGCCCATGGCACAGAATAAAAAAGCATTTACATTGTGACCCTTGTACTCAGTGACATCACTGATACAATAAGCTTAATAAAACAATACTTACCCTGACTTTGCACAGTGTAGTTTGAATTACCTATTTTGTCCTTGCATTCCACTTTATTTAAATAAAAGTTGGGTCATGACTCATTAAATTGATATTTAGGATCCACTATGATTTGAGACCTGCAGTTGAAAAATATGATTTGGTTTCGTCTCCTTTGTTGGATAAACTTATTTCTGGCTCCTCCCTTTATGTACTGGAAAGTTTTGACTGACATGTGGGCCAGTGAGCCAGAGTATAAGACATGATGGAATTACAGGTGACTAGACGGAAATGACATCATTATATTGTTCTCTTTCAAGAGCACTAGTGGACTGGGCACAGCAATTGTTAGCATACATGACTACTCCATTAGAGGCAGTTCATCTCTATTCTAAGCCTATATTGTTCCTGATTTCTAGAGTAAGTGCTCCAGAAAATGGTCACTCCCCTTTGGTTGAACCTGTGTAGCTCCCTCTTGTTCCCTAAAGAGTGCTCCTAGCTGACCCCAGGGTTCCATCGGGACTGCTGGTAAATGCCAATTGAGAGGACACCAATATGATCCTTTGTAGACTAATTTGATGGCTTTGGCCACTGCATTTGTGTTTTAATTCCTTATGTCCTAGATGGCTGAGAAGGGTACCATGCATTTCCACCATGACAACCACTCGGGTAGCAGTGATTCTCAAAGAGAGGAGGAAGGGATATTTGTAATCTTTCTAACGATACCTTCCCAGGTTATAAATGCCAGATGAGAGCCACCAGTTTAATAGTATTGCTAGAGGAGTTCTGGATCTGTATTTTTAAGAAGGAGGGTCTGGCCCTGGCCAGTTTGGCTCAGTGGATAGAGCATCGGCCTGCATGTGGACTGAAGGGTCCCAGGTTCGATTCCAGTCAAGGGCATGTATCTTGGTTGCTATGGTTGCAAATATCAAAAAATTTCTATATGTGACACGGCACCAGAGTTAAGTGAGGGTCTTTCAAAATGCTGACAGACCGAGCTCAAAAGGTTCGCCATCACTGGTCTAGATCCTTCTATGAGGTGCTCTAATTCTTTGGCTATCATATGTCCTTTACCAGATTCACCAGTTGCTTATGTCTCATTTCCTTTATCATATTCTCTTTCTGTGTATACACACACACACACACACCCACACACACAGCAGGTCCTCAAATAATTTTGTTTTGTTCAACATCATTTTGTTATAATGTTGATGAGATAGATGCCTAGGAACTTAACTCTTGTTTATATCAAGTAGCCTGTGTAAAATTGGTCTTGTTATACATTGTTTCACTTAAAGTCGCAGAACCTATTGATGATGTTAAGTGAGGACTTACTGTATACACACACGCAGATGTATTTTTCTTGAAACATTTGAGAGTAAACGGGAGATATGCCTCTTTAATCCTAAATACTTAAATATGTATTTCCTACAAATGAGAATATACTCTTTCGTAACCACAATATGGTTATATTCATTAAAATGTTATATATACATATATATTTGTGTATATATATACACACACACATATATATATATAAAGATAAAACTGAGCATAAAATCTTTATGCTTATAGTGCCGTTACAACTTCATAACCAGAATATGAATTTATGCTTTAATACAGCCAATAAAACTATGATACAATAGATGACGACCTGCTACAACTGCACCCTGCTCCACTAGGGTATAGCACCCACTGCCACTGGGCCATGATTGATTCTCTAATGTCATCGTGCCTGTACTGCCAATGGTCCTTTGACACAATTTCCCCACCACTTTTATCTTGTGAAATCTTATAAAATATTATATTGCACAGATTATGTGACATAAGTTAGTTGGCTTTCTCTTAGTACAAATGCCTCAATTTCATTTGGGTTTGTTTCTGTCCTTTTCTCACTAGACCAGGAGAAAAATGCAGACACAGTCACCAAAATCATGCGCCAATGCTTGGTTATATGTGAGGTGTGTGATTCAGAATACACTTATGTCAGATTTTTTAAAAGATTCTCATTGAAATAATACAAGTAAAACTTTCTCATAGATCCCTGAATATTTGTCTTTGGGCTTTAGTTTAAGGATTGTGTACTGTCTCACTTAGTTCTCACAATAGCCCTATTCAGTAGGTACTATAATTAGTCCCCCTTTATAGATAAGGAAACTAAGGTTTACAAATAATTTCTTAAGGATATCCTGACTCTGAAATCTATGCTCTTAATTGCTCTACTACGCATATGCCTTCTCAGATAGAGGTCATTGAAGGATTTACTGCTGATTTAAAATGCAAACAAAAGGAAAAACAACACTGTATACTGTATATACTACCTCCACTAGTAAGTCAGGAAAAAGGTTTTCATTTGGAAAAGATTTCCCAGTCAGTGAAACAGCATTTTCAAAGCATTAGGTACCGATCTCTAACCAGCCAAAAGTTTAGGAGGGCAGGAGCCCACATTCAGGAACTGCCATGACTCTGCCTCCCACGTATGTTGATGGCTCACACACACACTGCCACAGACCTCTTTATATTGAGCTTAGTAAGTACCTCAGTTAAGGAGAGGATCTTGGTTCTGATGTCGGGCTGCCTCACACAGTAGCGACCCCTCATGACCACTGTCCAGGGAAATTAGATGGTGGCTGGACTTGATGACCTAAGACTCTGAGAACCTTTGTTAGACCCTAGACATGTTCAAGGCAAGGGTTCTGTTCTGTATTGCTTTGCATTCCAAGCATGTCCCATTTGGTGCATATGATCAGCCTTTAATAAATATCTGTTGGTAATAAAGTAACCACTGGAGTGAAAGGTTCCTCTCTAAGGAATAATTTATTTAGCACTAGCAAAAATGACTTAGTCTAATTACCGCTATTGCTACGAAAGTAATGTACAAATTTAAAGGAATACTGTATTCCACTTGGTAATCCTTCATAGGTTGCAAGACATTTTATTTGGTGGTTATAACAAGAATCTTTGTGGTAGGCTGAGCTGGGGATGGGTATCAGAAAAAAATTAAGCTTGAAGAAGTTAAATGACTAATTCAAGGTTAAAATGTTAAAAAAAAAAAAGGGTGGGGGTGACGC
>NW_006286675.1:4274995-4283598 GCF_000327345.1 Myotis davidii | reverse complement strand
CCCCCCCGTGCCCTCACATGTTATGATCATTAGAATAGCAATTAATAAACGAGGGTCAGCTGTCGTCAGGTAGTGCAGAGTCCACCAGGGTAGGAAATAGAAGGTCTTGAGGAGTTACCTTCTCTGACTACATGTTTCCAAGCCTACTTTTGATTTTCAAAATAAGGACTGAATTTGCTGCCCTTTTTCTAAAGGTTGGAGTCACTAACATTATGCTTTGTGTTTTCAGTTATTTCCCTTTGTGTGCAAGACATAAAAAATATCTCTCAGTAGTAAAAAAGCGTCATAAAACGTAAGGTGGGGTAGTATGTGCTTATTTAAGACACTGTAGGTGTTGTCAGCTGCTTTAAGTAAAGTTTGCCTCCCAGGGTAGGCACCTGGCATTTAATAAGAAAGTTACCCCTCAGAGACAACTACTACAAATGTCTGTGCTATTTTTATAGTTTTATATCAGATCAAATTAGCATAATAAATGTTAGCAATGGATTTCCACTGGTGAAAATAATGGCTTGTTATACTTAGCATAATGGATGTTGAAAATAGATTTCTACCAAATAGCTCTTTAGACCATTGAGGATGATTTATTAGGTTTCCTTTAAATGAATATTACTCCATCTTCAGAAATCCATGCTTTCTTTTAATACACATAAAAATGCTATGGGCGATTTTAATGCAATTCAGTTTAAAATATTAGAGTCAAGCCCAGTTGGTGTGGTTCAGTGGTTGAGCATCAACCTATGAACCAGGAGGTCATGGTTCGATTGCAGAGAGCAAGAGAGAACTGAGAGAAACATGCTGGGAGGCAAAGGGCCCATCCTCAAAGATATGCATTACATAAAAAAGGAAGAACTTCATCCAAGGATTCTTGACTCAGATAAATTGTATTTCAGAGAGAAAGGGAGAGGGAGAAAGAGATAGAAAATCAATGAGAGAGAATCATTGATTGGCTGCCTCCTGCACACCCCACACTGGGGATGGAGCCCACATCCAGGCATATGCCCTGACCTGGAATTGAACTGTGACCTCTTGGTTCATAGGCTGATGCTCAACCACTGAGCCACGTCAGCTGGGTGGATACTACTCTTGATTCCTTGTAAGTGAAATGAAATCTGGGGAAATTATCATTTCTTTCTCTAGAACTGTGCTTTCTCTCCCTCTGAAAAATATTGATTACGTTCCACTTTTTTCATGGAACTGACCTTAACTGGGCTTTAGTCACTTTTTAAATGAGCTACACCAGAGAGAAATCTGTTTTGTTCATCAGTAAGCAAGGGGTGAGAAGAATGAATCTTCATTTTCTTAGGCAAAGTGCTAGTTTAGGGTACTTTGAATAAAATAGTTAAATGACAAAGGAATATTGCACATAGAATTCAGGGGGACAAACTGTATTTTTGGAGCAAAATGAGAGTCCGAACAAGTGCTTCTAGCTTTCCTCTTACCAAAAATCCTTTAAAATAATCTAATATAGACATTTAAAAAAAATTGTAATCCTGCTGGAATACTAGAAAAGGTGCGTGTCTTCAGTAGACCAAAAGTTAGGAGGGATTTCTGGGAAACTGAAAACAGATGGGATTAAATTGACAAAATGAAAACAAAAACAAAAAGAAAAAGGCATAACCTAAAACACAGGTGCAAAGGAAAACAAAATTAAAAGCAGAGCTTACAGGGACTAACAATACCAACAGGAAGGGACCCTGCAGCAAAATTCAGGAAATTAAAGTGTTCCATTTATAACAATGACCCCCTCTGGCAAAGACTCAGGTCTGTGCTTTCAAGAAAGTTAACATCTGCCTTGGAAACATTCCTCATGTGGGTTTAGGGATCTGAGAGAGCGCTGGAGTAGAGTTCCAGGTCACTATGGGCACCACCAACAAAAAATCTTCTGGGGAGAGAAAGCAGCAGGCAATTTCTACTAAAGTTATTTGCCTCTAGAGCAAATCAGTCTGGTAGTGTATTAAGAGTAACATATCACATGTCCAAGTAAGTTGTTTGCATCACAAGGATGCAAAGATGGTTCAATAATAGGAACTCTTATATAATAAATTATTTATATTTCTTTAATAGATTAAAAGAAGAAAAATCCATATAATATTCATGACAGAAGCCCGAAAGTATTTTATGAAATTCAGCATCTATTCATGATAAAAACTTTATTTTTAATTTTTTAATATTTCTTTACTGATTTCAGAGAGGAAGGAAGAAAGAGAGATAGAAACATCAGTGACTAGGAGTATCATTGATCTGCTGCCTCCTGCACGCCCCCTACTGGGGATCGAGCCCGCAACCTGGGCATGTGCCCTTGGTCAGAATCAAACATGGGACCCTTCAGTTCGCAGGCCGACGCTCTATCCACTGAGCCAAACTGGCTAGGGCATGATAAAAAACTCTTAGCATGACAGGAATTAAAAGAAACTTTCTAAAATTGGTAAAAATTATCTGCTAGAAACCCATGATTAATATTTTTTAAAAAAATATATTTTATTGATTTTTTACAGAGAGGAAGGGAGAGGGATAGAGAGTTAGAAACAGCGATGAGAGAGAATCGATCAGCTGCCTCCGGCACACTCCTTACTTGGGATGTGCCTGCAACCAAGTTACATGCCCTTGACCAGAATCGAACCTGGGACCCTTCAGTCCGCAGGCCAGTGCTCTATCCACTGAGCCAAACCAGTTAGGGCTATGATGAATATGTTTTAATGGTGAAACAGTTTAAGTCAGGAGCAAGACAATTCAAATAGCATTGTACCTGAGGTTCTAGGCTAGTGAATTTTTAACAAGATATAAAAACTGAAAGGAGATACGCAAAACTATCATTTTCATTTGTTTGTAATAGAAAATCTTAACAATAAATGGGTGTAGGGGAAGCTACTAGAAATAATGACAGATTTAAATAATGTGGCTAATTATAAGAATAGCATTTTAAAAATTGCTATTAACCCTTTTCACTTGCAGTTAGAAATCATCTCTAAAAACTATCTCATTTAGTGGCTCAGTGGTTGAGCATCGGCCTATGAACCAGAAGGTCACAGTTTGATTCCTGGTCAGGGCACATACCTAGGTTGTGGGCTTGATCCCCAGTGGGGGGGCGTGCAGGAGGCAGCCGATCAATGATTCTCTCTCATCATTGATGTTTCTATCTCTTTCTCTCCCTCTTCCTTCTTCTCTGAAATCAATAAAAATATATTTTTAAAATCATTTACATCTTGACAGTAGGTATAATATTTAGGAAAATATCTAACCAAGTGTAAGATCTATATGAAAAAATTATGAAACTATTTAATGACAGATGATCTGAATAAAAGGAAATGCAAACCATATTTCTGAGTAGGAAGATTCAAATACAAGTGCCAGTTACATTTAAATTAATCTAGAATCAATGTAATCCTAATTAGAATATCAAAACAATTTTTCAGTTGATAAACTGATTTTAAGGTTCAAAAATTTTGAAAAATAAAAGATGGGGAGGCTCTTGCTATATCAGACATTAAAACACTGTAGATTTTATTACTATGAAGTATTTAAAATGGAGTAATTAGCATAGGGATAACTACAGCAGTATGTCTTACACTTTAAAAAACTATGATTCATAGTAACAAAAGCATTTTACAGTTTATCCATGTACATATATGCATGTATGTGAAGCACATTTCACAGGGTAATACTTTATCAGAAGTGCTCTGCTATTTTCTATTCTATTCTACTTCATTAAAAGAAAACAACAGTGGTGGTTATGACTCATTAAGCTGATTTTAGGAACTACTAATGGGTTTGAAAAACCCCAAGTTAAGAGTAATTAAAACAAAATAAAGTTTAGAAACACACACACACACACACACAAGAATTTAATATATCATAAAGGCAAATATTTTAAATTCCTGGAGAAAGAATGAATTGCTAAAAAAAAAAAAAAAAAAGAAAGCTAAGACAGTTGACTAATATTTGGAAGAAAGTTAAGTTATGAAGGTTTCTTACTCATACTGTGGACCAAAATAAGCATCAGATTGGTTAAAGAATTTATATATAGGCTTTCAGAATCAATTGTGATTGGCTATAATGTTTATGAGCTGACACTCCATCACCATATACTGCTAGAGTCAGTGCAAATGAACAAATATGTATTGCCCGTGTAGTTTGCACAGTGGGTTAGGTTCTGCAAGTTCACAAGCCCACAGTCTAAAAGTGTAAGGAGACAATTACAGAAATAACCATGATGCACAGGGGAGGGTTGATCACCGTGAGACCTCTCCATGGAACTTCGAAGATTCCAAGGAGAAAGAGACCATCTGGTGGAGAGAGAGCGAGAAGAGGTTCAAGGAGAAGGCAGAAATAGAAATGAGGAGGGAGCATGGAGGGTGATGCCGTGTTTCCAATGGCGGGAACATGAACACCGATGTGGAGACAGGCGTGGTGCATGGCGTTCCTGGGAAATGATTGTCTTGTTGGGTGGAGGAAAATGGACATAAGAGTGGGGTTAGGACAGAGATGTGGGGGCATACTGTGAGTTCTAGTGGGAGGGAAATGCTGGTTGATTCAGTAGACAATGAAGAGCCATGAGTGGGTTCTGTATAGGGCAGTGGTCGGCAAACCGCGGCTCGCGAGCCACATGCGGCTCTTTGGCCCCTTGAGTGTGGCTCTTCCACAAAATACCACGTGCGGGCGCGCACTACGGTGCGATTGAAACGCTTGCGAGCTGCAGTTTGCCGACCACTGGTATAGGGGAATAGCATGACCCCCTTCCCCTCAAAAGCAAACAGGAAACCCATAAAGAACACTGATTTTGTAGCAATTAAGAAGATAAAATTATGTATTTAACTTACGAGATCTGACACTATAAAAAATATATAGTAGGCATCGAACACTTTAGTTTAATTAGGGATACTTCAATTTATTTGTTGTTATTAGAAAAAAGGTCATCCTTTAAAGAAACAACCTGATAGATGTTTTTGTATTTCAGGAACATTTAGAGAAGCCAAATTAAGATCAGTGAACAATAAAATAAAATAAATGTGAGTGTCTGTAGCTCCTGGGCTTTGTGACAAAGAGCCCGACTAAAGAAATTCGATCTAGAGTGTCTCTACTATAATTCCTCCTCTAGTGCAGGCAGTGAGGAGATTTACAAGATGTCCTTCATTCTAAAGGTATTGTCGAGGGCCAGATTTGCACAGAGAGCCTAAGACATAACTCTTATTTAATATCTAGTCACAGATAGACTTTAATAAGCAATTGTATTAGTTTTCAATTACTGCTCTACATACATTTATGGCTCAGAACAGCACCCAATTATTTTATTCTCCCATTCATCTTAATTTGGCTTTTCTAAATGTTGCTGAACTTAGCAGTTTTGTTTTGATTGTGGCACTTTAGGTCCACTTTTCCCCATTATTTTCCTTCTGTCTGAGCTTTAGAAGAATTTCATAGATAAATTACAAGAAGCTACTTTACATGAGTACAGCATCTTTTCTTAATGTTTGTGTATTAAATTGTAAGCTGTTATGCTCTAAAAAATAAGTCATTCTGGTCACCAAAGAGATAGATAATTCAGTTTGAGGGCAGACTGTTTGCCTATGTCCACAACTCAATTTTTTCTCTGTAGTGTAAATATAAATTTTATAAGTAAAAGGAAAGCCTTATTAATATTTGTATCGTAACTGAGCATGTTCCATCAGCAGCATTTTATCCAAAGGTAGTAAGTTATTCGAGAGACTTGCAGAAAATCCAGCTGTTCTGATTGTAGAGAACAAGATGTTGTTTATCTACAGGGTGTCCAAAAAAATGTATACTTGAACAGCTGATAGCTCGATTTTGAAAATGAAATGTATTTTAACAAACACTGCCTTTATAGTTATTTAAAGTGTGTTTATACATTTTTGGGGGTACCTTATATTTTTCAAGAGTACAGAATTAAAATATAAAGGAATTGATAATTGTCCTTCAAGTATGTGCATATCTAGAGAGAGTGTCAAATTTTGTTTTTTTTTCCTATGGATTCGATTATTTTTCATGGTATTGAACTTGAATTTCAGTTGAGATTTATGGAAACCTCATGATTTGATATTTACATGTCATATATGTGGCACAGGAAATTTTATAAATAAGTTAATGTCCTAATACCTTTTTAATTTAAAAAATTTATTAATTTGAGAGAGAGCGAGAAGAAGGGGGAGAGAGAGAGAAACATGGATTTTTTGTTCCATTTATTTATACATTCATTGGTTGCTTCTTGTATGTGCTCTGATCAGGGATCAAACCTGCAACCTTGGCGTATTAGGACGGTACTTGAACCAACTGAGCTCCTTGGCCCGGGTGTTAATGTCCTAGTGTTAATATTAATAGCATGAGGGAATAGCATAGTGAAAGCTTATCAAATAGAAGAGAATCAGTTGAGGTTGAATACTGCATGTGCACTTAACATATGTTTTTCATGGGTGAGTAAATTAATTGTTTACATTGTGGAAGGGAGGGACGGATTTAAAAAAACATTTGAATAGTATTGGTTAATCTTGGCTATGGAGCTTCAAACTTCACACAATCATAATGCTGTGTGTGAGGATTCTCAGCCTTCTAAACTGGCTGTGGAGAGTGGGGTGGGATCTTTCTGTATTAAGATTGAAAGTAGGGTTGTTGTTATTTTAATTAGATTTGTTTGTAAATGTAATAATATTTAAGTGCTGTGCTATTTCCTAGTGAGGCCAGTGAGCTAGTGAATATTTTACAACAGGATGATGTGAAGTGCCAAAGGCTGGCTTTGGCATTTGATGTGTATTAGATCCTACTGAAATAATTGATACACAAAAATTTTGTGGAATATGTTTTATCTTTTAACAGTTTGAATAATGATATGGTTTATTTATGTGTAAGGGATTCCCTTTGTGGGACATCAGTTGTAGTTATTTCTTACAGAGGTGAAGTCCATGTAACATAAATGAACCATTTTAAAGTGAACAGTTCAGCCCTGACCACCAGTTTGGCTCAGTGGCTAGAGCGTCGGCCTATGGACTGAAGAGTCCCAGGTTCGATTCCGGTTAAGGGCATGGACCTTGGTTGCGGGCACATCCCCAGTAGGTGGTGCGCAGGAGGCAGCTGATGGATGTTTCTCTCCCCTGGATGTTTCTAACTCTCTAACCCTCTCCCTTCCTCTCTGTAAAAAAATCAATAAAATATATATATTTTTTAAGTGAACAATTCAGTGGCATTTAGTACATTCATGATGTGTAACCACCACCTCTATGCAGGGTTTTATAGTGGATGCTTCACCTCCCGCCTGCTGCTGGTCATGTGCCGGCCGGTGGTCCTCAGCTGAAGAAGTCTGGTCTTCTAGGGTCACACTGCTTCCTGGGTCCAGCCTGCATCCAGTGACTGGCATTCAGTGACTGGCGGATGAACGGGCATAAAGGTCTAACCAACCCTCTTGTCCTGATTTTGAAGGGGTAAGCTGAGGCCCTGTTACAATGTCATCACAAACTAACTTCTCCATCCTCTCCTATCTCCTTCCCTTCCCCATACAGGGATGACCCCAAGAACACTCCGCTACACACTTCCTGCACACTATCTCCATCTCAGTCTTCTTTCTAGGAAACCCAGCTTGCAGAAGACCTCTACTTCCCTTAGGACTTCTGTGCAAATCTAGAATTGCCAGGATGGATAGGACCTTGATTATCCTCTTGTTAAATATTCCCTCTTATGCTGAGGTGTCCTTACTTCATTACACTGTCAATAGTTAAGCACGTTGAGGAGTTAGAATAGTTATTAGTGGAAATCTGCATCCATATAACTTTCTCTCCTTGGACACACTTCTATTCCCAGCTACTTAGAATGTCCCTTCCAATCCTGGATGAAATATCCCAATTTTGAAGTGTCTCAATTTTGATCCTTTTGAAATGTTTCATTTTCTCATCTATTTATTATATGATGTATTTTCTTTTTTTCAACCTGCTTTACTGAGGTATGATTTACAAATAATTGTATATACTTTAAGGTGTATAGCATGTTTTGATATATATGTACATTGTTAAACAATAACCTCACAGTCAAATTAATTAACATCCTTATCTAACATCTTTTTTTTTTTTTGCCTAGAGACCACTTAAGACCTATCCTCTTAGCAAATTTCAATATTATTAACTATAGTCTCCATGCTGTACATTAGATCCCCAGAACTTACTCATCTACTAACTGAAAGTTTGTGCCCTTGCACCAACATCTCCCCATTTCTTTATACCCATCATATTTTTTTTCACCCATTCATCTGTTGACAGATACATAGGTAGTTTTTATATCTTGGATATTCTGAATAATGCTGTAATGAGCATGGAATTACAAACTTCTCTTTGAGATACTGTTTTCATTTTCTTTGTATATACTATATATCTAGATGTGGGATTGCTAGATCATATATTGGCAGTCCTACTTTTAATCTTCTGAGGAAACTCCATACTGTTTTCCATAGTTGCTGTACTAGTTTACATTCCTACCAACAGTGCACAACATCCTTGCCAACACTTATTTTTCACCAATACTTGTGTTTTTTTAATAGTAGCCATCCTAATGGTGGCGAGGTGGTATCTCATTGTAGTTTTGACTTGCATTGTTCTGATGATTAGTGA
>NW_006286675.1:4272795-4274618 GCF_000327345.1 Myotis davidii | reverse complement strand
TTTTGAATTGATTTTTGCATATGGCATAAAATAAGGATTAGATTTCATTCTTTTGCATGTGTCTGTTCAGTTTTCCCAGCACCATTTATTAAAGAAATTATCCTTTTCCCGTTCTGTATTTTTGTTACATTTGTCATAGATTAGTTGAAGTATTTGTGTGGTTTATTTCCGGACTCTTGATTCTGTTCCATGGGTCTGTATGTCTTTTTATGCCAATACCATACTGTTTTGATTACTATGGCTTAGTAATATATTTTGAAATCAAGGAATATGATGGCTCCAGCTTTGTTCTTTCTCAATATTGGTTTGGCTATTCAGGGTCTTTTGTGGTTCCATATGAATTTTGGGATTCTTTTTTATATTGGTGAAAACTGCCATCAGATTTTTGATAAGGATTGCATTGAATCTGTAGATTGCTTTGGATAGTATGGACATCTTAATTACATTAATTCTTCTAATCCACAAACATAAGAAATCTTTCCATTTATTTGTGTCTTTAATTTCTGAGTTTTAATAGCTGTGGTTTTTCTCTTAGTGGCAGGATTCTGAGTGATTTTTATTTGGCATTTTTCTTTTCAAAAAAGTTTAATGAATTGGTTAAATATAAAATTATCAAACGCTATAATTTCATGGGGCTCTAATGGAGTTAGTATAACACAATTTACTTATCATTCCCCATGTTATTAAATTGGTAGCTAATACTGGTTATTGTAGATAGTGATTGTTTTCTTGCCTTGTAGCATTTTCCCCCCTCATTAGTTGTTTACTATTTCCAGGAAGAGAATTACTGAATAAGACAATATACTTTCTTAAATTTTTTTAATATAGCTTTCTAAAAAGTTTACACCAATATATTGTTGCACAAAATAGTTACATTTATAACAGTTTCACCTATATTGGATATTGCCTTTTTCTTTTTTGCAAGTTTTCTTTTTTCTGATTCAATTGACAAAATATACTTCAGTTCCACATTCTTTTGTACTTCTTCGATTATTAACTGAGGGTGCTTTAAAATTATTTTTTAATTGCACAAATCCCTGGGGGTTTTGAACTGCTCATAGTCCCTGGTCTGTCTAGAATCTAGATGGCTGTCCACTGGGTCTAGGATACACACTAGAGCAGTGATGGCGAACCTATGACACGCGTGTCAGAGGTGACACGCGAACTCATTTTTTTGGTTGATTTTTCTTTGTTAAATGGCATTTAAATATATAAAATAAATATCAAAAATATAACTCTTTGTTTTACTATGGTTGCAAATATCAAAAAATTTCTATATGTGGCACAGCACCAGAGTTAAGTTAGGGTTTTTCAAACTGCTGACACGCCGAGCTCAAAAGGTTCGCCATCATTGCACTAGAGTCATCCTGGGACCCCTCTTTGGTTTCTCTCACCTTTCTCCTAGGGATCGAGCCCACAACCCAGGTATCTCCCCGGACTGGGAATCGAACTGTGACCTCCCGATTTGTAGGTCAATGCTCAAGCACTGAGCCATGCTGGCTGGGCTAACCTGTACTTTTTTTCTTTTATTGAAATACTAGAGGCCAGGTGCACACAATTCATGCACTTGTGTGTGGTGGATGTCCCTCAGCTCGGCCTGCACCCTCTTGCAGATCAGGAGCCCTTGGGGGATGTCCAACTGACGGCTTGGGCCCTCTCCCAGCGGGCCTAAGCCGTCAGTCTGACATCCTTAGTGCTCCAGCAGAGGCGGGAGAGGCTCCCCACCACCACTGCTGCACTTGCCAGCCATGAGCCCAGCTTTTGGCTGAGCAGCGCTCCCCCTGTGGGAGCATACTGACCACCAGGGGGCAACTCTTGCATGA
>NW_006286675.1:4270406-4272035 GCF_000327345.1 Myotis davidii | reverse complement strand
CGGTAATAGAACTAGCTTTGGCGGCATTTAGAGTAAGTGTTGTATGCACTGCGCTCATGAGTAACAGCAGAGCCTCTTCTGGGGTGCCATCTTTTGGGATTAGGGCTGGTGACAGAGGGAGTATTGTGCCTTAGGAAGGTGATAATACAATATTTATAGAAAATGTTCTGTTCATGATCTGGGTGTTTAAAAAATTCTCAAGTGGCTAAATTGTCTACTAGTGAGAAGTAAGGAAGCAGCACCGTGTTGTTTTTGATAACCAACCGCAGTGTTCTTTGTTTTCATCCTCAGGTTAGTTCAGGTGGATTTGAAAATGCACACTTAAAGAAAGGCGATATAGGTTAATAGCATGCCAAGCTTTCTTCTTTTCAAACTAATCATTATTATTTGGAATTGAACTTCCTGTTTAGTCACACTTACTGATAAATATTTGTCAGGAAGTGGACAGCCAAGAGCCTAACGGCAGGAGTTGGCTCTCAGCTTGATTTTTTTTTTTTCAGGCCTCAGAAGGTACTTACATTAGTTGCTAATGACTAACACTTACTCATTCTTGTCCATCCCAACCTTTCCTCATCTCTTCCAGTTTTTCCTCCGTTGGTTGAACGTCAAGTCATGGCATATTATCTACATGGATGCATGCAAAGCACAGCTCTGATTAATTTCCCCGTTTTCCATGTCATCCCCATGAGTACCTGTCCCGGTGTGTTCCATGTATATATCTGTGTGCTACAGCTGTCCTCCCCCTCCCCTTTCTCTTTTGGGTTATTTATTGAACTAATAAGTGTTGAGCACCTGCTCTGTGCTTGGCACTTTTCTAGGCACTGGGGCACAGCCATGAATTGTCCAGAAACCCTGCCCTCATTCAGGAGATGGGAACTTTCAGCTGTCTTCAGTCTGAGGTGCCTCTTTTAGTTGCCTCCATTATAGTATATACTAAAATCCATGACAATCTTGCTTAAGGTTCAGTGGTCTTTGTTCCTATTTTATAAGTACCGCGCGCTAACTGAACGTGCCACGGGAGCTCCTGTTCCTATTTTAAGAAGTTGTACAATTCTGTCAGTTTTTCTGAGAAATTAAACTTTAATTCTTTTACTTAAAAATGAACCTTCATTGATTTCCTTTTGCCCTGATTGGGTCAGTGGTACTCAATACAAAAGGATTCCCCCCCCCCCGTTACTTAATAGTAGAGATGTGCTGTGAAACCTGGCCTGGTAGAATAGATGGATTGATTGGGTCAGTGGTACTCAATACAAAAGGATTTTTTCCCGTTACTTAATAGTAGAGATTTGCTGTGAAACCTGGCCTGGTAGAATAGATGGAGAATTTGCTGTTTTAAATTCAGTTGTGTTGAGTAACTGGCCTAAGAATTCAGTGTGATGCCTGCCCTTTCTTTCTCAATTAAGATAAAGAATTCAGCATTTTATTTTTTCCTTTTATAGATGTTTTTATTGGTAACTTTTTGGGTAAATGTTTATAAATGGAGGGCTTTTGTTTCTCATAATTACTGCCTCTACTTATCTGTAGATAATTAGAAAAATGCGTGGACGAGGCCAGGAGACTAGTTTCAATAGCAATGGAGCTTTGAGTAAGTCTCTTAACCTGTAAAATGAAGAGGCAGGAGAAAACAGA
>NW_006286675.1:4260057-4270244 GCF_000327345.1 Myotis davidii | reverse complement strand
TGCTGCATGACAGATCCTCTGTACCTTTGGGAATCTTAAAGAATTTAGAGAAATAGGGAGAGATGAGTAGAAGGATACAAATGTTTATAAGATAAATAAGGTCTGAGGATTTAATGTATGATATGGTGACTACAGTTGATAGCACTGTATTTTATAATTGAAATTTGCTAAGAGAGTAGAACTTGTGTTCTCACAAAACAACAACAACACACATATATATGTGTGTGTTAATTCGAAAATAATTCGATGGGGGAATCCTTTCACAATGTATAAAAATAGCAAATAACCATGATGTGTACTTTAACTATCTTAAAATTTTGTGTCACTGTACCTCAATAAAACTGAAAAAAAAAACTAAAGACTTAGAAAGACTTGCCAGGAAAAAAAAGTCTTTCTCTGTTAAAGGAGATAAGCAAATGGCAAAAGGGATTTCATCTCCTGGCAAGCAAGTAGAGATTTGGCAGTTTTGTGATACAATTTAATGACGGGATATTGCAGGAAGTGAAAATTGAAACAAGGGTTAGGTTAGTAAATTTAATAATCAGATTGATGAGTATCAAAACCTTTGCTAGAATTTTAGGCAATTAGCCTATTATTTATTTATTTATTTTTTAAAAATGCTAATCATTTTGAAAACTTTTTTAAAGAAGAGACATACGCCTGGGATCCTGGGCTTTGAGCCAGGGTCTGGCTTCATGGAATTTTCTCAGTTGAAGTGAAAAAAAATTTTTTTAAAAAAGTTTTAGATTATATATTCTCAGAACAAGGCCCTTTAGGAAGCATAGAATATATTCTCTACCTCTCTGCTGCTCCACGGTGGGCCCTGGCATTATCACCTGGAGCCTGTTAGAAATGTGGTCATGGTCCTCCCAGCAGAACTGCTCATGGACAAGATGCCTAGCAACCGATCCCCCAGCAAGTCCCATTCACTCTACAGTGTGAGAAGCGCAGCTCTACACCCTGGCAAAAACATTCTCATTATTTTCACACTGTCTTTCTTTGTGTGTGTGTGTGGGGAGCGGGGGTGTTAGGTTGACCGGGGGTGTTAGGTTGACCGGGAGGAGGGGAGGAGAAAAACTTTTTTTCCAGTTTGAAGTATAATTGGTAAATACAGTTGTATATATTGAAAGGGTACAACGTGATGATCTGACATACATATACATTGTGAAGTGATTAACACAGTTAAGTTGAACTGATCTTGCAGTGCTTTTCTTTTTTGTATGTTTATCTTAATGCCTTGCTACTTGATAAAGACCATTTGTGCTTGAGACCAGATTATAATCTGTTTAAGGACCGAGCCTACTGCTGCTGCCTCTTCACTCCATCCCTCTGCTCAGGGCCCTTCACGAGGCAAGTGCCCATTAATAAAGGGGTGGGGAGGGGGCGGGGGTACCACCCTCCTCTCAATCAGTGGAATCCAGAGACAGTGGTGGAAGTCAACATAGAAGTTTTATTTATATTTTCTAAAAAAGAACTTGAGCTTTACTAATATTTACTACAGATATTCATGATATTACTTACCTATACTTTAAAAATGAATATACATATTTGGGGTCTGAATATTGAAAATTCTTAATGTGGGTTACTTGATGAAACCAAATCCAAGTAGTAACCATGTGTACACATCCTAAAAGGGCCCATGAGATTCTGGTAAATTAGCTGGTGCTCTGTCTCCAAAGTTGAAGATATTTGGAAACAATAGCATTTTCAATAAGAAGGAACCTGAGTTTTCCTTATTGTGTATATGAAGAAACTGAGACCCAGGCAGTAGAAGAATGTACTTCCCCAAGGTCCTGATACTTGGGACTCAGACAGAGGTTTTCCAACTTCTTTCTTTTATTCCGTTGGTTTCTGGATATTTTCTGGGGAACCTGGGGTTTCCGTGAGTGCCTACGATGCCAAGGGTGTGGAGTGGAAGGAAGAAGGATGATAGGAAGGGGTTCTGGTAGCCTGTCACCAATCTGAATACTTCTGTTTTTATCTGTTTTAGAAACAAAGAGGTTCCCACTTTTGTTCATAATTCGTTTCAGAAAACCTGGGGGTAGAGGGATTGTAATTCGTTTTTAGGAAGCATGCCAGAATAGAAGGCCAGGCTGAGGGACCCCACTGGTGGATGAATCCGTGCACTGGGCCTCTAGTATGCGTATAAGATCTTTGGTTAATCTCTTTCCGCCCTCCCTCCTCCCCCTCCCGCCTTCTCTCTGAGATTCATCAGTCTGTTCCAGGTTTCCATGCCTGTGCATTGAACATCTGCCCCCTGATGGTCACTGTGTGTCATAGCTACTGGCCAAACGGTCGAATGGTTGAATGGTCACTTAGGCTTTTATATATATAGATGATTAGACATTTCCTAAAAATCTAATTATACTTCCAAAGGATATTTTCATCATTTAGAAGAATGCCATGAAAATGTCATAGACTTTAGAGGCAAATGTAAAGATTTTCAAAGAAGACTTTTGAACAAAGATAGTATTCTATTTCTGAGTTGCATTTTGTAAAGCATTTAATTAAATGCCTATTTATTCCAAGCATGTGCCAAGGTTACAAAGGTGAATAATACATAGTCCCACCCTGAGGTACATACTACCCTGTGAAGGAGAAACAGGCATTTAAATACATAACCACAATTTAGGGACACAACCCTAACTATGTTAGAGGATAAGAGGGAGCCCAGAGAAAGGAGGGATTATTTCAGCCCAGTCAGTATTGAGTCAGGGACAGGGCCTGGGATGGGTGGAAGTGGCTTTATTGATGACATATGAGTTGAAAGGAGTTTTTGTAGGTGTGGAAGAAATTCTTAGGCAAAGGAAACAGGATGAACCCTGTGATGGAGCCAGTAAAATGCATGGACATATTTGGAGAAGGGTGACTAAGGTAGTCTGACTAGAACACAGGTGATGGAGTGAGTAGTTGGAGGGGTTGAGTTCTGAGGGCAGTCTCTCCACTGGAAGGGAAGCTCCGTGAGAGCAGGGACTTGGCTGCCTCCTCCCTGTCTGCAGAAGTACCTGGCATACAGCACGTGGTCCACACCCATGTTTATTGATTTAATGGGAAGACTGTTGCCATCGAATTGTGAAGATCCTTTGCAGTGGTTCTCAACCTTTCCAATGCCGCGACCCTTTAATACGGTTCCTTGTGTTGTGGTGACCCCCAACCATAAAATTATTTTCGTTGCTACTTCATAACTGTAATTTTGCTACTGTTATGAATCGTAATGTAAATATCTGATATGCAGGATGTACTTTCATTGTTCACGACCCACAGGTTGAGATCCGCTGTAGGCATTTGGATTTCATTCTGTGGCTATTGAAGGTTTTCCATGACAGACATATCAAGGTGTGTTTCCAAAATGCCAGTCTGGGAAAGAGCTGTCCTTTTCCAACGTTAACTGGAAGAGCTTGTCTGATTCTGTAAGTCTGGGGCAGGGCCCGCCAATTTGCATTTCTGACAAGCTCCCACGTGTTGCCGATGTGTCTATGTGTGGGTAGCCTCACTGTTGGTAGCAAACAGAATGGATTGGATCATTTCAATAAGGAAGTTTCCAGAAACGGTAGCAATAAGCAGGGTGCATTTAGAAATGGTCCTTAGCTAACAGGCAGGCTGTACTTGGGATTTTGAAGATGAGAGTAAAGCTGTTTTGATGTTTAAAATTCTGTCTCCATTATTTCCACCCCTCCCCCCTTTTTTCCTTTTTGGTTTATATCTTGAGGAAATGAGTTGCTTCCTGTAGCTTAAAGATAGGAATTTGAGACCCTCATGAAATACGTCAGAAAGGTTCCCTGTTTGTAAGGAACCTTTGTTAATTACATAATAAAAGAAAATACAACCCAAGTGGTAATGGTATTTAGAGAGTTTAAAAGGAAGCACCTTTTGAAGACATGTTTAATGAATTGGCTTGCTGTTTAGTCACTTTCCATTGTCTTTTACATTTGTTTGTGATACACCAACTCTTGTGGCCTTTCTCTGGGCAAAGACTGTATATACACTGATCCTGCACAGAAGTTGTACAAAGTGAATGTGAATCAGCTCGGTCCTAAAGGTTTGTATATGTAATAATGAAGATAAAGCAACCAAGATTAATGGTAAATGGGATCTATCATAGGACATGTGTATGTATCAGTACACGGTGTGTCTAAATAGAGTGTATCTAGGTATATATAAATAGAACATGTCACTTCTTACCTTTATAGCAAGTAGAAAGTGGCATATGCCATAAAAGCAAGACAACATGTAAATTCAGAAGGAAAGATGAGAAAGGGGTATCAGGAAATTCACAAATTGTATTTTGCTTCATGTTAGCTATCAAATGAAGCTGTGTAGGCAGTCATTCAAGGTCACTCGGGCTCAGTTTGTGACTTAGTGAATTTGAGAGGCTGCAGAATGTTAAGTAGCCGTGTCAAGGATGCCATTTGAAATAGCAGACTGCGGGCCCAAGAGAGGCAGGCAGGAGATGTAAATTTGTGTGCTGTTTACTTGGAAGGGACTGTTGTTTGGAGTGATAAAGTTCTGAGTGAAAGACTGTGGAGGGAGAAGAAAAGATAGTTGAGGACAGATCTTTGGGAAAGATCAGCATCGAGGTGTGTTGAATGAGAAAGTGGAATCAGGGAAGGATTCAGGAAGGCATGAGGACCAGGAGAGCACCACAGAGGCTGAGAGAGGAGTTTCATTACAGAGGGCCAGTTAGCAGGCGACTACAGATCGATAGGTTAAGAAGAGTGAGAAGTAAAGAGTGGGTTATTAGTTATTAATGAAATAAGTTGCCCATACATGTATGTATAAGAATCTCTTTAAAGAACAGAGTGTGAATAAGTAAAACTGTAGTAGCATTAATATTTTGCAAGTGACAAGCTATTGCAGTGAATTCCTTTCTAACTGTGGTGTTTTATGGAGCCTTAAAAGCCTGTAGGTTCTTAGGTCCCTATAGATGCCTTTTGTAGCTTCTATGGTCTCTTTGGCTCTGGATTCCAAGCCTGTTTACAGTGTGGGTAGTAGTCATGCCTCAAGGTACATCTGAGAAATCTTATATGGAGGCCAATAAGCTTAGGGTCATTTTTTTTTTAAATCTTTTACTGATTTCAGAGAGGAAGAGAGAGAAACATGATGAGAGAGAGAATCATTGATCGGCTGCCTCCTGCACGCTCCCCACTGGGAATTGAGCCCGCAACCTGGGCATGTGCCCCTGGCTGGAATCGAACCTGGGACCCTTCAGTCCACAGGCCCATGCTCTATCCACTGAGCCAAACCTGCTAGGGCAAGTTTAGGGTCGTTCTTGACTGCTCTTAAATCTCACAGACTATCCACCAGCAAATGCTATTGTTTCTGCCTTCAGATCTATCCTAAATCTGACCACTTTTCATCATCACCATTGCTGCCATCCTAATCCACAGACTTTCATCTCTCTCTCTTTTTTTTTAATGTATTTATCTCAGAGAAGAAAGGAGAGGGAGAGAGAGATAGAAACATCAATGATAAGAGAATCATTGATAGGCTGACCCCCTGCACGTCGCCTACTGGGGATCGAGCCTGCAACCCCAGGCATGTGCCCTTGACCGGAATGGAACCCGGGACCCTTTAGTCTGCAGGCCGACGCTCTGTCCACTGAGCTAAACCAGCTAGGGTGACTTTCATCCTTTGCCTGTGTTATTGCAGAATCTTCCTAGTTGCTGTCGCTACTTCTCTGCCCCTTTCAGTCTGTTCTCCAGCCTGGTGCTAGAGTGATCCTTTAAAAATGTAAATCAGATTTTGTCACTCTTCTGTTAAAAAACCTTCCACTGGCTTTCCATCTCATGCAGAGATAAGAGCTGATATTCTTTTATAATCTCTAAGGCAGTGATGGCGAACCTTTTGAGCTCGGCGTGTCAGCATTTTGAAAAACCCTAACTTAACTCTGGTGCCGAGTCACATATAGAAATTTTTTGATATTTGCAACCATAGTAAAACAAAGACTTACATTTTTGATATTTATTTTATATATTTAAATGCCATTTAACAAAGAAAAATCAACCAAAAAATGAGTTTGCGTGTCACCTCTGACACGCGTGTCATAGATTCGCTATTACTGCTCTAAGGCAAGATGACCTAATTACTGATCCTGGGAAGCATGTCCCCCCTCCTACCTCAGGCACTTTGCACTTGCTGCTCCCTCAGCATAGAATGGTCTTCCTTCAGGTAACATCATGGATGACTCCCTTGCTCCCTTCATGCCTTCATTCAAATGCATCTTAGAGTAGCCTTCCTTATCCCCTGCCTCTTCCTATCTGTGACTTGACTGCAGTTTCCTGCTTTATTTTTACCTCATGTATCCCTCGCAAACACTAGAATGGTATGATCCATGAGAGCATGAATTTTTGTATTGTTTTGTTCACTGTAGAATCTCCAGGGCCTAGAGCAGTGCCTGGGACATGGTAGGTGATGAATAAATATGCCCTCTCATCCCTCCCCTGACTGATGGTTTTCTGGAGTAGACGCTGTCAGGCACCTGCATGCATGGACAAGACTTGGCTTTCTTTACAGGGAGTGATCCTCAGTTCCTCCTTCCTCCACAGCTGCTCAGCCAGCTCTTTCTGCCCACTCAGAAGTTACTCATCCTCCAGGCTGTGGGCTGGCAGCAGGCTGTAAATTGGCTTTGGCAAAGTTAATAGGTACATGAAGGCATGTTGGGATTTGAATATGGTGGAATTTTTTGAGTAAATGCAGACATTGAAATCTCTCTCATTTTGGTAAGCAGTGTTTGGAACTTTATTTTGGAATTAATGGAATTTACTAAAAAATTAACTCTAGACATTGAAGAAAACTCCAGTAGTCACTACAAGATCTCTAAAAGTAGCTACATATGTCCTGAAAGAGATGTAGGAAGAGGCTGCCCACTTTGGCTTATCTGAATGGTGTAACTATTTTGTTATAGTTGAGGTTTTATTTTCTGAGTGTATTCTGTGGATTGCAGGGATCTGGGGCTGGTAGAATCTCAACAGAGAAAATGCACATTTCGGACCAATCTCAAGGATTAATGTCTCCTCTTGACCACTTATTTCTGGTGAGATGTTTAGTTCCAGAACTGTGTTCTCTTTGAGGAAATTATTTCCAGTAACAACACTTGACAAGTCTGTCTCTATCTTTAAAGTCTGAACTCCAGTGTTTTTTGTTTGTTTTGTTTTTTAAGTGGATAGCATTTTACTTCTGGGGCACATCATAAGAAATTCTTACGGGGATTTACAAATGACCTGTGTGTGTGTGTGTGTGTGTGTGTGTGTGTATATGTGTATGTGTATACACAGAGATTTGAATATAATAAACTTCTCTGAGTCCTGAGTGAGAGATGTCAAAGGAAACTGGGCTATCTTGTGTAGTTATGGTTCTATATGTGCTTTGCTCTGAGTGTTTATTAAAGCACTAGAGGCCCAGTGCATGAAATTCGTGCACTGGTAGGGTCCCTAGTGACTGCCGGTGGCTGGCCGGCCAGGTACTCCCTCCCTTCCCCCGGCCACCTGTCCCCTCCACCCCGCTGCTGCTGCTGATTATTGCCTGCGGGGCCCGATTGCCCGCTGATCGCACCACCGCCGCACCCCGGCTCCCAGGCACTGAGGGAGCCAGGCAGCGGCCCTCCCTCCCACCACTGCCGCTGGCTGCCCTGAGATAGGATTGGTGGGGCAATTGGCCCCCAACCGGCAACCAGTGGCTTGTATCCATCTTGGGCTGGTGCTGCCCACTCACCTGCTCCACCATCCCACGGCCCCCACCCGGCAACCAGTGGCTTGTATCCATCTTGGGCTGGTGCTGCCCACTCACCTGCTCCACCATCCCACCCCGGTCCCGCTCTTATCAGGGCCCATTGGGGCCTGTAGCACCTCCACTGCCACCTGTTGCCAGTGCTGCGTCGCCAACACCTGCCATGTTCCGCGCCACCCCCTGGTGGTCAGTGCATGTCATAGCAAGTGGTCGAACTTCCGAGGGCTATCTTGTGTAGTTATGGTTCTATATGTGCTTTGCTCTGAGTGTTTATTAAAGCACTAGAGGCCCAGTGCATGAAATTCGTGCACTGGTAGGGTCCCTAGTGACTGCCGGTGGCTGGCCGGCCAGGTACTCCCTCCCTTCCCCCGGCCACCTGTCCCCTCCCCACTGTTGCTGCTGCTGATTATTGCCTGCGGGGCCCGATTGCCCGCTGATCGCACCACCGCCGCACCCCGGCTCCCAGGCACTGAGGGAGCCAGGCAGCGGCCCTCCCTCCCACCACTGCCGCTGGCTGCCCTGAGATAGGATTGGTGGGGCAATTGGCCCCCAACCGGCAACCAGTGGCTTGTATCCATCTTGGGCTGGTGCCAGCCCCCCCTCGTCTCCACCATCCCACCCCGGTCCCGCTATTATCAGGGCCCATTGGGGCCTGTAGCACCTCCACTGCCACCTGTTGCCAGTGCTGCGTCGCCAACACCTGCCATGTTCCGCGCCACCCCCTGGTGGTCAGTGCATGTCATAGCAAGTGGTCGAACTTCCGACAGAACTCCCAGTTGAGGGGACAATTTGCATATTAGGCTTTTATTGTATAGGATTTGTTCTGTGATTGTCTTCCAAGTAATTGAAAATTAATTATTTATCTATGATAACTTTCAGTTAACCAGAGCATTATTAATTAATACTCTGTTTCTCCCAAACTTTTAAATAAATAGTTTACTGCAATTGCTTCTTATGTTAAAACCACTCTGGATAGTTAAGCCTGTGTCATTGAGTTTAGATATTTGGTAGTTAAAATAAACAAGAAGATAAAATGTTTATCTTGATGAGATAATACTATTTTTTTTTCCAGAAAATACTAATTTTTAAGGAGTCTATTTGTAAGCATGATTCTACCATAGTTTTACTTAGCAAAATCCTACAAGCAAATAGAATTGCAATTATCAGGTAATTTACTCTCTGGGTTCTGATGCATAAAATTTCTCTGTCAGACAGGTCCTACCAGTTCTAATTTTTTTAAAGTACATTTAGAAACTTACTAGTAAATAGCATTCAATGAAATGGTATGTGTGGGGGTTTTTTTTGTTAAATTGTGGTTCCTTTTGTTTTTTTCTTTGTTTTGATTTGTGTCAGTTGCTTCAGGGAATAAGGAATAAGAAATAGAAAGGAGAGAATTGGTGAGACATACTCTATAGAGAAAAAGTAGAGGGGAGGAAAGAATCAATAGTATAGAAGTATCAGATCATAGAAACAATAATCCCATTCTATTGGCCAGTTCTCTTCTGAATTGAAGGACTATAGCACAGTTTTGAGTTATCTCCTTTATTTTGTTGAAGAGAGTACTGAACTTTAGAAAGAGGAGGGGACTGCCCAGGACCCCACAGTGAGCTAGAGGTGGACTGGAACCTGGAACCCATGTCTCCAGAGTCCTAACTGGGTGCTCTTTTTAGTGTCTCACTATGCAAAAGTAGTAAATAGGATTTTGGTTGCCTTCTTGGGGTTGGTCTGTCTTTTTTGGAGTTGTTTGGATGGAATTAATAACTAAAATGAAATAGAAAAAATAAATGGCAAATGTGTTCTCTTAGCCGAAACCGGTTTGGCTCAGTGGATAAAGCGTCGGCTTGGGGACTGAAAGGTCCCAGGTTCGATTCCGGTCAAGGGCATGTACCTGGGTTGCGGGCACATCCCCAGTAGGAGATGTGCAGGAGGCAGCTGATCGATGTTCCTCTCTCATCGATGTTTCTAACTCTCTATCTCTCTCCCTTCCTCTCTGTAAAAAATCAATAAAATATATTTAAAAAAAAAATGTGTTCTCTTATATTAGAGTTCAGCATTGAGAAATTAAATCCATCAGTTTGTTAATCTCAGAAATAATGATATGTAAAGAAATAGTGTGGCCCTGGCCAATGTGGCCCAGTTGGTTTGGCGTTGTTCTGTCTACTGGTAGATTTCCCAGTCAGGGCACATGCCCTGGTTGTGGACTCTATCCCAGGTAGGGGACATGCAGGAGGCAACCGCTGGATGTTCCTGTATCCCTCTCCCTGTTTCTCATAAAAAAAAAAAAATCAATAAAGTTTTTTTTTCTTTTTTTATTGATTAATGTGTTACATATGTGTCCTTATCCCCCCATTGCCTCTCCCCACCCCGCTCACATTCATGCCTTCACCCCGCTGTTGTCTTTGTCCATTGGTTATGCTTATATGCATGCATACAAGTCCTTTGGTTGATCTCTCACCCCACCC
>NW_006286675.1:4257667-4259829 GCF_000327345.1 Myotis davidii | reverse complement strand
GATTCTCACTTTTTTATTTCTTTGCCAACTTACTGAACTTTTTCTGTATCCTGGACCGATCTTCAAACGTTTTTATTGTTACTACTCTCTCCCTTTCCCCCAAAAGGAACTATGGGGACTCTTCACTACTGGACGTTACTATACAGAGCCAAGTCTTTTCTGTCTGGTTTATTCCTGGTCCTCACCCTGTGGCCTCCTTTATCCTTTTCAATTATATTTTCTACTTTTCACCCCGAAACCCTTTGCTTCAGGAAACTCATGGCTGAACACCTTTCCCCCTGCTATTTTGCTTATTGGAATCGTCCCCTTTGTGAAACCTCCTCATTGCTTGGAGTAGTCCCTAATAGTATTTTCTTTTGTATATCCAAGATAATTATCTTTTCTTTTTTTTTAATTACCAGTTTTTATCATAAAAGGTGTTAAAAAGAAAAAGAAAATTCAGTCAGTGAAGTAAAACCTTCCCATCTCAAATTCATAGTTTTTCTGAGGTAACCACTGTTAAGTGTCTTTTGTAGCTTTCTTAAGCATTTTGAGGCACGGTCACAAAATGTCTGCCTTATCTCCAGGCATCACATTTGCATTCAAGACAGTAAGTCAGCAAGGGAGGAATAAAGGTGTCATGAGCCATATCTGATCATTTTATTAAGAAAAGTTAAAGCTTTCCCAGAAGCCCAAAACAGACTTCTGTTCATGTCTCATTGGCCAGGCCTGTGTTACATGGCTACTCCTAATGATAAAACTCTGGAATAGAGGATTATTCCCTCTAGTGGAGGTAGTATGGGAGAAGGGAGTTGGCAGTGTATTTTGATTTAGCCATCAGATTGTGTCTACCACCCATAAACTCTTATTTTCATACTGGATTTTGACAAGTTAATTTTATAACAATCCAGTTCACCCTGTGCTTCTATTGTTTAGAATACTTTTCCAGCTGTGTTTCTTTTGTGAAAAATTGCCCAGCCGGTGTGGCTCAGTGGTTGAGCATCCACCTATGAACCAGGAGGTCATAGTTAGATTCTATGTCAGGGCACATGCCCAGGTTACAGGCTCGATCCCCAGTGTGGGGCATGCAGGAGGCAGCCAATCAATGATTCTTTTTTTTTTTTTAAAGGACACGCCCCCGACCGGAATCGAACCCGGGACCCTTCAGTCTGCAGGCCGACGCTCCATCCACTGAGCCAAACCGGTTTTGGCCCAATCAATGATTCTTTTTCATCATTAATGTTTCTGTCTTTCTCTCCCTCTTCCTTTCTCTCTGAAATCAATACAAACATATTTAAAAAAATAAAATTATGAAAAAAATTTTTTCCTCTATTGCAAGCAGTAGGACTCAAAATGATTTTAAAAATAAAAGGGATTTGTTAATTCACATAGCTGAACAGTCTGAAGGTAGGGTGGGCTTCAGGTGCAGTTTGACTCAAAGGATCCTGGTCTTTTCAGGCTCTGGCTTCATGTCTCTGTGATTTCCTTGGTATGTGGCTTGTCCTTGGGCCGACCTCCTTGGTAGTAGCAGAACGGCTTTCCCATATTAGCGAAAGAAGAATGTCTGTTCTGATAGCTCTCTTGGGCTTCTTTCCGGAAAGTCTGCCGCAAAGGTCTGCAAGGCGAGTGCTCATCCTTGAACCAACCATTGTGATTTCCTGAAGCCTGTCCTTCAGGAAAACCTAATAGTGTTTTCATCAGTTGTCTCTATTTTATTGCTTTTAATGTGACCTCCGTTTCTGTCGTAGCCTAATTTTTCTTTTCTGTTTCTTTCCTGGACATGGCGACTAGCTATCTTTTTATCTCTGCTTGGTGTCTCACTGTTTCATCTTTACACTCTTATTTCAGAGGGGTTATGCCTTTAAAAAAAAAAAATCTCATAGAGAAACGTTGGTTCATAAACTTCAAATTCTTTGTAGCACAGTTCCTCTGGTGTGTTTTCTTTAACTACTTGCTGTTTGTTATGTTCCTGTCTTTTATTGGGTACTTTATTTGCATCAATTGGTGATGGTTCCTGACTCATTCGTTTTAAATGGCGATTGTGCTTTCCCAGGGTAGCAATTTGCCGAATGATTGTGATTGGGAATTGTTTGGGCAGAGTGCTGGGTTGATTGAAATTCCTTCTGTTGCCTCAGAATAATTTCTTACAAGCCCAAGCACTCCATCCCGAAGGTATTTCTCTT
>NW_006286675.1:4234953-4257595 GCF_000327345.1 Myotis davidii | reverse complement strand
TTCTCATATCTCTCTTGGCCTTCTTTCCAGAAAGTCTGCCGCAAAGGTCTGCAAGGCGAGTGCTCATCCTTGAACCAACCATTGTGATTTCCTGAAGCCTGTCCTTCAGGAAAACCTAATAGTGTTTTCATCAGTTGTCTCTATTTTATTGCTTTTAATGTGACCTCCGTTTCTGTCGTAGCCTAATTTTTCTTTTCTGTTTCTTTCCTGGACATGGCGACTAGCTATCTTTTTATCTCTGCTTGGTGTCTCACTGTTTCATCTTTACACTCTTATTTCAGAGGGGTTATGCCTTTAAAAAAAAAAAATCTCATAGAGAAACGTTGGTTCATAAACTTCAAATTCTTTGTAGCACAGTTCCTCTGGTGTGTTTTCTTTAACTACTTGCTGTTTGTTATGTTCCTGTCTTTTATTGGGTACTTTATTTGCATCAATTGGTGATGGTTCCTGACTCATTCGTTTTAAATGGCGATTGTGCTTTCCCAGGGTAGCAATTTGCCGAATGATTGTGATTGGGAATTGTTTGGGCAGAGTGCTGGGTTGATTGAAATTCCTTCTGTTGCCTCAGAATAATTTCTTACAAGCCCAAGCACTCCATCCCGAAGGTATTTCTCTTTCCAGCATAGCAGGAATTTTGACTATTGATGAAGCCAGTACATCCAGGTTCTTCTCGCTTAGTGTTGGAATGACTAAACAAGCAGCATGTGTATGTCCAGTTTCTGGTAAATGTTCTTGTGTAGGGCAGTCTTGCTGTTCAGTCGGAAGGCTAACCTGATAAAACTGAAATGTGCTATTGTTTTTGTTGCTCTTTGTTATTTTGTGTTGTTGTTTTTTTCCGGTCTATTGGAAGCAAAGCTGAAAGGAAAGTTTAGTAAATAATAAGATTAAGAGTCTTCTCTTGGGATTCTAAAGCTATTTAATTTTTAGAACTAAATTTAAATGATTTCCCAATGATGTTTCATATATTCAAGGCCCCAAGAGGTAGATGTATATATTTTTTAAATCTATAACATGAATCGTACGAAAGAAAAATCCTGCTGGAATGGAGATACGCTGAAATGTGCAAGGTAAAACTCAAATTTTGAAATTGGGATATTTCACAATTTGAAGAACAGCAGCATACTTTGCAGTTTAAAGGAAAGTGTTTTCATAGTAAATAGAAATCCAATAGAAAGAAAGAGAAGTAGGCATTTATTGGACATGCTAGACATTGGATCTCAAGGAGAACTTGGTCTTGGTCTATAGGGGAGATAAAGCCACATCTATAATAATAAAAGCATAGTATGAGGGAAGCGGTGCTGGCAGAAGGAAGGCCTACTCTTGCACGAATTTCATGCATCGGGCCTCTAGTGTCATTATAACAGGCTTTATACATGTCATAACAGTGGTGGCACCCAGGTCAAGTGATCAGTCTTCCGAGGGTGGTGTCATTAGTCCCATTTTTCAAAGATGGAGAACTAGATCAGAGGGATTAAAGTAATATGCCTAAACTCGCATGGCTAGTCTGTGACAGAACCAAGACTGGAACCCGCCTCCGGCCAACTCGGCCCCCAGGATTGGATATTTTAAATATTTTTATATTTTAGGTTCCTTTTGTCCTGAGTAATCAGTGGATGCCTGAAACCTTAGTACTGAATGCTATAATACAATATGTTTTCCTTTTTGTACATATGATAAAGTTTAATGTATAAATTAGACACAGTAAGAGATTAACAACAATACCCAGTAATAAAAGAGAGCAATTAAAATAATATACTGATTTAAAAGTTACATAAATGTGGGCTCTTCTCTCTCTCTCTCTCTCTCTCTCTCTCTCTCTCTCTCTCTCTTTCTCCTGATCTAATAGGCAAGACAGCTACTAAGTGACTGACGTGCGAAAAGGCCTGGACAAAGGGATAATTCACGTTAGGGGTGGAACAGAGCAGGATGGTTTGAGATTTCATCACATCACTCAGAATAGTGTGCAACTTAAAACTTATGAATTCTTTATTTCTGGAATTTTACATTTAATATTTTTGGGCTGCAATTGACTGTGGGTAACTGAAACCACAGAAAGCGAAACCAATGATAAGGGGGGCTACTGTACTGTTGTAGTTTTTGCAGTTTACCCTCAATTGTGAGCCCTTCAAGAACAGAGACCATATCTTATTCATACTTGGACCCTTCACTCTCAGGCCAGTGAAGCGGTGCTTGGCACTCTGTCCACACTGTTCATTGGGTGTCTAGGGTCCCGAAGACAAGTAAACAGTCCCTGGAGACAAGAAAACTGTATCTGTGTCGGGCTTACTTCCAGATTTTTACCTCTGTCGCGACCCTGGGCTGGATGAATTTGTACCTGAGGCGTGTAGGTAAGGGCCAGGTGTGTGTGGGGGGGTATTGTTGACGTCTCTGCTTCTGAGGTTCTGAGGCATTCTCCTGTCAAAAAAGAAAAAATTCTAGGTGCTGCACTTTGTATAGTGTCTTCTGTCAATAGCCAAGTAGCACTTTTCAGCTCTTCAAAATATTTTCACATGTCCCAAGTGCACATAGTAGGCATTTAAACATTTTATAAGTGCATATTGGACAGGTTACTCAGATTCTTCATTCGGGGTCATTTTGTAAGTGTGCATTTATGAATGAAGACTGAGGGGGGTGATTTTTCTCATTTGTGAACAGTAGTGGGCCACATGCCAGATGAATAAGAGGAAAATTCTAGAAGGAGTGAGTCCATATGTTCTTTTTCTCTGTGGCCTTCCCAGTTTATTAAAATTGGCAGCTTAGCTCATTCAGTGTGGCTCAGTGGTTGAGCATTAACCTATGAACCAGCAGATCATGGTTCGATTCCTGGTGAGGGCACATGCCTGGTTTACCGGCTCAATCTCTAGTGGGGGGGCTCAGTCTCCAGTGGGGGCAGCAGAAGGCAGCCGATCAGTGATTTTCTCTCATCATTGATGTTTCTCTCTCTCTTCCTCTCTCCCCCTTTTTACCACCCCGTCCTCTCTGAAGTCAATTAAAAATATTTTTTTAAAAATTGGCAGCTTGTTCTTTAAATAATCATGATATTAAAACAGCAAACACGAAGTGGTGCTCTGTCAGAAGCTGATTGGGAGGTTTGCTTAAATAAGGGGGGGGGGGGCGGTAAGTGTCTGTTTTGTGTGTCAGCCTTCCTAAGGGAAATATATTGTACCTTTTCGTGGTGGTTCCAGGGCAAACGAGAAGTGTTTTAGCGTGTGCTTTAAGCAGTTGTACCTACAGAGCGTCTATAAATAAAGTATGGCCATTTGGTTTTTGCATCGAAGGGTAGACACCAGTAAGTGTGCAGGTTGCAGCGCTGTGTTTTCTCATCTTTCTCTCTCTTTCCAAACTTGTTTTACTGGGAAAATGGGGAAGAGGGCAGGAAGGATCATGTATTTGGATGGGGGGTAAATTGGCATTACTGCAGCCAGGATCGTAATTTTCTTCTTGGCAGCCTGTACCACAGGGCTGTTAGCACAGATATCCTATAGCAGTAATCTTGGAGTAATCAGAATTTCAAAGTACACTGATAGCCGTTCAAAATTAATAGGATTATACCTGAAACGTCTATGGGTGGAGTGGTTAGACTTCTTAACCCTCGAGTAACCAGACTCACCTAGGACTCGAGTCAACCAGGAATTACAGTTTGTTTCTTTTTGTTTTTTTACTTTTATTAAAGAAGAGAAAAGCCAGATCCCTGTACATAGCAGACAGCTCAGTATTCTCCCCAAAGAAACATAGGACTTTGTTATGTTAAGGCCTCCCACTGTTATTGTTACTGTTGTTAATTCAAACCATCCGGAAAATGAGCAAAACAATATTCTTCATGTCTATTGTTATGAGAAAAATGTCTCTTTCTAGCTCTATTCTCTCTCTCTTTTTTTTTTGTCCTGGGAAGTACAGTTCTAACTCCCCACATCACTTCAGTAAGAAAAATCAAAGAAAAACTCCCATAAACTCAGCAGAAACAGCCCTCTCTAGATAATAATTACCACCGTTTATTATGTAAAATACAAAGCTTTATCCATTGAGTCAGACTGGTTAGGAATTTTCTGGCTTTTTTATCCTTTCTTACTTTGGTCTAGAGCAGTGATGGTGAACCTTTTGAGCTCGGTGTGTTAGCATTTTGAAAAACCCTAACTTAACTCTGGTGCCATGTCACATATAGAAATTTTTTGATATTTGCAACCATAGTAAAACAAAGACTTATATTTTTGATATTTATTTTATATATTTACATGCCATTTAACAAAGAAAAGTCAACCAAAAAAATGAGTTCGCGTGTCACCTCTGACACGCGTGTCATAGGTTCGCCATCACTGTTCTAGGGCAAGTGATGCTAAGTTTAACTTGGCATGCATTATAATCATAATTTTACAGTTAAGAGAAAGAAAAGAAGGTGTGTGTAGATTCCTTCACAGATCCACAGCTGTCTTTAGTTACTCTCCCCTCCTCAGGATGGACCGATGGGGAATGCGGCGGTAGCATTCCTGGACTCTCCTTTTGGCAATCCACATACCATCTAAGTCTAAGGAAACTGCTAACTGCCCCAAAGACAACCTTTGTTCCCGCCTTTTAATAGATGCTGTGTTTGTTTGAAGTTCTGTTGGGATGGGCAAACCTCTAGCTTCTCGTGGAATAACGAGAAAACCCTATCATCTTTGGGAAGAATGGCTGGAACAATTGCCCACATTTATTATATGTACATTGTAGTTTATGGAACTGTGTAATAGCCATCGTCTCTCTGGATCCTTGACAGCCCTTTGTGAGGTTTTATTATACCCATTGTGCAGATAAGGAAATCAAGGCTGGGACAGGTAGAATGCCTTGATTAGGATCATCACATAGCTGAGTGTGGGTCAGAGCTGGATAGGAACCGGACTTTTCTGAATCTGTATCTAGTGCTCTTGTTTCTGTCTTGTTTAAACTAGAAAGCTAGATTGCAGAGAATCAAAAAGTAGGCTTGTCATTTTCTCAGCTTCCGATTCTACCATCTCTCCTCCTCTGTTCCTGGCTTTACCGGTAGATGCCATGTTCCCCTACAGCCCTTTCTTTTTGGTCCCTAATCCCTAGACCCTCTTTTCTTTTCCTCGAGGGCTCCATTCCCTCATGGGTGTGTGGAGTATTGTTACTGGGGCCACCACAGTCAGCTATTCCCTGGGAGCCTGGAATGTTGTCTGTCCTCTAAGCCTGGTTAGAAAACTTGTTCTTCTGCAGAGCTCACCAACCTGTCACCGTCCGGGTTGCCTTCTGACTGCCCTAGACTTGATTCAGAGCTTGGCATCTGACCCCTGGTGGCTTTCCTCTGTTCCAGATTCGAGAATGCTGCCTTCTCATTTGTCAACAAATCTTTGACCTACCAGGTGCCAGGCATTGTGTTAAGTTCTGGGGAAACGATTAGGAAAACTGGAAGGGAGATGGACATTAATCAGAGGAGCACACATGTGACATTACAGCTGCCTACGGCCTCTGAAGGGAGGAGGTGCATGGTGCTGGGTGAGTGTCACTAAAAATTCGCCATCACCAGCCTTAGCCGGATGGACACACACACTGGAAATCCTACCCTGCCCCTCCAGTATAATGCTGTGTCCTTTCCGGGACCCCTCACAGCCCTACCCACTGGGGATAAACAGGAAATCCCGGTTTGTACATTTGGTCTCAGTACAGACAAGCACTGGCCGTCTAGGTAGTTTAAGAAGAGAGGCTGAGGATGGGGGAGTTTATTTGCCCTTTCCCTATAAAGCAAGACTGGAATTGTGCAAATTCAAACGATCTGCTTCCCAGGGTCACTTCCCAGTGGGACAGAAGTTGAGCTGTTTCTTAGGTTGCCTCATATCGCCCCCTAGTCCTGCCCAGGAGTAACTCAGTGGGATGCACGTAAACTGGGAGGTGTGGAAGGCAGATGCCCTACTACATTCAGTTCGGAAGCGCCCCCCAACCCCCACCTCCACCCGGTCGCATTGCTTCTAAACCAATAGGGGAGGAGCATGTGTGAAATTATGTGGGGAGCTATTTTCAAACTGTACTCCTGAATGCAGTCTTTTCCTGGGTGTAATTTCAAAAATACATCTTACTGGGCCCCACCTTAGATTTACTAAATCAACCTGCAGATATGGGGCCTGGGTGGCCATGGCTCTCAAAGCCTCCTGGGTGATTCTAATTCATGGCCAGGGGTGAAAACTGCTCGTCTAGTGGATGGCCTTCTAGTGGCCCAAGAAGGTATCAGTGAAAACATTGGAAGGGTGACTGATAAGGCTATGTTGGCAAATCCATCCTTGGAAAAATGGAATTATTCTGAAAACAATTTGATGGTATTGACCATCATTTGCTTGAATCAAATATTTGCAACAAATACCATTTTATTCTACTTTACACTACTAAATATAGTTGGCTGGGTGAAAAAAATCTGAAACTGGTCTTCCCTCATTGAGGTTTTAGGTTAGTAATTAATCTAGGAAACCTTGAATGCCTGCTCCTACAGGCATTGGGCATATGCAAAGGAACATAAGACATGGATCTAACTTCAAAGAGATCCTAGAGTGGTGGGGCAGATGGATTTTAAACATTTTAGGGTAAACTTCTAATCTTAACATTGCAAATGATCTGTTTTCCATAGCCAGTTTAGTTACTTTTTACAAATCCAGTGTAAAACTTGCCCCTTGCAAGTTAGTAATCATTGTGGACTTAAAAAACTCTTCTTATTTTTATTTATTTTAAATATATTTTTATTGATTTCAGAAAGGGAGAGAGAGAGAGAGAGAGAGAGAGAAAGAAACATCAATGATGAGAGCGAATCGTTGATCAGGTGTCTCCTGCACGCCACCCCCCTGGATCGAGCCCACAACCTTGGGCATGTATATCCTGACGGGGAATTGAACCGACCTCCTGGTTCATGGGTTGATGCTCAACCACTGAGCCACACCGGCCAGACCTCTTCTTATTTTTAGTTAAAAGTAAGACCCTGGGTAGAGTGGAAAATCCCAGCTTCAGATCCCAGATCTACCACTCTTTGTGTCAGTTTGGACAAGCTACTTAGCCTGATAATGTTTCCTCATCAATACAGTGGTGATAGTACCTGATAGCATTGTTGTGAAGGATAAAAAAGGAACACGATACGTGAAAGAACCAGCACTATCCCATGTACCATGCCCAACATGTAGTAATTGTCCTTTGCCTTTCTATCCCTTCAACTTCAGGGAGAAAATAAATTTTGAGACAATAAGAAATTGACCCCATGAACCATATCAGCCATGGATTGATTATATTGCTATGGAGAAAAACTCTAATAATGGTTTGCTCTGACCAGGGTTTCTTGACTATGGCATTATTGCCATTTTGGTCCAAGACAGTCTCTGTTGGCGGCAGGTGGAGGGTGGGGGGTGGAATGTTTGGCAGCATCCCTGGCCTTCACCCACTAGATGCCAGTAGCAACCTCAAGTTGTGACAACCAGGCATTGCCAAATGTTCATTTCCCGGTGGGTGGAAGCAAAATTGTTTTGATTGAGAGGCACTGGCTCCTAGACCCTTACCGCTCTGTTCTATATGGTGAATCCTTCCCCTCTGCCTCTTACAAGAGTTTTTACTGTTGGTCAGAGAAGTGCGAAGTGCATACACGGTGTGGCTGTTCCATAGGTATCAGAGTAGTGGGAATGGCAAAGGCAGAAAAGTGTTGGCGAGGATGTGGAGCAACCTGAATCCCATACACTGCTGGCAGGAGTATAAACTGGTACCACTGTGTTGGAAAACTATTGGGCAGCATCTGCTTAAGCTGAACATGTGCATACTCTGACCCAACGTGTTCACTCCTCAGTATGTATGCAACAGAAGTGTAGTCATATACTCACAAAGACATGCACTAAACCTGTGTTGCAGCAGTATTGATCATACCCCCAAATAGAAACTATCTAAATGCCCATCAATAGTAGAATGAAATATGCTCTATTTGAGAATGGATTACTATACAGCAATGAAAATGAATGATTTATTAAGCTACACAGAAAAATAAGGATAACACAAACATGACGTCGACTGAAAGAATCCAGTTACCGAAGAGTACATGGCATATTATTCTATTTACATAAAGTGGCTAGAAAGCAATCTATGCCCTTAAAGGTTAGGATAGTCGTTACCTTCTGGGGCAGTTACTGGAAGAGGGCACAAGGTAGGGGAGGCATTGAAATTCTCTCTGTTAATATAACAGGTGTGTTGTGTGTTTTCTGGACTGGCTCTTAACTGGTTGAAAGGGTGATTCTGGAGGTAGAAAAATGCTGTGTAATGAAGTACGGTGAAGTCAGATTGAACTGTTAATTGAAGACTGGGTCAAACATCAGGACATCAGTGGTCTCAGCCCTTCAAATGTTAAATATTTAGGACTTTTTCTCCATTGGGGTTCTTCTCTTTTTACCATGGAAGTTAGTTCTAGCCAAACTTGCAGGAATACATCTGTGGATAATTATAATTTGTGAGACTATGAATATCAGAATATTTTATTTGTGAGGGTTTTTTTTTAAAATGGGATTACTGAATCCAAGTTGTTTTTAGTAATGAAAACCACTAAAATAATAAGTTTTGTTTGCAAGAAAACAGTTGTGCTAAGCATTCTTTAGTACTAGTGTTTTCCAAGAGATTTCTTTTCTTGGGAATGCTAATTGATTAAATTCTCTCCAGTATGATTTATTTAAAACATGGGTCTTGGTATGCACTTAAAAATACTATTTATATCTTAAATGCATGTTAATAAAGCAGATTTCCCCACTCAGTCATTTGATATCAATTGAATTGGTTTTGTTACTATTTTATTTTAATTTTTGAAAAGTTTAGTGAGGGGGTCAACTGTTTTTTAAAAGGTATTTGCTATAACTTTTATTAAATAAAACTAGAGGCCCGATGCACGAAATTTGTGCAAGGGGTTTGGCCCTTGCAGCCCCTAGCAGCTCTGGCTGGCCCTTGCAGCCCCTCACGGCCCCAGCTGACCCTCATAGCCCCTTGCAGCCACAGCCAGCCCTCGCAGCCCCAGCTTCGTCCAGAAGGTCATCTGGACGGTCATTCTGCTGTTCGGTCTAATTAGCATATTAGCTCTTTATTATATAGGGCTAGAGGCCCGGTGTATGAAATTCGTGCATGGGTAGGGTCCCTAGGCCTGGATGGCGATTAGGGCCGATCAGGGCCTTCCTTCGTTCTGCACTGCCCTCTGGTGGTCAGTGCACGTCATAGCGAGTGGTCAAACTCCTAAGGGAACATTTTTGCATATTAACCTTTTATATATATAGAAGATAAGAGGCTATTGTGTTTGAAATGTATTGTACATCAGGTGAGAGTGACCCATATATGCAGTTTGCTTTCTCAAAATTGTCTTTGCATTTTAAAATTCACCCCTAGAGGGTGCTGTTGTATTGAAAGTCTAAATCTTTGAGTATTTTAAAAAACCACACATATATTTGTACTAAAATCCCACTGTATTACAGTAAATGATCTAGTAACTACTTAATAGAAGTTGAAGGTGTTTTAACTTAGAAGTGGTACTATTATATAAACAATAAAGTCAAGACATATGCTTAATGGTATTTGCTTTTGTGAAAATTTGACAAAGTACTGTAAATTTTTCATTGTCATTTCAGTGTGAACAACTCCAAGTTAGAGAAATAAGCAGTATTTTATGATATATTTAGGAAATCCTTTCTTTGGAAGAAAATGTCATTACATAGGTAACTTAATAATATCAGGTTCACATCATTGATACTTGAGGCACTTGAAAAATTGTTTTGGCATCTTCTGTTATTCAACAGCTATGTTGTTGAAGACCTACCGCATTCAAAACAGTCTTTATAATCTGTTGGGGAGAGATACATAAATTACCTTATAATCTGTTTTAAGAATTAAGGGCCGTATAAACCTAAAACACAGTGGAATAAAGAGATGAATCCTAGCTAATGGGGTTCTTGGAGAAGGTAGGGTTTTAACTAGGCCTTTAGGTAGAAGCCACAGAACTTTGCATTCTAAACAATACAGGGTGGGCTAAAAGTAGGTTTACAATTGTTTATATGGAAAATAATACAATAATTATTAAATAATGATACAAGAATAAACTCTTGTTTCCCGTACTCACAACTATAAACCTACCTTTGCCCCACCTTCTGTTTTGTATTTAGAAGAGAAGGAAGTTTGCTTTTCACTTAAACTAATCCTTTTCTGTGCTCTCCTTCTCACAACCTTGTCTTACTAATTAAAATATTAGATAAAAAAAAAAAAAGGACGAGTCGCCCTGACCGGTTTGGCTCAGTGGATAGAGCGTTGGCCTGCGGACTCGGGGGGTCCAAGGTTCGATTCCGGTCGAGGGCATGTACCTTGGTTGCGGGCACAGCCCCAGTGGGGAGTGTGCAGGAGGCAGCTGATCGATGTTTCTCTCTCATCGATGTTTCTAACTTTCTATCCCTCTCCCTTCCTCTCTGTAAAAAGTCAATAAAATATTTAAAAAAAAAGTACAAGTCTTTGACCAATAAAGTGTTTTACAAGCATCATCATTGTTATTTTGTTACAGTTCACATTATACTGAGGAATGCACCTGTAATTGGCAGTGCAGTAGATTCTAGAGTTGTTTTTATACATGTTATTTTTATAAATCCAACTTCTTATTTAACTGAATGTTTAAATCAAGGTATAGTAAAACTTATTTTCTTCCTTCTGTAAGGTTTGTTTTGATTATTATTCACATGTCAGGTTAAAGTGATTTAAAAAAAAAAGGTGGTAAGGAGGAAAAAGACTTGTAAAATGAAAGAATTAGCTAAATATCTAGGTTATGTAGAATCCTGGGAAGGGGAGAGCAGTTGAATCCAATAGATGAACCAAATAGCGCAGTAGGATTATTTATATGTCCCAGGAAAGAGATCACCTGCTAAGAGCAGTGAGATAATACAATCACAGAAATTTAGAAAGAGCCCTAACCGGTTTGGCTCAGTGGATAGAGTGTCAGCCTGCAGACTGAAAGGCCCAGGTTCGATTCCGGTCAAGGGCATGTACCTTGGTTGTGGGCAACATCCCCAGTAGGGGGTGTGCAGGAGGCAGCTGATCAAGGTTTCTGTCTCTCTCTCATCGATGTTTCTAACTCTATCCCTCTCCCTTCCTCTCTGTAAAAAAAATCAATAAAATATATTTTTTTTAAAAAACACAAAAAACAACATTCCCTTCACTGGAAGTCTTCTAATGAAAGCATTTTAAAAAGTGTTTGGAGAGTGACTTTGATCATTTGGCTTTTGTTGTTAAACAACTTTTAGTTGTAGTGATTCTATTCTAAATTGATAGTTGACTGTCCAAACATGTCAAACTCCCAGCCGGCAGGCCGCATGCCTCCTTTGTTTGACATGCTTGGAATTTAACCCAGTGATTAGTCTGGACTCTTTTTCTGTCATTATTTCCCAAGATGCTGAGCCCCTGCCAAATCAATAAAATATATTTTAAAACAAAAAACAACATTCCCTTCATTGGAAGTGCTCTAATGAAAACATTTTGAAAAGTGTTTGGATTTTTTAAAAAACACAAAAAACAACATTCCCTTCACTGGAAGTCTTCTAATGAAAGCATTTTAAAAAGTGTTTGGAGAGTGACTTTGATCATTTGGCTTTTGTTGTTAAACAACTTTTAGTTGTAGTGATTCTATTCTAAATTGATAGTTGACTGTCCAAACATGTCAAACTCCCAGCCGGCAGGCCGCATGCCTCCTTTGTTTGACATGCTTGGAATTTAACCCAGTGATTAGTCTGGACTCTTTTTCTGTCATTATTTCCCAAGATGCTGAGACCCTGCCATAATGAACACTTATGGAGCACTTACTGTATACTGTGGGGAGCTTTATACCAAGAACTGAAGCTTAGTTTTCCTTCCCTGCAGAAACTTACGGTCTAGTTCGGGGAATTGCTACCAATACATGAAATAATTAGTAAACAATAGAAGACAGAAAGTATGTGCATACATATATCTGTGTGCGCTGAAAGTTTAAAGTACAGAGAGTTTCTCCCTGTAGACTATTCTTTAGGACAGATACTTCAGCATAAACATCCTCGAATTTTATAAAGGTCTAAATATATGTTTGGAATTTTATTATCTTTTAAAAAAATATGTTTTATTGATTTCAGAGAGGAAGGGAGAGGGGGAGAGAGACAGAAACATCAACGAGGAGAGAGAATCGTTGATCAGCTGCCTCCTGTGTGTCCCCTACTGGGGATTGAACCTACAACCTGTTCATATGCCCTGACTGGGAATCAAACCTTGACTTCTTGGTTCATGGGCTGATGCTCAACCACTGAGCCATGCCTACTGGGCTAGAATTTTTTAATCTTTAGTTGTTACATCTAAGTCAAAAGGACATATGATATTTAAACATAAGATACACATGGTCCATTGTTTATGTCTTACCAGGGCGTATTTTCTCATCTGTCTGCTTTTAAAAAAGTGGGGAACTTCCTTCACCCTCACCTTGATCATAAAGGTAAATCTTTATGTGATCTTTATAGGTAAATTAGAAATACAGAAAAGTGTAAAAAATGCCCATGACTCACATATAATATTAACATTTTGGTACTTTCTGCAGTCTTTCTAATACATATGTACACTTTTTTCTATATATGTAAATATACTCATAAATATATAAGTAAAACCCGGCCGGCGTACTCATTTGGTATCCAGTTTCACCCCAAAATGTTCTTTGCTTTATGTTTTAAATATCTGATAATTCAGATTTCCCCATTCTTAGAAAATAGACCTTGTGACCTGACTTTTTAAAGATAAAATTTAGCGCCATCCTTCTGATTTATTTAACAGCAGTCCTGTTAGCACGTTAATTATGAATACATTAGCCTATGAATGAACTTGAGAAGCACTGACACTTCCTAGTATTTGGATTTTTAAAATGAATGCATGGATTGTAACCTGAAGAGCAGTCAGAATCTAGATGAGCATTTCTCAAGTGTGAGAACTTGCAGTCCCCAAAAGATGTTGACAGAATTCAGTTTGAGAAACATCCCATTAGATAATCCAGTGTGTGTTGGGAGTAGGGGAGGGGTGAGTGGGAGTGGAGACTTTGCCTTTGAGAAGTTTTAATCAGGTATTTATTGATGGCCTACTGTGTGCTAGGCTTATGCCAGACTGACCTTGCGAACGTGAAGAAGGCACAGTCCTTGCTCTGAAAGCCTGGATTTGTTCAGGCTAGAAGCACATACGTGGGGGACAGTGTGCTAGCACAGAGCAGGAGTGAGGAGAGGAAGACTCGGGGTGCCCCAGGACAAGAGGGGTGTATGCCACGTCTTGAGGGAAGAATGGGTGTTTGCCGGGTGCAGGGTCCGCCTGTTGTAGGTAGCAGGCCTCCAGCACAGAGCTTCTCAGGCTATCCGGGTGGACGACCAGGGGCCCCCTGCCCCACTTCATTGCAGAGTGATATATTTGTGAAGTGCAATGAAACTCACTAAGTAGGACTATGAGAAAAATAACAACCCTTAGTTTTTAAAATTAATATTTCGGAGACAGAAAATTACTCTGTCAAATTGCTATAAAAGTTTTGAAGTGTTCACTGTTTCTTTGTACCTTGCTTTTGTGGATAGTGGCAGCCAGTCCCTGAACACCCGCGTGGATCACGCTCAGCACCGCACTAGTATCCCAGATCAGTGGGAAAGACAGGCTAGGAGCTGGGAATTTTACCACAGGTCATTGACACGTCAAGGTATATATACCCTGGAACTGTGTCCATACAGGTAATTATCACTTGGAGGCTGAGAACCACATTGGAAGTGATACTGAGTCATGAAAGGGAAGTTACTAAATACTTTACTCTATCTTTACCATAGTATTATTTGAATCTGGTTACATCACAATATTTTAAAAAGAACACTTTCCTTCTTAAAATAAGTATATAAAGAAATATTTTAAGGCAGGTAAATTTTCCCCTCCCAGATTGAAAGCAATGGCTCTCAACCTTGGCTGCATATTAGAATCACCTGGCTCTTTGAGAAAAAACTACCCCTCCTCCATTGCACACACTGTTGATGGGTATCACAGAAAATGACTGAATATTTCCCTCATTCATTTCTTCTTCCTTGGCACAAAGGGAGACTACATTTCCCGGCCTCTTTTGCTGTGAGATTGAAACAAAATGACTATACTTTTTAAAACTGAGTTGAGGGAGGGAGGGAGAGAGAGGAGAGAGGGGGAGGGGGGGAGAGAGAGAGAGAGGAGAGAGGAAGGAAGGAGGGAAACATCAACTGGGGAAGGAATCCGAAACCTAGGTATGTGCCCTGCCTAGGAATTGAACCCGCAATCATTTGGTCTACAGGACAACGCTCCAACCAACTGATCTACCCGGCTGGGGCTCAGCTGGGACTCTTTAAAAAAGACTCTGGCACTGCCTCTCACCCCCTCAGATTAGTTTGGGGTGCAAGCTCAGCATCAGGCTTTTAACAGCTCTGTGCAGATTCCAGTGTGCAGCCAACTTCCATAGTGGATATGCTAATGGCGCCTAATGTTTTCTGATCGAGAACTTATGTCAGAGAACATACAGCACAGTGATTGTACTCCAAAGCTATTAGTCGAGTTTGATACTTAAAGAGAGTAAGACTATTATATAAGTGCAATAATCTTGTGTACATTAGATGCTGTAGGGGTTTCTTACAGTCCTCCCAACCAACTACCATTAAGTATTTTAATGACAGTTGATGGTATACATATCTTTCAATATAGCTAATTTAGTATCTAGCATTCATAAATATGCAGTGTAGCATTAATAAATATCCTTATAAATCAAAGCTTATAGAATCTTGATTTTTCTGTTGCCTACTTCACCAGCTGCTGTCCCAGTGACTACTGTTGCAGCACTGATGGCTGCTGTATTTGGGTGCTACATTAATGTCCAGATCAGAATTGATTAGAACAGCTTGCCAAGAACGGGCCTGTTACCCCAAATGCAATTATTGTTGAATTTTTAACATATAACCCCTTGAAATGATACAGTCAAATCTTATTTTACGAGACCAGTGCTCTAACCCCTGAGCTATGAAGCCTCGGCTCAAATCTTATTTTAGAGCAAAATTTCAGGTCTTCTATAGCATATTCCTTGATATTTTCTAAATCTCCAAGTAGCATAATGTCAATATCGAAACATTTCCTATGGTGAATTATTAGTCTGTGGTGCCAAAACCTGGCTGCAATCTGCAAAAATTCCCCCTCCCTCCACAGACACATTTTACTAGTGTGTTCTTCACGTGCTGAAGACTTCTGAACATTCAGCGATTCATTCAGTGAACAACTTTTGGGCACCTACTTGCTGTGCTAGATATTGGAGATGCAAATTTAAAGCCTCAAGTCTAGTCCTTCCAATAAGGAACATGGCATCATGCTGCTAGCCTGTAATATGCAGATGGAACAGCTTTCTTCCTCTCGCGGCCCCCTGCGGCCCCCCGTCCATTTGTGAAGGTTTTAATATTAGGGGAAGAAAACACTCTAAAAGTCCTCATTTACTCCCTCTGAGCCTCAGTTTCCTCTACTGGAAAAAGGTGATACTGTCCCTGTCCGCATGAGTTCTGAGGATAATGAGAGAAATGTTATGCAGCATTAACAGCACCCATTTAGATATGCAGATAAAGTGTAAATGGACATTCTAAAACAATTTTACAATGAAAGAAAAGCCGTGCAAAATATCTGTGGTATACGCACCAAAGCAAAAACACAGTGGGCTTATGAAACCCAGAAGAGAAAGTTACGCTAGGGTTAAATTCCGTGCAAGTTTGCTTCCATGATGGAGACTTTTTTTTTTTTAACTTTTTACTCAGCTCCCGAAAAAGAAACTTCCTGGGTTTTCTCTTTCCTCCTACAGTTTCCAAGCGGCAGGGCTGCTTCCTGTCATGAGCAGCTCCGCTGCGGGGGCCCCTGCGTACAGACTCTCCACCTCCTCTTTCTCTTTCTTTCAAACACTTCATACATTTAGAGGCTGATCTTGTGCAGAAAATATCCCTGACATTTGCAGAGCCCGGGGGACCCGGTGCGCAGGCGCGGAGCGCGCTCCCGCCGGGAAGAGGAAGCGCGTTTACATACGAGTCATACCACGCATAGCCAGCATGTCAGCACAGTGAACTTGCAGCGGGCTGCGGGGACGCCGGCGGGCGGGCTTTGTCCTAGGAAATGTGCTCCGCGCTTTTCGCCCTCACTCCCTTTTCACTTCGCAGGAAGACCTGGTAAAGACTTCTGAAACGATTTCTAAATGCTCGATTGAGGATACAAACCATTGACCGTCCACAGCTAAACCCTTGGAGGGTTTTGTGTGAGCTCGCTTTTCTTGCGTGTGTGCTTTTTTTTTTTTTTAAACTTTTACATACTTTGTTTTGATCGTTTGAGGCCGGGCCTCCGTCTTTGTGAAGTTTAAGAGAAGAGCCAGGAGCTACTCAGCAATCACTGATTTTTGAAACGTACTCTTTTTTTGGGGGGGCACCAAGCACAAAGAGCTGGTTTTCCGTGCTAGCCCAATAAATGCTATTTATGAAGATGGACCTGTTGAACTACCAGTACCTGGACAAGATGAACAACAATATCGGCATTCTGTGCTATGAAGGTAGAGGCTCTGTTCTGGAACTCGCTCCCCTATTGCTTTTATGAAGGCCACTCCTCCCTCCTGTAGGGTTCCGGAGGCCTTCTGTGCTTTTTGTTCTCCTTCTGGGGACTTCTGGGGTGCTTTGGAAGGCGAGAAGTTATTCCGTGCTGTTTTCAGTTTTCGAAGTTTGTTGTTAGTAACTTGGCCTTCAGGGGTACAGTGGTGAAGGCTGGGGGTGGGCAGGAGGGGAGACATAAACTACAAAAAGTTTGTTTTATGCTCGCTGGCAACATATCCTAACTCTCCGGATTTTTAATTCTTCGTAATGTAACTGTATTTTATTTCTGTTGGTGTTTTCTTTAGGGGAAGAACTTCTAGAACCCAAGTAAAAGTTAAATGTGCCGTGTTTTCGGTGGCGGTTTTTGCGTTGATGTTTGTTTTAAACATACACCATCTGTAGTATCTGTGTTGTATTACAGCGGCGCTTTGGGTTTTCATGTAGAGGGGAACAGAAAAGTTACAGTGAGTTTTGTTTTCCGGACCTATTGTCCCAAACAATGAAGGATTTTTCTATTCAGTGTGGGGGACTGGAAGGGCACCCATGTCACAGAGCGAAGACTGGCTCTCTTTGTCTGATTTCCCATTTCCTGTACAGCTCTGGAGAGTTCTGACATTGAAGGATGTTCCCTCCACACTCTGGTCCCTTGTGGAAGTGATTGCACAACACGCTAACCAGAAAGCTAAAAAAAAAAAAAGGCAAAAATAAGCTCTGAATTTGTATTGTTTATTACCACTTACTAAACCGTGAGCTGTGTCCCTACTGTGTTGTATTGTTTCAAGCTGTCTCTGTGGGTAGTAAAAAGAGAAAAAGTGATTTCTTAATCTGTTGGAACATTATCTACGTGCAATTTGAAAAAGTGGTAATGGCCTGGGTTTGAGTGCCCGGGTGCCTTGGTTTTTTTGGGGGGGGGGGGAGGCGGGGAGGGGAGTGTTTTTTGTTATAAGAAGGAGACATGTCCCTTCTGATTCAGCAAGAGCTGTTTCCATGTTTTCTCTTGAAAAAAAGAAAACATTGAGGAGACTTGGGAGGGTGAGCCAATCCACTAGTATTTTTCATGTAAAAAGTCTCAGGGCTGTTGCCTAGTCAGTTGATAATTTATCCTTCCGCCTTCAAGGGGGGGAAATCTCATTCATGCCTTTTTTTTTCTTCTTTCAACTCTATGGATAAGGGTTTCAAGCTTAAGTGTTGGTGTTTTTTTTTGATTGTTTGTTTAAAGGTGTTTTTCCCTCTCCCCTCCTACTTGTTCCACTAATGAGAATTTTGATGAATTGCTTTCTTTGAATCTGCTGCTATAAGTATCCTCTTACTTCTGAGGTCACCCATTTAAAAGGCAGATTTCTTCAGAATAGTCTCAACAGCAAGTGATTGGGTTTGTTTCCTGTGAAATGAACACTGCAGTTTTTAAACTTTTTTTTTTTTTTTTTTTAGTGAACAAGAAATGAAAAACTTTTAAGGCCATTTCTGTTCATCACCGAGTAATATGATAGTTTCAAAACAAACTGTAACCATCCGTATAAGAGAGGAATACAAAGATTGTGAGGAAATTGACACCACATTAATTTTTTATGTCTCCAGTTGGTGGTGGTGAGGAAAAGCTTGTTGATTTGTTGCTTGGGAGTGTGTAAAATACATGCGTAGTCTCCCAGCCTCCCTCCCTCCCAGTTTGTGAGGGAGAAAACTTTGATTTTGAAAGGCAAGTAGATAATGTGCAGTGATATGCTATAGTCTGTTTGGTTTAAACATCTGCTGCTGTTTTCCTTATTATGAAAGTTAACATTATTCTAACACCAAAATAAATACACAGGATATGAAGAAAAGCACAGCAAAATTGGAGTGGTGTTTATAGTGGGTTGTTTATGTCCTCGTGGTTTTCTCATTGTAAACACTGCACACATCTGCTCTGAACGCAAAAGGGTGTTTTGAAGATGGGCATAAATCTTGGATGGAAATTTTTTGGTAAGAAAAGTTGGAGCAGTGATTATGCCTTTAAATCCAACACTTGGAGAATATTTGTACTAAGCATATCAGCTCAGCAGCATTCCAGGGGAGTTATTTGGGAAATGGAATGTACAGTTGGTAGACAGCATTTGACTTCACTTAGGGCACAGGCAGGATTCACGTCTCTTCAGGATCAGGGGCACATTTTCTGAATTTTTAGTTTTAAGCATTAAGATGTTGATGGTTATTCTTACTCTCTACGTTAGTTATACCATATTCCTTAGTTTTGTATTACACACTCTGCACCATCTTTCTTTAACTTCTCTAGCAACGTATACACAAATGGGTCTTTTTTAGCCAGTTATAGCATACAATGTCTTTCTGGAATCCCAGACTGAGAGCGGAATCCGCATGGCTGAGATGTGGACTCTGCAAGGCGACTGCTCGCTGGCACCTGCCTCTCACCATAGTCCTCCAGAAGTGTCATTGAAAAGAGAATAAAATAAAAAATTAACCACAGATGATAGTTTTGGGGTAGGAGGAGAAAATTGGTGAAGGGCAGAAAGAGTCTAAGTCTAATTTCTGGAAACGAATGGCTTTCATTGGTGATGAGCAAATGCGCAGAACTCTGCTTGTGTTAATGTGTCTGTTGGAAAACCTTCTGGTTTATTGCTGCAATCCTCAACAGTTAACCCGTTCATCGCTCATCACCTCACTGAATGTTCCCATTATACCCAGTTACATCCAGTCTTGCCTCCACCTCCATGAGCAGGTTCTAATCCAACCCCAGACTTCCTTCTTTCCCTGCTGCACTCTCCATCCTGAGGCGAGGGAAAGCCTGATGAAGGCAGGGAGGGCTTTGTGTTGGTCACTGTGTATCTCTCTCAGTCCTGGCCCGGTGCCTGCTACTCTCCGCAAGTGGCTGACTCAAAAAGTCAACGACATCTTCCCAATAGCCGTTGTCGTCCCTACTGTGTAATTTGGCACTTGGCTATATGCTATCCTGCATTCTTTAATTTTCTCATCATTTGCAGAGCTATACAAGGCCTTGACATCACTTAATACATTTGCCTTGTGTTTGCCAAGGAAGCTGAGGCCCAGAGAGGTAAATTGTCCGTTCACGTTTATTCAGAAAGTTTGTAACAGAATTGAATTGCGCGGAGATCCCAGTCTGTGGTTTTGACTGTTCCAGAATGATTCCATGTCTTGTCTCCTTCAGTGTTTGCTCTTTGATGTTGGAGAGCACACTCTGTCCCAGGGCCCATCACGGTCCCAGCCTGGGGATGTTCTGGATCACAATGCACCGTCGAGCCTGTTCTGGACTCTTCATTGCTCTGAAGCCATTGCTGGTCTAGGTTTCCAGGCTGTTTGCTATTCAGGGAAGAAGCCGGTAATGAGAACTCTAGGTGACCAGCCTTGTTGACATTTTGCTTGCCTTACTGGCGCTTGTGTTTGCTTTACCTTTTTCTGATTGTGCAGAGGAGGCCCTGTGAAATACCAGTTCGCAAAGAGTATCTCCGCGAGGGAGCAGGGAGCTGGTGAGACCATGGACTTCTCTCAAGATGGCTGATGGTTATATTTACATAATTACTTGGTGCTGAAAACCTAGGTCCTAATAAATGTGCTCATGGCTGGCTGTGGCTTTAAGCTGCTGTTAGTGATACTTTAATTATGGGTTAAGAGCCATTAGTGTGTAATTTGGTAGAAGAATTCTCCCCTTTTAATTTAATAGTGTGATTTATATTGGGAGAAAGTAAAAACAAATCACACATTATGATCATCTGAAAGCTTAAGAAAGGAGTATTCTGAGCCCCTCACCTTTTAGAGTTGCTCGCTGTTTTAGAACATAATTATCACTTGTTTCATCACAAGCTACATTTAAATTAATTTTCTGGAATTGAAAGGAAAAACACTCACACAAGAGTTGTTGAGTGAGCGAGACCCTGCTAGGGATGTGAGCAAGGCTGGGTGACGGTTTTGTTTTCTGCAGCCTAACCACCAGCAGTTACAATGGAGTCCTGGTTTCATTGTTCTTTGTCTCCTGAGCTCAGAGGCCTCAGGAAACAGAAGCATGGGGCTCCACGGAGGTGAGAAGGCCACAGAGCCGAGCCATTTTGTACCAGCCTCTGGTCCCTGCCCCGTGTATCAGGTGACCAGCTCTTGCCAGGGGTATGTTCCAAGGTAGAACATCTGCAACTATTTTGCTGTGGAAATTCATTTTACTTTAGCTTTTTGTTTGTGGGAGAGAGGGAGGAGAGAGGGAAGGAGGGAGGGGGAGGGGGAGTGGAGAGGGAGAGAGACTGGGGAGGAGCCTGATGAATAAAACAGGCCCAGGTGAGCCCAGGAGAGCTCCTGAGAGATCTGGCCAGTTTGCATTTCTTCTAATTACAGTGTGTGAAGGGAAGGTGTGATTATACCCTCCTTCCCTCCAGCTCCCCACCCTTGTTGCTCTGTCTTCTCCTGGAAGGATTGTTTTACTTGGCTGTTTATCTTCTGGAGCCTGCACATGGCTTTGTTTGGGAAGGCAGATTTCTCTTCCTTCCTCCTTCCCTTCCCTATTGTCTGCACGGCCTTCTTCTCCTAGGGAGAAGATTTACAAACACAACACAACAACAACAAAAAAAGCCCATGCCATAAGATAAAAAGAAATTCCCTCTGGGATTGTGAGGATGTTGCAGAAAACGGGGTTTTGTCATGCAGAAATTAGATCCAGACTTAGCACTTGTGCATGTATACAAGTATATAAAACCAGCCTTACCAGGGACTGCTTCTGGCTCTGTTTTATCTCCATATATGTTGACATTTATTCAGGGACTGTTTATATTGAGTGGTATCTATGTATTGGATATTGAGTTCATTCGAACTACTTTCTAGACTTGCTCAGCAGCATCAGTTTGTCCTGCAAAATAGTCTCTCTCCCTTCTCTGTTTTTTTTTTTTTTTTTAATTTTATTGATTTTTTTACAGAGAGGAAGGGAGATAGAGAGTTAGAAACATCGATGAGAGAGAAACATCGATTAGCCGCCTCCTGCACATCTCCCACTGGGGATGTGCCTGCAACCCAGGTACATGCCCTTGACCGGAATTGAACCTGGGACCCTTCAGTCCGCAGGCCGATGCTCTATCCACTGAGCAAAACCGGTTTTGGCTCCCTTTTCTGTTTTTTAATGCACTTAGGTATTAGGCCCCTGCCCCCCATGGACTTTTAGTTTTAACACTTTTAACACTTCAGCCGTGGACATTTAATTTTAAAACCAGAGTCTGGAAATGATTTTACTTTCTCCATTTGTTTGTTCCCTCCCTCTCCCTCCCTCTTTCTCCTCCTCTCTCCCTCCCTCCTTCCCTCTTCCTTCCTTCTCTTTGCCTCCCTTTCCCTTTCTCACCCACCCTCCTCCCTCTTTCTCTTTCTCTCTTTATCCTTCCTGAATATTGCATAAGTTCTAAGGAAGTATTTCTATCACTTTGCTTTATCTTGCCCTTTCTGCATATAAAAAAAGTAATAATGCTGAAGATTGTTTTAATTTCAGAATATTGTATACAGGGTGTGTTTTAATCCTAACTATGTGAATCCCTACTCATTGGAAGAATGTTTATTTACCCTTAATAAAATAGGAAACCCATTCTTAAAGTTCTCCTTCACTTGTTGCTATTTATATGATCTTTCGGAACTCTTAGCATTTCACCCATTTGTTTGCAAAGAAGTCTGGAAACATAACAAAGTGGAATATATTTAGTAAGTGACCAGAGGAAACTCGCTACTGTCCTTCTGTCACCCAGTCTCCATTTTCATAAGCGTCTGTGGGGTGCCTACACTCTGCTAAGGAATGTGTTAGGTCTTGGGCTTGATCTTTGTCTGTCACCTCTGACTCTGTCTCTCTGTCCTTCTCAACAGTTTCTGATACGGAATATAGCATATATCCATGCATGTGCATGAAACGTGTAGTTTATAGTTAAAAGATAAACCCAATCACAATTTCTCCCAACCTAAGAGGTCATCACAAGCATAATTTGTTTTTAAAAAATACTTGACTACATATGTGTGCAGTTCTAAACAAATTCACTTAGTTATGTGTCCTGTCTCCACCC
>NW_006286675.1:4226817-4234905 GCF_000327345.1 Myotis davidii | reverse complement strand
ATAACTAGAATGACCCTGTAATCTTCTGTTGTGTCTTTGTTTATGAGGTCTTTGCAAGCAATGGACATGTCTGAAGAGGCTGTTGCTTCCATGTGATACCAGCTTATCTTAGAGTCTGGGGAATCTTGGCTGAGGGATGCATGTGAATGTCCCAGCCTTCCTCTCACCTGCTGCTGTGCTGTTTAGCCTTGGCGACTTTGGTCTGAGCTTTTTTTTTTTTACTTAGTATTTTGTTCGTGGTTTTCACCACCTGTTAAAGCCCTCCACTGTCCACGCTGTAATGGAAAATTAGGTGTTAGAAAAATTCTGCACAGTTTTGGAGAGTGCAAAGTCGGGGGACACTTCTGGAGATACATAGCTGTTTCATTAGGATCTGAACAGCGACTTTAGTTTTGCATTAATAAGCAATTTGCTTAAGGGCTGAGACTTGCTACAAGTCAGCTTTGTTGCAGTGCCAGGTTTCTTTGGATGTTAATCCAGGGACTTTTAGATACACAGAGAAAACGCTTAAATTGTTCCAATATTGAAACAATACTCAACATTGTACAGAGATGGCTGTTAGAGAGCAACAAAGATCTGAAACAATAGTTTGCCTTATGCACCATCTAAAATTATGAATGAAAATGAATCATCCATATGTATTGCTTTTGGTTTTTATTTTATATCTGTTTTGCATGAGAATAGTTGCCTGCTGATTCTTCTTGGCTAATGATTTGGTTTTAATAGAGTGAATTCCAGAATGTAATGGTTTGATGCAGATGCACTCTGCCAAGCAATTTAGCCAACTTGTTTACACCACCCCAAATCCAGCTGGACCGAGCCTACGCTTCTTCCCGATAGCAGTTGAGGGAGAGATGAGTGCACATTTCTGGATGTTTTCTCTCCTTTGAAAACAAACACATCTTCCATTATGTGGCAGCACTATTAAAGTGACAAGGGATTAATTTTAAATTTTATTTTAATGTCAGCAGCTTTTTCCTGTACTCATTTTCTCCCATTCTTACTCTGTGTGTCCTTTTAAACTATTGTTTTTCTGATGAGTAACTGATAAACGATTGGCTGACCCCACAGAGAACCCTGGTTTTATTTCTCTGCTGAAAAGCTGTAACCTCTTTGCCAATGCGTAAAGTCACCCATGAGAGTGATTTGGTAGCTTTTTAAAAGGAATATGTAATAGCAGCTGTATCAGGTTTTAAGTTCCATTGAGTAGAGGGTAAAAGGGATGGAAAATAGTAGTCATTCTTGGTATAAAACCTATGTAAAGTTTTCTCGCACTGCACTGCTGAATTCACAATCGGAAACAATTACCACCAGTTGCTGGAGACTATGATGGGGGCCCTTTTTTCTGTTAGAGGCTCTATACCAGTGATGGCGAACCTATGACATGCATGTCAGAGGTGACACGCAAACTCATTTTTTTGGTTGACTTTTCTTTGTTAAATGGCATTTAAACATATAAAATAAATATCAAAAATATAAGTCTTTGTTTTACTGTGGCTGCAAATATCAAAAAATTTCTATATGTGACACGGCACCAGAGTTAAGTTAGGGTTTTTCAAAATGCTGACACGCCGAGCTCAAAAGGTTCGCCATCACTGCTCTGTACCAACAAGAGATGGTTGATATTGGTCCGGGAAGGGGTGGGGTGGAGTAAGGTCCAGAACTAACAGTAGACATCAAACATTGCTCTCGGTGTTCCATAACAAAAACACCACCAGGAAAAGAATGCATAGAACACACATGCACATACGCATACTGTACTTGTCCAACCAAGAGAAGAAAGTGCCTTCTTACAGAGCTGGAAGAATTCCTCTATGTCATTTAAGAAGAAAATGGAGAAACAGAGGAACTGCCACATCTTCATGACTTTCCCGCCTGCAGACTGTTCCGGATCCAACTCCATCCCTCCTTCCTCTCCCTTAGGATCAGAGAAAGGCTCATTCTGCTATTGGCTCTCGGGAGTCCCAGCCCTGCTGGCCTCAGGGAGGGACCTAAGACACTCAGTGATCTGTTTCTTTCCCAGTTTCCTCTTCTTCCTCCCTGGGGTCTTTCTCTTCAGCACGTGCTCATGCACAAGTCTCTCCCACTTTCAAGACAAAAAACAAACCCATCCTTAAACCTTGTGTTCACCTTCAGCTATTAGACACTCTTCCTTGCCGTCCAAGGAAGAAGAAGAAGAAGATGGGCATGTTTCTACTTCCCTCCTGCCCATTCTCTTCTTGACCTACTCTCATCTGATTTCTGCTCCCACAACTCCATGGACATTGTTCTGGACAAGGTTCCTAAATGATATCCTAGTGCAAATTCAATGGACACTGTTTAGTCCTCACCTTCGTTCATCTCGGTGCCATTTGGTGCTGACTCCTTAGATTCCTTCTTACACCCCTTGACTCAAACACTTACTGAATACCCACTCCATGGGGAATGAGCTACGGATGGGCAACATTGACACGACCTTGATGGAGCTCCCAGCGGTGGGTAGGAGGACTTAAAGGAGTGAGGCAGGTTGATCGACATAACTAACAGTCCATGGTTGCAGCTTGAGAACAGATTGGAAGGGAATAAGGAGAGGATGTAGAAATAGGGGAGGATGTGAACCTGTTGCTGTGGTTTAGGCCAGAGAGGGTGGTTACCCAAATGACGGTGGTGGTTTTGTGATAGGTCAGAAGTGGGTAGATCTAGGAGACATTTGGAGAGAAAACTTTCAGGACATGGTGCTAGATTGAAGCAGGGAACGAGGGAGGAGACTTAGAATGCATTGAGGGTGCTTCCCAGGTTTCCAGTTACCCAAGTGGATGGATGGTGCTCCCATTTGCAGAGAGGAAACACTGGAAGAAGACTGCATTCTGGGGTGAGGTCCTGGGTTTAGTTTTGAATATGTTGAGTGTGAAGGAGGATCTTTGAGGTTTCAGAGAAGAGAGAAATTTTAGAAAGTTGCGTATATGGGTCTAGATCTCAGAGGAAGGGCCACTGCTAGAGATACTAGTCTGGACAAGAATGGTCACGTGACGTAGGAACAAACAACATTGTAGAACGAGGGGCCGAAGAGGTCATCGGAACTCTTAGGTCTTCATTAGTTTTCTTTATTACTATAATAACCCATAACTGATCACTGCCTCTAACCTTGTTCAGTTCTGGACATTTCAGCCATGATTTTACTGGAGTACCATTCCCTGTTTACCTCTCCAGCCTTGTCTCCCACCATCCCATCCCCTCACCCACATCCTTATCTTCTCCCATTCCTTCACGCACAGCCAGTAGTCCAGATACATCAAACTACTTCCCCTCAGTGAGCCATTGCCTCTCTCTGACATCCCACTGCTCTTTCTCTTGGCTCCTGTTCACCCCTGAGGTGCCGAGATGTCTGTAAATTGACCCTCCTGCCACTACCTTCTTGGTGTGATTAGGTGTGTTGGTGGTTTCATGGCACCACCATGGATGCTCTGTCAGAGAATCATCTCCCTGTGTGACCTACTCCTCTGTCTGCCTCGCTCTTGGAGGGCTAGGACTTTGCCTTTATTCTCTTTATTCTCAGTACTAAGCACCATGGTATCTGCTAATGTATGAATCTACTGCAGTCTTTTCATTAATGATAAAGAAACATTGAAAGTGTGTGATTGACCCAGGGATACTGAGTTGGTAACACAAGTGAGTTTGTTAATTCTTAGACTGTTGTTCTTAGAGGAAGGAAAGATAACTGGGAAAGTGATACAGACGAGGAGAAGAAAGAAAAGAAAACCACTTTAAGGCTCAATTTCTGTAGAGAAACATTTGAAGTGGGCTGGTTGGTTGGAAATAACTGCCCTTACTCATCTTGTTTTCTAGTTACTTGACTTCAGATGGTCTATTAAATGAACTGATTGTTTATGGGAAAATATTTAATACCTATTAGGTGTTAAACACTGTTTTATGGACGGCGGTATAGCTGTTAACAAAACAGACAGCAAAATCCCTGACTTTTTGGAGCTTAAATTCTAACAGGGGAGACAGACAACAGGTAAATAAACAAAGAATATGAAAACTGTTACTATTATAGGTAGATGTCTGTTAGTTGATTTACTATTTAGAATCCATCCTTAAAAGTAACTGCTTTCATTTTCAAACTTCAGAATATAGATTTTGGATGTTAATCCAGAGACTTTTTGTGTCTCTGTGAGTGAACGATTTATTATTTTCATGGACTTGTAAAGAATTTAAAAGTACAGAGTATATTAAGAAAACTTGCATATAGAAGTGTGGACTCTTGTACTTGGTTTATTAACTATGATCAGAGTCCAGATGCCTCACTTCATGATACCTTTCTGTTATATTGGGAACTAGCATTACTTATATTATTATTAACTTAAAAAAACAACAGCACCGTCAAATGGTCATTTGGGTTCTGATAGGAATAAAATATATTTAGAATTTAAAAAAATTCAATGAATTTTAAAAAGGCTCAAGAAATCAGTAGATAGGTTGTATGTTCTTCTTAAACTACCTCTGGTCAGACCTTAAAAAATGTTGCCCGAATGGTGTAGATCCTGCAGTACACCGGGGGCACTTTTTATTGTGAGCTCCTGCCTTGTGATAATAGAGTTATTTGGTGAGGACAACAAAAGGTAAGCCCTGGGCTTAATGTGGAAGCATGGACCGGGGAGTTCCACATGTTGGGTTTTCTTTTTTCTTCCTCTTCTTTTTTTTGAGGCATTGTTAATATGGGGAAATCTTAGGGGCATGCCTTCATTAATTTTTTCCTGTGTTTATACCTTTTCTAACCACCACCTAGGGTCTTAGATCAAGATAGAGAACTTTTCCATTGCCCCAGAAAGGTCCTTCAAGTTTCATTGCTAATCAATACACACCCTTCCCAAGATGCTCCACATCTTTGTAAGAGTCATCTATGTTGTTGCAGGGATCAATAGTTTTGTATTGCTGTGCTGTAGTCTGTTGTATGACTATGTCACACTTTGCTTATCTGTTAGAAATTCTCCTGGGCTAGAGACTATAGGCAAAGGCTGACAACTCCATCATTATATCAAGAGTTTATTATGAGAACTTACATGCTAGGGTCGTCTTGGGAAGTGGTGGCGAGACGACGTGGGTGTCCTCCACACTGCAGCAGCATGGCTGAGGGTGATAGGGGACAGGGCAGGGGGATAAGGGTCCTGTGGCATCACATGCCCCAGATGAGAGGAACACTCGCTTGCCCAGGGGGACACAGCCTGTGAACCAGCACAAACCAGAACTCCCTGGGGCACAGGGTGGGGTTGATCAGACAGTCTCTGCAGGGATTTGGGAAGCAGGCTCTGTTCTGGCCAGGGCCTAGCTGGTGGGTCCGGTCGGCAGTAGTCAGACAGTGGTCATGTCATGGAAGTCTCTCCTCCACTCTAGTCTAAGGCTGATGGAAATTTGCAGTGTTTCCTGTTTTTAGTAATTATGAATAAAGTTGCTCTAAAGATTTTTTTATTGTGGTAAAATATACATAACATAAAATTTATTATTTTAACCATTTTTAGGTGTACAGGTCAGTGGTATTAAGTTCATCATTTTGTGGTCTGACCTCTGAACATTTTTATACAAGCCCTTTTGTGGATGTATGCACTCGTTTCTCTTGGATAACTATGCATGGACTGGCTGGGTCAGTGGGTATGTTTAACTTTTTAGAAAGTGCTTAACTGCTTTCCAAATTGGTTGTACCATCCTACTTTCCCACCAGCAGTGTGTAAGGGCTCTGGGAATGCTTGGGTCCTCACTGGTACTTGATATGGCCAGTCTTTTAAATTTTAGCCCTACAGGGGGTAAGTGGACAATTTTTAAAAAAATATTTTTTATTGACTCTTTACAGAGTGGAAGGGAGAGGTATAGAGAGCTAGAAACATCAATGAGAGAGAAACATTGATCAGCTGTCTTCTGCACACTCCCCCATGCGCACACCCATCACTGGGGATGTGCCCGCAACCAAGGTACATGCCCTTGACCGGAATCGAACCTGGGACCCTTCAGTCCACAGGCCGACGCTCTATCCACTGAACCAAACCAGTTAGGGCTAAGTGGACAATTTTAAGGTGTTTTTTCATTGTTAACTTGTAATTCATTCCTTATTGGAATACCTATTGTAACACTTCAGATTGCTGCTATGTGCAAAAAGACATAGTCTCTATTTTGATGAGTTTATCATCTAAGTCAGAGGCTGGAATATGTACGCGTCTTGTTTAATTTCAGGGCAGAGGCAGTGATCTTGGTATTGTCCCAGAAGTTGTTTTTCCAAACCGGCAAATCCAAGCCATGGAAACCAGGGGCAGCCAGAAACACCAACGTGGCACAGAGGACTCGGTTTCAGAAGCACTTTCCTTGAGTATAGTGTTGCTTTGCTTTATTTCTTATTTGGTAATGATTCATCCAACCACTGGCCGGTTAAAATCAAGCTTCGGGCCTAAGCTCTTGGCTCCAGTTTGCTCTCTCTCTGGTCTGTCTGCAATTCTCCCTTTAGGTTCTGTTCATTTCCCTCCCATTTGGAAAGCCATCCTTGCCCCTTTCCAGTGACGCAAAGGCTCTATGTTCTTCAGGGTGTAGCTCAGCCTCCCTTTATAGAAGTCCACTTGAAACTTTTTATAGGCAGGAATTGTATTGTAACCTTGCTTGTCCTCTTTCAGTGCCTTATGATGTTTATATCCTCTTTAATTACTGTGGAGTTTGTAGTCTATAATTATTTGGTAGTTTTATCTTTTTATTTTGTAATCTTTAATGTAAATAAAGTGTGACATTAAAAATAAACAAACATAACAAGGTATCCAAGCTTGTCTTCAAAATAGTCACCTTAGAAAATTACACATTTACTCTAATGCTAGATGATCTCATCCTCAGAACATTGTTGTTGTTTTTAGAAATTGCTTTCAAGGTCTGAGATGCGTTCTTTTGGCTATTTTAAAGGGTGGCCAGTAATTACACACACACACACACACACACACATACAGAGAATGAGAGAGAGAGAGAGAGAGAGAGAGAGAGAAGCATTTTTAAAAGACCATTATAGGCAGAGAAAAAGGCACTGAAAAATTTCCTATTTTTCCAGTGATGAACCTGCAACTGAGGTACATGTCCTTAGCTGGGAATCGAACCCATGACCCTTTGGTCTGCAGGCCAACACTCTATCCGCTGGGCCAAACCCGGAAGGGCTAATCAGTGATGATTTTTTTTTTGAATAAGTAAGCTCAAGTCATTCTATAATGACTACTTTGAAAATGTTGACAATCATTTGCATGTTTATAAAAAAAATAAAAATTTCAATTTCACTGCTACATACACACACACATATACATGTATACATACTGTAAATATACACAAATATAATCTGCATTATTTATATTATGCATACGTATGAAATCACTACATCTCAGGTGTGTGTTTCTTGGACGGCATGGAGTCTACCAGCTTTTAAATGGTGTCTCTCTGCCAGCCGCACATGTCATTGCTTGTGACCATGATAGGCACTGAGTCAACGTGTGATTGGAGACCACAGAGCCCTTAGTTTAGAGGGCTGAGATAATCGGGTTGTCTTTTTTGGTTCAGCTTTGCTCACTCACTATATGTTGCACAGAGCATTGGCTGCTGGTGAAGTTCTAGCAACCCTTCACCTCATTTTATGGAAGAGGTGAATGCTACCCCACATCTTATCTGTAATTGATCTTGTTGTAGAGTGAAACCCCCATTCCCATTGAAACAGGCTGGGAGAAGGGGTAGTCACAGCTCATAGCTTCCAGAGTGGAGTTTGGAGAACAGTTCAGGGAGTGTTGGTGGCACTTTAAAATACTACTGCCTTTAAAGATCATCACATCTCCAGCTGTGCTAGATCTCATGTGTCATGAGAAAACAACAACAAAATACTTCCAGCTCCTGTCCTATCAGGGCTTATCTTTTAATAATGAGGGAGTCAGGGAACCTGTGGTGATGTGACTGACAGCATGACAGCACTTGGACACATACACATCCTACTGGGATTCCCGTTGTTTTGATTTAGTGCCGTGCACGCGCGCGTGTGTGTGTGTGTGTGTGTGTGTGTGTGTGTGTGTGTGTGTGTGTTTATTGTACAGTTTATTTTTTGGCTTC
>NW_006286675.1:4220204-4222726 GCF_000327345.1 Myotis davidii | reverse complement strand
CTCAAAATATTGTTGTTGTGTTTAGAAATTGCTTTCAAGGTCTGAGATGCGTTCTTTTGGCTATTTTAAAGGGTGGCCAGTAATTACACACACACACACACACACACACATTTACAGAGCATCTATTTTTGCTAGGCACAGTTCTATCTAAGTGTGCCTATAAAATGATGAGCTAGTTTTTCTGACAGGGGCCAGGGATGAACCTGCAACTGAGGTACATGTCCTTAGCTATGGCACTTTAAAATACTACTGCCTTTAAAGATCATCACATCTCCAGCTGTGCTAGATCTCATGTGTCATGAGAAAACAACAACAAAAAACTTCCAGCTCCTGTCCTATCAGGGCTTATCTTTTAATAATGAGGGAGTCAGGGAACCTGTGGTGATGTGACTGACAGCATGACAGCACTTGGACACATACACATCCTACCTGGGATTCCCGTTGTTTTGATTTAGTGCCGTGTGTGTGTGTGTGTGTGTGTGTGTGTGTGTTGTACAGTTTATTTTTTGGCTTCAGAAAAATTTTCCCTCCCCATTTGACTCATTGTCCCAGCCATCACAGCGGTAACGGTTGCTTGTCTAATTCTTGTAATGCCCAAGTCTACTGAGGCTCGTGGAAAGACAAAGTGCTGCCACATTAACTCTCCTCAGTGTTGACTCTGTAGCTGCTGTAGGTTTTTAAAGATGATAATTTTGAAAACTAATGTTGTATTTAAAAAAAATTAATCCTCGACCAAGGATATGTTTATTTATTGAACCAGAGGATAGTTTTTCATTGATTTTTTAGAGGGAAGGAGGAAGAGAGGGAGCGAGAGAGACAGACATCAATTGGTTGCCTCTTGTATGTACCCCAACCAGGGACTGGACCTACAACCTAGGTATGTGCCTTGACTGGGAATTGAACCCACAACCTTTTGGTATATGGAACGATGCTCCAACCAATTGAGCCACATCGGCCAGGGCAAATTTTTGTGTGTTTTTTTAAAACAGCTTTACTAAGATATAATTGATAGACCATAAAATTCACTCTTATATAGTGTAGGTTCAGTCGTTTTTGTATATTCACAGTTTGCGAACATCATCACGATTTAAGTATAGGACATTTTTATCTCTCTCAAAAGAAATCTCGTACCCATTAGCAGTCACTAATTCCCCTCTCCTCCTAGGCCACTAGTAACCTATTCTACTTTCTGTCTCTATAGATCTGCATATTCTGGACACTTCATATAAATGGAATCATACAATATATGGTCTTTTGTGACTGGCTTCTTTCACTGAGCATCATGAAAGGTTCACGTATGTTGCAGCATGTTATCAGTCCTTCATTCCTTTTTAGTGCCAAGTGGTAGTTCTTTGTGTGGATATACCACATTTTATTTAACCTAAAAGATAATGTTTTTAAAGCAGTAACAGCTCCTGGATGAAGGTGGGTTGAGCGGTTACACAGGTTACACTGCCTTCCTCACTCTTCTTCAGCTGTGAAAAAGCAGGAGTAAAACATGCCACCTTGTTTGCTGATTGGTGCTTGAATCCCAGCAGGATGTCATAGTCCCAGCCCTGTGATATAGCCCTTCCAGAGCAAGAGCAGGGTTTAGCTTTAGTATCTGAGGGATAATTTCTGCTCACGGGTGACTGGCTCAGTGTTTATTCTGTTTAGCACTGCTCACACATTTGTATGTTGCATGAGCAATGCCTATTTGTGAAACTGATCGGCTCCTTGCTCTCAAGAAATCTGCACTTTAGATATGGTCACACACACACACACACACACACACACGTGTGCACATTGTATGTATGTATATGTATATACTTAGCAGTGAAATTGGATTTTTAATTTTAGATCTCTGCGTTCACATGGATGTCTATTCATCATCTATGGATATATCTGTGTTTAGGAAATTTATCTGATCTATAAATACCTATAAATTATATGTAAATGTTTAAAATAGCTATCTAGATATATAGATATATATCAATAAAAAGTCTTTGGCATTTTCCATCCTGTACTTTCGAAGACTTTAGAAGCAACTATCACTCAACCTACATCATAATGGATTAAAACTCCTAAGTGCTTTATGGTCCTGGTCTCTGTTGTCATGGGGTCAAATAGCATCAGCTGCCAGATGCTAGCGGTCCTGCTTAGGATGCTTCCTCCCAGGATCTGCAGGAAATGTGCTGCATTGATGAATTAGCTCACACAAGTGGCAACATCACGCGTTCAGGAGTGTGAAGTCGCGTTTGAAAAACAATCTGCTGCAAAAGAAAAAGCCTCTGGCACTTTTGAATTTTCAGAAACCTTTGAAAGTTAGCATGAGATTCTTTCTAAATTATTTTATTTCTTAATTATTTTGATTTTATTTCTTGTTTCAAAAATATTTACAGGATGAAGTGAGATTTTAACCGGTGGATCCACCAAAGCGTTTTGGTTTCTGGCACCGGTTCAGCTCCACCCTCGGTTTACCTCCCCGGCATCTCCGAGAGCCATCAGGGTGGCTTTGTGGCTGGCCTGAGTTTAATCTAGAG
>NW_006286675.1:4173769-4219757 GCF_000327345.1 Myotis davidii | reverse complement strand
TTTTATTGATTTTTTACAGAGAGGAGGGGAGAGGGATAGAGAGTTAGAAACATCAATGAGAGAGAAACATCAATCAGCTGCCTCCTGCACACACCCTACTGGGGATGTGCCCGCAACCAAGGTACATGCCCTTGACCGGATTCAAATCTGGGAACTTTCAGTCCGCAGGCCGACGCTCTATCCACTGAGCCAAACCGGTTAGGGTGAGAGTAGTTTTTACAGTTACAGTAGACGTACTTTTTGCTTCCTTCCCTGCCCCTCTCATTTTTCTAGACTGAGACATTTACAAATTGGCGGTCATGGGCTCTGTCTGCAAGGCTTTGATTGGAGATCTTGTGGGCCTGACTCGGAACTTTTGGCGGGGGTGAGTTTGGTTTCACAAAAGACGTAGGAAGTTTATGGCAGTACATGCATTATAGGGGATGTAAGGCAGCAGATGGTGTGCCCATTTTCTATATGGGGAAACTGAGGCACCTGTGCGGTCACTTAGCTAAGGTTCTGACCTCTAAAAAGGTGAACATTGAGCCCTAGCTGGTTTGGCTCAGTGGATAGAGTGTCGGACTGCAGATTAAAGGGTCCTGGGTTTGATTCTGGTCAAGGGCACATACCTTAGTTGCAAGCTCAATCCCTGGCCCTGGTCAGGGTGTGAGCAGGAGGCAACCAATTGATGTGTCTCTCTCACATTGATGTTTCTCTCTCTCTGTCTCTCCCCTACCCTTGTACTCTCTCTCAAAATCAAGAGGAAAATATCTTTGGTGAGGATTAACAAAATCAACAATAAAATAAAATGGTGAACATTTAAAAAATTAGTTCGAGAAATACACAATTGTTTGAAAACAGAGGCGATCTCCCCTAAAGGCGATCTCCAGCTGTTTTCCCTGCCTGGTTCTCCAGGCATTTCCTGACGTGAGCATTGAGTTCTCCCTTCCTTTGCATCACTGCCAAACACCCTGTAGGCAGTTGGGAATGTTTGATTGGTCATAGTATTGATCAGTTTTGAAAGTGGAAGAGGCACAAGAGACGGTGCATGCTAGTATGCATTAGATCTTCTGGGGAGCATGCTGTAATTACAGATTTTTAGGGTCCCAGGACAATGTTTTCATTAGGATTGGGGTCAAGCCTGGGAGTATGCATTTTAAATATGCATCTCAAGTGATTCTGATAGAGGTGGCCCAGGCATCACACTTTGAAAAGTGTTTCACTCCTAGTAAATGCTGAGTAGGAGCAAATGAGAAACAACAAGGAAAATTTCCACGGATTGAAGAAAATAACCTAGGACCACTTTTGCTTTAACGAGGAGCTCAGTAGATCATGATCAGGCTTAACCAAAAGTTAATTTATTCCCATAGTTTCACACAAAGTCCGTGTCACCTGGCTAGTCATTGAAATAGGTCAGCAACTTATAGAAAATCCTGAGATAAAGAATATAATTTCTCTTCAATATACAACATGTATTTTTTAACGCGGTACTAAAATCCTTTGGTACTTCTACTTCATAGAACCTTTCTTCTATTTCTTCCAGCAAATTTAGTGCCGTGACATTATCCCAATAGATGATCTGCTGTCTCAGTGAGATAATTAGATTGTGTGTAGAAAGCTAGGAGTTGGGCCAAAACCGGTTTGGCTCAGTGGATAGAGCGTCGGCCTGCGGACTGAAAGGTCCCAGGTTCGATTCCGGTCAAGGGCATGTACCTGGGTTGTGGGCACATCCCCAGTAGGAGATGTGCAAGAGGCAGCTGATCGATGTTTCTAACTCTCTATCTCTCTCCCTTCCTCTCTGTAAAAAAATCAATAAAATATATTTAAAAAAAAAAAAAAAGAAAGCTAGGAGTTGGATATGTGTGAGCTGGTGTCACTTCCTCCATCTGGGATTATCACCTCTGTGCTTTTTGCCACCTTTGAGAGTGTGAAAATTTAATGTGAGAATCTTCAACAACGTCCATCTACCGTTGGCAAGAAAGGTTGAAACATTAGCCGCTTAAGGTATTTGTTGAAATAATCGAGTGCTTAAGTAAGTAGGTCTTTCCAACCTGCACAGCTCTGAATGAGTGTAAGGAAGAAAATGCAAGTCTTTCAGGCCTCAGTTTTCAGTGCAGCAGATGGAAACCTCTCAATTACATGAGCTCCCATCTGCCTCCCTGATTTGGCTGGGTTTGTGCCTTACTGTGCCGTGGAATTACTGATCTGTAATCCCTGGAAAGCATGGTTGCAGTGAGATTGACAAAGTGCTAGACCTAAAGGTTAATGGCACAGAGAAGAGGAGGAGGAGCCAGGAGAACTAGTGACGTATTAAGTGTCAGTGGTGGCAAACCTCTCATCCATTTAATTTGCTAGAAGTTAATATAGTAGACCCCTAAATTAAAAAGTTTCAGTTTTGCTTTATTTCTTTATTAGTCTAATTCCCACTGACCGTGTGTCAAGGCTAAAACAATTTAGGAGCATTCTAGCATGGGAGCAGTTTTAACCATCATTGTCAGCATGGTTTTATTTATTTATTTAGTTTTAAAAATATGTTTTATTGATTTTTTTTACAGAGAGGAAGGGAGAGGGACAGAGAGTTAGGAACATCGATGAGAGAGAAACATCGATCAGCTGCCTCCTGCACACCCCGCACTGGGGATGTGCCCGCAGCCAAGGTGACATGCCCTTGACCGGAATTGAACCTGGGACGCCCCCCCCCGCCCCCCCCAGCCCGCAGGCTGACGCTCTATCCACTGAGCCAAACCCGTCAGGGCTGTCAGCATGGTTTTAAAGAAAATAGGTTGGCAAAACACATGGAGGTCTTAGAATTTATTACTAGTGTGACCTTGTATTTCTTTATGGAGCTCAATAGAGCTGTTCTAAAATTTGGAGATTGGAAGTGGGGAATATTGTTTGTTACTATAACTTCATTTACTTGATTCTTTGCAAAGTTGTATGTGTATCCAATTGCTTACATGAAAATAGTTTGGAGAGTAGTATTAGCTCAATTATGAGTCTTACTGATGGCACCCGTAGGGCAGTCATTGAGTGTTTGAGTGCCGGCTTTGTGTCCAATGCTAGGGAACATTCACTGCTGAACACAACACAGCTTTTCTCAGAAAGCCGACCATCTAGCATGGTGGCTTCTTTATAAATAGTACTAGCTATCTTATAAGAAACAAATTGGCATCATGCATGTTGTAAATTAAGATCTTTACAGAGACTAAATTGTGTGTGTGTGTGTGGGGGGGGGTGGGGAACGGGTGTTTGGAACCTGGGGGTGAGGAGAGGAAGAGATGGAATTCTAGGTGAAGGCAATCAACAAGGGCAAATGCTTAAAGATGGCTAAGTATACATGAGTATTTGCTTTCCAGCTTGAATGTTGTCATTGGCTCCCCATAGCCTGCAAAAGAAAGCCCAAACTCTTCCTTTAGCGAGGCCAAGTGGGAGAGGCTCTCCAGAATATCCACACTGGAGAGCAAAGTGGCTGTGTGATTGAAAGAGGGAGAGCACGGGGACTTTGTCCTCAGCTGGTCTGCATAGCAGGCGAAGTTGAACTTATACTGAGTATGAGTTATTTGAGGGGGTCTTGGAGGCCTAAAGCCCAACCTCTCTCCCATCACCACTATTAACGGGGTCTTCTTTCATCTGCCCTTGTTTCCTTTGGCCTGTAAACTGCAGGGATCCAGTGCTGCTGTGCTGGTTCCTACCACTGGGCACCCACTGCTCCTTGGCCTGCAGGGTTTGGTCACTGGCAAACTCCCGCCCATCCTTCCAGGCCCTGCTGGAGTGCGATCTGCTCCATTAAGCCTCTCTGAATGGTGTGGGACCTTGGGCCAAACGTGCTAAGCCACTTTTGGCCTGTGTTTCCTTCTCGGTAAAATGAGACTTCATAGGTAATTAGAGGATGACACACATTCATGTATATAGAGTTTTTGGAACATGTCCCGGCACCAAATCCGTGCTCCTATGTGTTACCCATCATCCTGATTATTAATTTCAGGCAGAAAGGGTGGCCCCCTTCCTCTTTGCTTCCTCTGTGCTTTTGTTACTAACAGTAAATTACGGGGGCGGGCGGGGGGGACCTGTAAATTCCCTGAAAAACTTCCCGTTGGGTCAAAACTATATAGGTAAGGCTGTTCCATGTGCCAAAGGGAGTGGGGTGGGGAGCGTACATGTATTTACCCCTCTTATAGTCATTTCAGGAGGGTCTATTAGACTAAATGACCAAAGGGCCCCCTATGATGTAAAATCTTTACTGCTTAAAGGAGCTTCCGTTTGTACAGTATATGGGTGTGAGGGTGGGCACAGGGAATGGCAGGGCGGGCTGAGGGGACTCTTGTGGAATAATAAAGGACTTGGTTTCCCCACTCTTCCTCCCATCCCCATCCTGGCTCTGCACCAGCTCCATTCTCCCTAAAGCCGCAAGCACATCTGGGGGTCCCTCTGCCTCAACTCATTAATAAACTGCTGGGCATAAGACTGACGGCTACTCCCAGGCTCTCTCATAATTAAGATTGATTTCATTACACACCTCAGGCATAAGGGAAACTGTTTAAATATAATTGTACACTGTTTCAGTGATGCCAGCTTCCTCAGCAGTCCCTGAACCTTATTAAACGTTTTCATTTTTGCAAGTGCGGAAATGATGTATGCCGCTTTATAATTTGGGGTTATTCGCTCTTTACAGCCAGAAGGAAAACGTTTCAGTTTGTGTTCATCCTTGCGTTTCTGTTTTGCACCATGAGCATACACATAACCGGCCCTAGGAATACCACACAGCCCGTCACACCGCCATCCCCACCGCAGAGCCAGGGACTTGCTGTTATGTTAGCTCACCGAGTGCAGCTCTGCCTTTGAAGTGGAGGGCAGGCAGGCCTTTCATCTTCCATCATTTTCACTTAATGACAGCCTGGCCTTTGATCAGCTCAATTTTCCTCTCCTTTTTTGGCTTCATAATGACTCACTTGGAGGTAAGGAGAGACCTGAAGTGGGCCCCCAAACAGCCACAACTTTTATGAGCACAGTGGTTGTTTGACCTTCATATCTTAGGTAAATACACCAGAAGGAGTCAGCCCTTCCTGGCTGCTCATTGATAAAATTTGCTCACTGGATAACGTAAACTTGAAAAGAAAGGTGGGGGTGGACAGGATAAAAGAGAAGCAACACACCCCTCCCCCATCATTTTAAATGGTTGACATAGGATTTGGGGAACCCCCTTCACACGGGCATATAAAACTTCTCAGCATCATAAGGGTGTATTGTGTTTTGGAAACACGCCAAATTCTACATGCCAGTGGAGTACTTATTTTCAGATTAAATTTTATGACTTCTTAGTCTGTTATTTAATAATCTCTTTTCTTGGAACTTGGTAAGGTTAAAAAAGTTCTTGACTGAATAGAATTTTTGCATAAGAATGTTAAGATTCCCAATTAATTTTAAAATCTGGGGAATAAAACTGCAGTAGCTCCTTGAAAAAGCAACTCACAGATTCACATATTCTTTGGTTATGCTGCACAACGTTACTAATAAGAAACAAAAATATATTTTGGCATTAAATATCTTATCCATATATGAAATTAGCTGTTTGCCTCTCCAGTAAAGCTCCAAAAAATGTTTTAATATTCTTTCAAGCTAGTCAATATGTTTTTAGACTTCTATTCCAGTCGTCTCTTAGTTATGGGTTGGGGATTGCAAACATCTTTTAATAATAGCTTATGTAAACTACAATTATTGAATAAAATGTATTCATAATAGGACTCCAAAATATACTGCATACTGTGAAAAAATCTCAACATAACTATATTTGCTTGGCACCAATTTAATGAAGGATGTCATGTTATAATTTTTTAGAATTGGTTTATTTTAACAGTAGTTTTAAATGAGTCTGTTTTAAATTACTGTTCAGAAGTTTTCTTCTGTAAGTATGCATTATTATTTGAGGTGTTTGATATTTGTTCTTAACAATTCAGATGTTATCCAGGAAATACCTATTGTACGAATGTTGATTAATCATAAATAATTGAAAGCTCTTAGCACAACCCATGCCACTAAAACAATAGACATCTGTATTATTTTACTTAAAGGAAATGAGTTTTGGTGTACTGAGATTTTCTCCAAAAATAAAGATTATCTTATTAGAATATTAAAGATGTCAACTGATATTAATAAATTTGGATGTAGAGTTTGTTAGATCAACCTATAGAACTTAAATATGGAGTTGTGCTGCTAACTCAATCTTTATTTTCCCTCGTACATATTGATAAGCTAGAAACAGTGTAGCTAACTGGCTTTTTCAATTTTATAGTTTCTCAACTTAAAAAGAAGAAAAGATCAGACAAGTATTGAGAGAGTTATTAGGAAGAGGAGGATGGCCTGTTTTGAAAAGGTCAGGTGGCCATACTCGCTGAAACAAACATTCCAGTTCTCTGATCTTTCCTTAAATATCTCTTGGGTTTGCCTCTTCTCTACCCTCGAAGATATAAACACTGTTGAGCCTCATCCCCCTTACACAGGTGTCACGGCCCTGTCCTAGCTCAGGTGTGTCCATCCAAGTCATCATCCAGCACAGTGTCCTTAGACCACCTTTCTCTGAAGCTTTGCTTTAGTTGTGTCAACACTTATAATGGCTCCCTATCAGTTGCCTAACACACGTCTAAATGACTCTGCCTCAGTTCAAAGCCCTTTATTATCGGACCCATCTATCTGTTTATTCTAACTCTTTGCTACTAGAAGGAATGAGCCCTTTGTCTCGCTTAGAATGACACATGATGTCATTCTTGCTCTCTTCATTTATTCATACAGTTGTCCCCACCTGGAATGCCCAGACCCACCATTTCCAAGTGTCCAAAACTTACCTATCTTTCAAATCCCACTCCTGATTATTAGAGCTTGAATTGGTGTTTTCCTCATACAGAATGCCCAGAGCTTCTCTTTTTTTAATGTAATGAATTTATTTTTATCTTCAAATTAATTAACATTTGAACACTTGTCTCCATTTTAATTCCTAATATGGTAATTATTGATAGACATAACCTATATGAGCAAAAGCTCTTTTTGGTGCTTAATGATTTTTTGTGGTTGTTGTTGAATGATTTTTTGTTGTTTCATGATTCACATAATTACTTCTCCCATTTAAAGAGCATCTCTTTTATTTTGGAATTTATCATGTTTTCCTTTATTTATCCCCATGACTTATCACTACTGCTGGCACCAAAATGAGGCAGAGACCAGATCTCAAACATCATTTTGTTTTCCTTAGTTTCTGTTATTGTCCTATAAACATACCAGGCACTAACATTCATTTGACTGAACCACATCCCTTCTTCTGCTAGTCCTAATCTCAGATCATCTTTAAACGGGGCTATATTCAACCATTAGCAATTAGCCTTTAAAATAAAAATCTGTGTGTCATTTTCTAAGATGATTTGGCAGGGTTATAAGTTCTGCTTCACTATCCTTTTGGGATGAGGACCATCTCAAGAAGAGAGCTTGGGTGGCAGCCTTCAGAGCAAAGAAAAACAGAGTTTGTCCCCTGGAACCTGGGTCCATGAAGTGGCCTGTTGGCTTACCAGCTTTGTCAAAATGTTTGTAAACAGTGCTTACAGCTAGGTGACATGATTAAGAGCCACAGTGTATGATGCAGACAATAAGGCTTATAAATATTTTAAGGTCGTAAAGACCAAGGAATGCTGACTCGCCAAAGAAGAATTGGATGAAGAAGGTAGAACTTGCACTGTAGCTCAGACCTGAAAGTGAGGGGATGTTTTGCATGGGTGTTAAACATGAGGGGAGACAGCAGAACCTTCCCAGCATGAGTGAACAGTGGAGTCTGTGAGGAGTGTGAAGACTGGAAAGATGGACCCAAGGCTGAAGAGATGGATGTCTAGGCCAGTGGTCCGTGGACCACCGGTTGGAGACTGCTGCTCCAAAGGTTTCCTTAAACCAGCGGTCGTCAACCTTTCAGACCTCACAGACCACCAATGGTCCACAGACCACAGCTTGGCGACCGCTGCTCCAAAGGTTTCCTTAAACCAGTGGTTGCCAACCTTTCAGACCTCATGGACCACCAGTGGTCCGTGGACCACCGCTTGGCGACCGCTGGTCTAGACTACCAGGTTGTGAAGTTTTATATTTACTCCAGCAATCCAGTCCATCAGGGACTTGAATCTCTCATGGTAAGAGGCTGGGTGACTGTGTTGGAAGACTCTCTGCTCAAGGTGAGAAGGAAGAATTGAAAGGATGGATGGTTAGTGTCAATAGTTTTTATTTGCCCAAACTATACAGGTCACTTATTCAACAAATATTTATTGAGGAGTTGCTGTATTCCAGGAAGAGTGTAAGTTTGGCCCTGATCACATGGGGTTTTTTCTTATATATTTTTCTTACTGTCTTTTATATAAAAATGTTGTGTCCCAAATCAGACCTGTGCTGATTTGTAATCAGGAGTGCTATGTTTTATCCAGCTTAGCTCCAGTCTCTTGCATAGTAAACAAACGATGCTTAATAAATGAGCAAGAGATTGAGTGATGGCCCTAACCAGTTTGGCTCAGTGGATAGAGTGTTGGCCTGTGGACTGAAGGGTCCCAGGTTCGATTCCGGTCAAGGGCATGTACCTTGGTTGCGGGCACATCCCCAGTAGTGGGTGTGTACAGGAGGCAGCTGATCGATGTTTCTCTCATCAATGTTTCTAACTCTCTATCCCTCTCCCTTCCTCTTTGTAAAAAATCAATAAAATGTATTAAAAAAAAAAAAAAAAAGGGCAGTGCCCCTGACTAAATAGTCAGGTGTTGCACATTTAAAAAAAAAAAAAAGAGATTGAGTGATAAGAAGATGCATATAACCCAGATTATTACTATGAAAGGAAAAAAGTTACTTTTTTTTATACTAGAGAAACCTGTGGGCACCACCTTAACCAGGTAATCAGGCTGTTTCGCCAGCAATGGGATGTGGTGCCTTCTCATGTGACCCACTGAGCTGTGCACAGTATCACTTCGGGAGTGTTTTTGCCAGAAACATTCAACTTGGATCTACTCATGAGGATGGGATTGTAGGACAGCTCGTTGGTCTGGATTATTTAAAAACATTAATTTCAAGCAAGGAAAAAAGATAGAGTAAGTTTCTTTAGGTCACAGAAAATTAAAGAGACATGACAACTACATTGAGCAGTGTGTGATTCTTAATTGGATGCTGGATTCCCCCAACGTGCCACGTCCCCACAAAAGAAATAGCTCAATTGGGGAAATTTGAAAATGGCTTGGATATTAGTGACAGTGTGTCAACTTTAATTTTCTTGGCATGTTAATGGTATTGTGGCTGTAAGGAGAATGGGCTTGCTCTTAGAAGACTTTTGTTGAAGTAGTTAGGAGTGAAATATGTCTACAAGTTGCTTTAAAAAATTATAGTAATTATAGCCAAAAAGTTTATTGTGTGTAAATAAACTGACAAATGGACTCACTGTGAAGGGAATGGAATGTTCTTTGTTCATTCACATTTTTAGTAGCTTATTATTTTTTTAAAGTAAAAAGTTGGGTAAAATAAAATTCTTTACTTAGGTACTTACAGCTCTTTCAGTGATAAAGTTTACATCCTCTTCCTTTACGTCACCCGTTTTATCAGTCTTCCTGGTTAGCAGCCCACTTGAATTATGTGCTTGCTTGAGTTCTTAATGCTACTTTCACTCTCAGAATTGTGGGGTCTTTGAACTTTGTGTCCTGTTTTAATCCTTGGAAAAATCACCCGGGCCTTCTGAAACAGCATGTTCAGCAGTGCAGAGCAGTACAGCGAGTTAATGCAGTTAACTAGTGCACCCATTGTTAAACAGTGCAGTGGAGAGTTGACTTAGGACATTTGTCAACGTCCCAGCTACCTGCCCACTCCTGTTGTCGGAGGCTTGGAGCTGATGAGCAGATTTGGTATTCGAAATAGGTATGCTTGGACATGGCCTTCAGCAGTCCGTATGCCGGGTTGCGTATGAATTTTGAATTAGTTCCCGGGAACCTCGTCTTACTCCTCAGGGTCTGGGCTAGAATCCATTGCAGAGAACAAGATTGCCTCTTTATCTTTTGCGAGGTCATAGCAAGCATGTTAGTATTGCTCAGGAGTCTGTAGTTTTTGAGGTGGAGGTGGTCAGTATGAGAGAGTCGCTGGGCAGCTCAGCCCAGCTACAAAGTGTCAAAAAGTGGCAGCATGATGCCTTTGGGTTGGGTTTTGAAAGTTGAGAAGAGTAAGAATTGGCAAGGAGGATTTCAGAAGGTATGCTAATGGGGAGAAAGATGAATAAATTGAGAGTTGAGAAGTGTGTACCTGGTTTATCGGTCACTGGGCACCGAGCCAGATTTCTTGTTTAATTTTTTTCTTGTGAATTTTCATATGTGTGGAAACAGTCACAGGAAGTCAGGTAGCTCCCGAGACCATCCCGCTGGCTGCTGGTGGAGCGGATTTGGAATGCTCACCGACCTGTGCTCCTCGGCACTGTAGCTCCTGACCTTGTAGATTAGTTGGTGGAAACTGTATATGTGCTAAGTTCATTAGAGAAGAGGAGCTCTCCTGAATAGCAGAACCATGATTGGAGAAGTTCCCTTTGCCCTGTCATTTCATCCTCTAAATGGGACTCCTATCAACGAGTGGATTTCAATAACTAGTGTGATAAAAAATCACCTGTTCTAGGAACTCTGTATGAGTTTTCATTGGTTCTCATAAAAATCCCTCAAGGTAGATGAAGAGATAGAGGCTCAAGAGAGATGAAGAGACTTTGCAAGGTCACACCTTTTTTGTGATTGCAGAGCCCACTTCCCGCCCCGTTCCTCTGCCCTGGGCGAGTGTGGTCAGGATTGCAGAGACAAGGCTGTGTGCCCTGTGGTGTGTTCCTCCCCCTGGACCTCCTACCCACCCCTGCCCCCCCTCACACATACCATATGCAAGATGTTACTAAGAGGAGCAGACACATGGGATAGCTGTGAACACACAGGCTGTGGTAAGTCCATTCTAGAGGTTTGGAGTGTTATGGGAGATCAGAGGAAGGAAAGTTTAATTTTCCAATCTCTCCTTCCACTCCCCAAGTTCTCACCCCCCACCTCCTTCTCCATTGGTCAGTGACTGATTCTAAGACTCAGCTGTCCCAGGGCAGGTCCCTGGTCCAGTCATTCCCTGCAGGATTCCCTTTAATTAAAGAGTGTTTTGAAGATAGTTAACTATCATGTTACCTTAGATGTTGAACCTGCTGCACAAGCTCACAGAGAATTTCTCTGGTATTTTCCCTCACATTTTGAAGAGGTGATACCATTTCCCCAAGCTCTGCTTCATGGCACCCGGAATCCAGCAGAAGGTGGCTCCACTGTTGGAGAGGGTAGATCGAGCATCATTCAGAGATTACTTCTAAACATCTGTAATACAGTCTAACCAGAGAGGAAATGGAGCCCCTAGCAAAGTGCCGGATTCCAATTCCGTCTGCGGACACTTTGCTTTCATAATTCTCTTCCTTCTCATTAACAGTAACATGTTATAAAAGTAGACTTGCAAGCAAATAGAGTGAAGCATTTCTGACAGGCTCTAAGTGTCTTTTCCATTGAGGGTCCTATGCAGTTGGCATTAAAGGTTCCTGAACTGCTTTTACTTTCTTAGGGTTCACGGGTGGCGTGCCAGTGCTGAGGCCTCAGATGGGGACATAGTGAGGACATGAGCTACCCTGTACTGATGCTCAAACCCAGGCAGATAATAGCAGTTTTCCCGTCTGCCCCAGTACAGTGAGCGCAGGGCTGTACTGCGAGACTCGCCATTGCTGATCTACTCGGAACCCTCTGCAGCCCTGTCACAGCCAGCCTGGGGTTGGAGGACCCAGAATTGAAGCCAGTGTGGTTATTAGATCCGGCTCAGGAAACCAAGGGCACAGACAGGTGTTTAATCTTTGAGAATCCCAGTTGTGGTTTCTGAAACCGGCACCCCACCTGACACTGAGATCTGCTGATCTTTGGCCTAGTTATGTCACTGTTAGGTGCTGAGGTGATATGTACAGTAAGACTTTTATTTGAGTCCTCCTACAGTTTCACCCAGATTAGTATTGCATAATCTTTGGAGAAACAGTTCAGTTATAAACTGAATTCAACAGGGTAAGTGAGATTTTAGGGACTTTTTTTAAAACCTTGAACACAACAAAATTATTTCAGGTAATGTAGAACTTGCTAACTAAATGATTAGCAGTATATGGATGTGAATGTAACAATTTTAAATTGACTTTAAAATGCTTTTAGTGAGGGCTTTTTGATATTCAGATATTCAGCTTTTTAAAGCATTTCAGTGTATATCTGGAATGGATATGGAGGATTATAGACCACTTACCACTTCTTTGGGATTATTGTTTTATCCTTTCCCCTCTGGCCCCTGTAGAATTAACAGATATTTAAAAAGAGTAGGGACTATTGGCATCACCCACCCTTGGACATGTCTGGGAGTAGGTGCCACCTTGGATGCGCTGAACTGCAGTCTTAGGAAGACCCCAGCCTGGTTCCTAGGGACCCTCCCCTTCACCTGTGCTTCATTAGCTCCGAGGCACAGCATGAGTCTCTGCATGTTCCCTGGTGCTGGGACAAGAAGCCCAATTGCTTTTAGTGCTGATCCATTGGTCTCCTCCCCTCTTGGCAGTTTCTACTTCAGAAGTGGCCTCCCTGCATGAGGTTGTTTCCTTGTGACCTGGCCCACTGCACTAGGCTTGTCAGGGTGGGCCCAGCGTTGGGAGCTGTTTCATCCCAAAGGAAAGTGAAGAGCTTTATCCTTTGAGTCAGACTGGGTTTCAGGCCTGTGCTCCCCTCCTCTTGCCCCTCCCTTCCTCTCCTATTAGCATGGCTGTCATCACAAAATAACCTGGCAGGCTGGGCAGCTTAAACAACAGACTTATATTTTCACAGTTCTGGAGGCTTGTGGGTGACTGTCTTCATGTTCACCTAGTCTGTCTTTTTGTCTGACTGTGTCTTAATCTCCTTTTCTTTTCATTTATTTTTTATTGATTTCAGAGAAGAAGGGAGAGGGAGAGGGAGATAGAAACATCAATGATGAGAAAGAATCACTGATCACCTGCCTCCTCCATGCCCCCTACTGGGGATCAAGCCCGAAATTCGGGCATGTGCCCTTGACCGGAATCGAACCTGGGACCTTTCAGTTCACAGGCCGATGATGCTCTATCCACTGAGCCAAACGGGCTAGTGCCTAATCTCCTTTTCTTATTAGGACACCAGTCATCTTGGACTAGAGCCCATCCTAAAGACTCCATTTAACTCTAATCACCTCTTTGGAGACCCTATCTCCAAATATAGTCACATTCTGAAGTACTGGGGTTAGGACTGCAACATATGAATTTTGGGGGGACATAGTTCCATTCATAACAATCCCTTCCCTACCCTTTCCTTCCTCGCTCTCTCTTCCTTTCTCCCTCCCTTCCTTCTGCTCTCTCTCCTGCTTTTCTTCTTCCTCCTCCTCACTTCTTCCTCTCTCCCCATCACCCTTCCTTATCCATCTCTCGCCTCCTCCCTTCCCTTCACCTGTCTTCCCTTACTGTAAAAGTGCCTTGCACCGCTAGAAAGAATATAAACACGGGAAAATCTAAATGCTACTTTTCTCCTTCTGCCTCTTCTATTTAACCAGCTCTGTGACCTTGAGCAATTCACTAATTCTTGAAATGCTCGTTTCCTTAGCTGCCAAATGGGAATTAGTCGTCTTCTCTGCCCTTATTGGGCTGTAGTGAGGAAAAAATGCTTTTAAAATAAAATATTTAATACAAGATGCAGGGAAACTCTGATAAAGTGCAATATTTATGGGATTATTTGGATTACTTGAAATCCTAATTAAAGTGGCACATGTTTCAACTGCACAGGTTTTACTGTGTTATTGTTATCCTTAATTATATCATAAGCAGCCAGCAATACAGGTTGTGGGGTTTTCCTGAACAACCTCATTGTTGTTATAAAGAAAGCGCCAGATCTGATCTGCTCAAACCAAGCTCAGTCAGGAGTCTGGGCTTGGCCTGGCCTCCCTCGCCTGGCTCCCTTGGCCGGAGTGACCTTCAGCTGAGGTTTGCATTCCAGATGCAAGATCGGGCTCTGCAGGTTTAGAGCTGTGAGTCTGGGGCTGCTGAGAGGGACAGTGAGGGTGGCACTTGTACCCCGGGGGTGATGGGAAAGGGCGCTCGGGTCTTGAGTTGTAGAGTCGTGTGCGGTCCTTGCACCGCTGGCAGACACTACGTCACAGCTTTTATCTCTGCTGGCTCGCCCAGGTTTCATCATGTTGCCTAACAGCCCTCCTTGTAAAAAAAAAAAAAAAAAAATGGGCACCGCGCTAAGTGAACTGACAGCTGCATGATTTGGGTGTGCGACCCAAAGAAGCCTTAACCCAGGAGTGACTGATTTACACACCAAGTGACAACGTAAAATATCATCCATTACAGAAAAATACCCGGAAGACAAAGACTGGAGGGAAATGCATCTGGAAGTTAGTGACAGTTGTCCACGAGTAGGGCGGGCGATAAGGATATTTAAATTAGTCCTCTGTACCTCACATAATTCCCAGCTTCCCTCCGGTGAGCACCTGTTGCATCTCCTTCCAAAAAAAGAAGGAAAGAAAAGAAAAGAAAAAAAGTTCACCAGAATGGGGATAGACACAAGCTGAACTGCTTGAAAGAGGTTGACTTCACTGTCGTCTCCCCAGCTGCTAGCCCATGAGACAAAAAAGTATTATTTGAGAGAAAACGAGTAAGGCCTGGCTGCCGGGGCTCCTTGCCCTGCACGGTCATGAGTTTGTGAGATGTGAGCTGGGCCGTGAAACGTTAGAGCTGTTTTATCTGGGTGCTCTCTTGCCAGTAGGGTGACGTCAGCCTGCTCGCTGCGGGCTGTGGTGAGACAGGAGACATCCGCGTAGCCTAGCGGCTGGCTTGGGGGACCGAGCTGTGGTTTTGCTTCTTTGATTTAAGTTCAGACTCGATAAACGGGGTGGGGAGGGGAGTAGAACATCAAGTCTTGGACACAGCAAAGATTTAAATTGTGGCAGAAAACTCTCTGTTGGGTGAGGCATAGAGATTTTTGTGAAAAACCCACCCTTAAAGTTTTAGCAGGATCCTTTTCAGTACAGCTGTACCTTCCCCCTTTCCATAAATGCAGGACGTTGGCATTTCAGCCTCGTGTTGTTTGACTAACCTTCACAAAACGACAATAAATGCCATTACTGAGATTAATTTCTCTTGAGTCATGTCACAGTCTGAAACGCAGCCACAGATCCTTGTCTGGTGGTTGTCCCCGAGGTGGTGCAGAGGCCCTCTGATGGGAAGTTGAGAGACACAGAATGCTGTTTCTGCTTCACCCTCGAATCCATTAATCCCGTGGTTCTCAACCTTCCTTTAATACAGTTCCTCATGTTGTGGTGACCCCCAACCATAAAATTATTTTCTTTGCTACTTCATAACTGTAATTTTGCTACTGTTATGAATTGTAATGTAATTATATATGTGTTTTCCGACGGTCTTAGGCGACCCCTGTGAAAGGGTCGTTCGACCCCCAAAGGGGTCGCGACCCACAGGTTGAGAACCGCTGCATTAATCTCTCTAAAACCAAATCAGTTGCCTTACCTCCATGCTGAAGGTCCTGGCCTCGATGATTCAGTTGAATGAAAGTCGAATCTGCGTTTTGTGGACCAGGTTCTACTCATCTCTGGGTTCAGTTGACTGACTGCAACTTTCTTATAGTAGTTAAATACTACAGGAATGAAGGTACAACACTGAGAACTAGAAGTGTCCTGGATTTTTAGTGAAATCTTCTTTAATGATGAGGTAAATTATTAGTTAAGACGACTTTATTGGCTCAGTATTCTTTTTCTACATTTATAAAGTGTGTCCTGTAAAAGTTTAGCATTTTTTCAATCAGCAAGTAAAGTAGGACTTAACTTTGGAAGATACACGTTATGGAGAACCTAGACTTTTAGAGCCGGTTAGGCCCTCAAGATGACCAAATGGAGCCACTCACAGATGCAGAAACTGAGGCTGAGGAGGTGAGCACTGTTTTGAGGACTTCCCGTTAGACTCCATTTTGAATCCAGTCTAAGATGAACCATTATTTTATGCTTCACTAAGACAAACAGTCCTGCCTATTACAATATGCCAGTTGGATATCAGACAAACTTCAGTCTCAGCTATATTAAAATGTAGGAAATAAAGAATCGCGCAGTCGTTGAAATATGGTAATGACAGGATTCTGAAGCCAGGCTGCGTATTCCATCTTCTCCACCTCACTTTGAAAGAATTTTCTTGTGATATTTCACCCAAATCGTTACATAGCACATCGTAAAGCTAGGTGATTTTCTTTTCTGTTTCTCTGGGTTAAATTTTTTAAAATTGAAATTAATATGTGCTGATTCTTGTGAAATCTTGGGCCACAGTCTTTGCTCCTCCTCAGTTGGGAGAAATAGGTAAGCACTATTTTTAGTCCATACATTAGAATTGTCACCATGTTTAGTAATTCTTTTGTTTCTGTTAGGCATTTTCCTTCACTAACACACCGAGATTAAAAGGCCAAACACATTTTAAAAAATTAAACTTCTTTTGTTGTAACTTGTAACTGTAAATTTTTCAAAAAGTTAAATTGACAATTGTAGCTAAGCCAACTCCAGAGACTTAAAATACTGGGTTACTCAGACAGCTCAAATCTCCTTTCTCCTGTTTATTCTTGGAAAAGAAAGATAATCTTTTTTCCTTTTTCAAGTGCCAAACCATTGTGAAATTTAGAACATACACCAGTATAAAAGAAAAAAGTCTTTTATACCCCCAAGATAAGTTCCTTTGGTGTGTATTTTTCCCCCTCCTCTGCTGTGGTCAGGGTCTGGATAAATGTCATCATTCGCGTTTCTGACAGTACTTTGCACAGCCTTCACCATGTAACAGGCACTCCGACTCAAGTCTGATTAGAAGCTAAGCTGGAGCTTATCTGACTGTAATAGAGTAGAGAGATAGCGCTATCATAACAAAAGGTTTCTTTTTATTTCAGGGAAAATTAATGGAGGCTTGTCCTTATTCAGCAGTTAAGTGTGAAAAACCTGAGAGAAAAGGGGTCTTCTGTCATCCACTGATAATACATTTGGAGATGGGGAGGGGTAGCTGCTTCGTTGAGAAGTGATGCACTTAGCATATAATTGACCCATTTAACGTATGCCATCCACTGGTTCTAAGTATATTCATGGAGTTGTGCAACCTTCACCACAATCAATTTTAGAACATTTTCATCATCCCCTCCAAAAACCCGGTACTCATTAGCAGCTACTTTCTATTCCCCCTTCTCCCAGGCCCCTGGCAATCACTAATCTACTTTGTGTCTTTGCCTGTTCTAGACATTTCATCTAAATAGAATTAGAACTGTATGGCCTTTTGTGTCTGGCTTCTTTCACATAGCAAACTGTTTTCAAACTGTCGTAGCATGAGTCAGTACTTCATTCCTTTTTATGGCTCAACAGTATTCTATGATATGGACATACCACATTCTTCAGCTGCTGGACATTTGGGTTTTTGGCTATTATGAATAATGCTGCTAGGAACACTCATGTATATACGTTTTTTGGTGAAAGTACATTTTCATTGTTCTTGGGTATGTACCTAGGAGTGGAATTGCTGGGTCCGATGGTAAGTTCCTCAACTATTTAACCTTCGAGGAACTGCCGAACTGTTTTCCATAGCAACAGCACCATTTTACACTTGTGGTTCACAACCCTATCATTCACCAAGCAACCAGCGTTTACTAAGAAAGTGTTACTTCCGTAACATTGAACGAGGGCAGCAACACCCAGTGTGTGTGTCAGTGAATCCGCGCGCACAAGGCCTCTTCGGCGCCAACAACATGCACGCCCCGTCATCTCTATGGGGTCTGCTAGAGCTGCGTTGCAGCCCATAGGGGAGACGGACCAGTTATGGCTTCTTGTGGGTCTCTTCCCATCCCCAGTTCAGAAATCGCCAGTGTTTTCAGAGTATCCCTGTGGACTTCCCTGTCAGACACCAGCGCCTCCGTCTTAAAGATAAGCAGTGCATCATCAGCTTGGTGAACTTGGAATGCAAGCACTGGATGAAAATTGGAGAGTGGAACGGAATGTTGTTCTTACCCCAAAAGAGTTTTGCTTTTCGTGGAATAGTGTACGCTGTGTGATGAGTGACTCTTCCTTTTTTGGAGTGATTTGAATTTGTTGCTGTGGTGGTGGTTTTCCATGGTAACGGCTGTTGCCACACATCTGGCATCTGATGAAATGGCTCCCAGATCCCAGGGGTCTGCACCGAGCCCGAGCACTCCTCATCCCCTCGTCCTGCCAAGGATGTGGAGAAACACTGGGCGGAGGGCGTGGTGGCTCTGGCGTGGTGACGAGGTTTGATTTGCAATGGCTGATTTCCTGGGGGGATCATCAGGGCTCCTCCAAAAGTTAGCTGGGCTACAGATGCTGTACCCCGGAAACTCCTCCCCTCCCTGGGGAGGAGGCGAGTATAAGAAAGAAGGGCATGTTGGGAAAGAATATTTCTGATTTATCAAGGCATCAATATTAGCACTGCTCTGTTTGCTTGTTTGTTTGTTTAAACCAAAATTACTAAATTAGAAGTAGAGGTCACCCAAAATCCTACTGAATTTCTGAGAGGACCAGGCCAGCCTAGGCCCTGTTTTTTTAGGTATTTCATTTAAAATGGAAAGTTCCAGTTTGCATTGGGGCCAAAATCCCAAAAAGAAATCCTTACTGGAGGTGTATTACGGGTCACTGTATATTTGCTAGTTTATATCTTGGTTGACTCAGTTGGCAAAACTTCTATTTTTCCTGGTAAACGTTCAGAAGGTTTTTTTCCTCACTCCTTTCCCTCACAAAATCATATTTGTCATATGTGTATGAAGCAAACGACTGTTAAAACTGTCCACACATCTGTGATGATATGAAAATTAGTGGTGGCAAACAAAGATTTCCTTTCTTAGGTACCACAAGGCCTCAGATGAAGTTGACTTTATCCTAATATTACTCTCAAATTGTGACCAAGTGGAACCCACTTGGTCAGGCCTTAGAGACCAATATGAATAGCACCACAAAAGAGTTATTTGTGAAAAATGTAGGTCCCTCTTCCCCCATATGACTCAGAAAGCTTAAAGTTTTCTCTTAAGGTAATTATTGTTATTGTTTATAAATTTAGAAGGTATACAACCTTTATTATAAGCATATAAAGGGTTATGCTTACTTATTTCAGTTCATAGTGAGGCACAAAGTTATCACTTAACACACAGCCTTTTTAGAATGGGAATGAAAACATTAAGATGTCAAAGCAGATCGAGATGTGAACTTGAATTTGAGTGTCTAACTTTGAAAAATGTTTTGAGAACTGTACCTGTGAATTAATCTTGTGATTAATTATATGCCCAAAATGTGCTGATAATAATCATAGTATTTTTAACATGCCATTTTTTGTATACTCTAAGAATAAAATGTTTATTTCTCATTAAACAGTGCATTTTTATTTCTGGTTACTTTTGGGTCATATATGTGAATCATTAACCCATAAATTTTCCTCATTCTTAAAAAGAAAAAAAAATAACCTACCAAAAATACAATAAAAATGTAATGAGTAAGGAAAGTGAATTTGGCATAGTGTTCCAATGAACCCTGTGTTAGGTCATTTTCTTAAGAGGTATGGAGTCAAATACCCATAAATCAAAAATCATTCCATGTTTTAAATTAACTTTAGAGATGGTTTATGGTCAATTTTTCCCCTCTCTGTTACTTTATTGCAACTTTTAATTTTAAATTTTACCCTAAAGAGTTATTGAAGAAATGGCAATTATGTGAGGTGATGGAGGTGTTAGCTAACTCTGTGGTGGCAAACGTTTTGCAATATATAAGTATCAAATCAACACATTGTACACCTTAAACTTACCTAACGTTATACGTCAGTTATATCTCAATAAAGCTGGGGGGGGGGGGTTGCGGTGGGAAGAGTTATTGTGCTAGAAAACCACGTTTATGTAAAATGTCTCATGCTTGGCAGCTAACCTTATGCTCAGACCATGTTCTGAGAATGGCAGGCTGCGTGTCATGTTGCCAAAAACTTTCCACTGGGAGTAGTTTTGCAAGGGGCCGGGCGGGCAGGCGGGGAGCGGGCGGGGAGCCGGGGGCTGAGGTAGGGACATTTCTCCTGCTTGGTGACTACATCCTTTCTCTTGCGTAGGTGAAGCTGCTCTCCGGGGAGAACCCAGGATGCAGACCATCCCTGTGGCATCTGCCCTCACCAGTCACCGCACAGGCCCCCCGCCCATCAGCCCCAGCAAGAGGAAGTTCGGCCTGGAACCGGGGGACGACGACCTGGACTGTGAAAATGACCACGCTTCCAAGATAAGCCGCATCTTCAACCCCCATCTGTAAGTTCCCCCGTTCTGAAGTGTGGGCGTTCCGATTCAGGCTTGTGCACGCAATGCCAGGGCCGCATTTCTCTTGCAACTCTTGTGTCGACGGTGGAGTGAAGGATGAATAATGCTCATCTGCCAGGAGCGGGTAGTAAATTTTAATAACTCGTGGAGAGACATCTCATTTCCCTCTGGCTTATGTGTCTGACCGTTCGTGTGTTTCCCCCGTGGATGTTAAGGAGGTTATTGCTTCTTGGGGTGGTTGTCTGAAAATGTTGCCCCTTCTTGCCTGTACGGCTACTGATGGTTGTTCGGAGAGTCTGTCTTCGGTGAATGTTTTCATATGCCAGGGACATGGGAGGAAATTTAGCACCGGAGCAGCATGGGACAGTGAAGAAGAATTAATTCTCACCTTATGTGCTCATGGCGTACACTTGAAATCTCCCCAAAGTGGGAAGGATGGCTTGTTGTGTTTGTGGGAAAGTGCTGTGTATCCCATGTGATGCGTGCGCCTGTTGCAGCCCTGACAGTCTTGGGGCCGGGAGGGCTGGGTGCTCGTCCTCCATCTGCCACCAGCACTCTCTTCGATCACAGCGGGTGTTGCTACCACTCTCTGGGCCTTGGTTTCCTTATTGATGACAAGGAGGGGTTGAAATGAAAGCTCCCTGAACCTGAGCAACATATACCGGGTTTTTATTTGGAAAACAGCTTGCGTTTCCGTGCGCTGTCCTCCCGCTTCCCCTTGCGCTCTCCTCTATCCGGGCTTGCCTTGAAAAGAAGCGGGGTGCTCTTCCGCGTGTTTTCGGCCTGGAAAGTCTGCTCTGGCCATTGGGTAGCCAGTCGGTGCGATCAGAGTTGGGGGTGTTGGCAGAGGCGGGAGGTAGCTCTGGTTATTGGAAGGAGCCTCTCTGTGTATCCAGGTGAAAGGTTCTCCTGCTTTCCCTCTTCCCACGCACGGGTTAATGTTTTGTAGTTATTCAGGATGCTCAGGTTCCCTGGTTCTGATATCCGAGGATGCTGCTGTTTCTGGCAGGAACATGAGGCTCAGAGAGTTCCCGTTTCCTCATTGGAGGAGGAGACCTTGCGCAGTTAGGTGGCCGATAACGCCAGCAGCCCTCTGCTGCCTCAGCCAGCCGTCTTTTTTTTTTCCACGCATTCCAGCCGCCCGGACTGTTGTGTGCAGTCATAAGACCCACTGACAGAGGTATTTATCCTCCAATAAATCACTGTAGTGTGAGAGGCTGAGCCTGCAGTCTGGAGCCCTGGAATTTGCTACAATCAGGAAGGAATCCAGCAACGAGGCACTGCAAAACAATGAGCTCTCTTGCAAACCTGCTGGCTTATAATGTAGGTCCCGGGCACAGCTATTTGGAGTTTATTCTTTTGTTACTAGGAATGTCTTCTCTCATATACCCTCCTCCCCCAACCCAAATAAGGAGGGAGGAGACGGCCCTGAAATAGTATGTTTTAGGATCACACATGCCTTAGTTTAAATCCTAATCTGACACTTACCAGCTGTGAGGCCTTGGACAATCACTTAATATATCTGGGCCCAATATCCTTCTTTGTAAGGTGGCAATGATAATAGTTTGTGTATAGAGCTACTGTGAGTGTCGGAGTTAACATTTGTAAGGCGTTTGGCACAGTATCATACTCAGTTGATGTAGCTGTTACTTTTATTAAGTCCATTGTTTAGAACTGGTACTGATGATGGAGAATAAGAATACCATTGTGGTGAATTTGACGTGTGAGAGTGCTTCGTCTTAATAAGAAGCTCGGTTCCAACCCCAGCTTTCTCTTTCAGCGGGAATAATCATAGCTCCTTCCATAGGTGGTTGTGAGTGCTTAGTGCAGTGCCCGGCAGGTGGTGAGCACTTGGCTTCAGTTGTTATTGACACCATTAGAATATTACAGCATTTAGAAAACGATTTTGTAATTCCTTGGGTGGTTACAATATGTCCTTGAAGTACAGGCCTATGATGACGTTATAAATGAAGTGTAAATAATAAAAATAGAATTGCTAGATTTCATGGGCAACTCACAGTGGAAGTCATCACGCAAAGTCTTACGATAATAGAAACAGACGTGCCCGCCCCCGACCCTCTCACCCCAAACTCCCTGGCCCTAAGAAGGAAACATGATCTGTGCGTGGTCAGTCCCTTTTGGTGTCACTTGTTCACCATGTGGTAGTTATTCCCTTCGGTGACATTACCAGTATTTCGACTTGTGTTTTCTAAGAGCTGAGTGACAGGCAAATTGAAAAGATTGCCGCATCTCTCTCTCTTCATGTTGCATAGAACTCAGGAAGTCCTGTTGTTTGACTTGATGAAATGTTTACTGTTGGAGGGATAGCACGTTCCCTCCTTCTTATTTACGGTCTCGGATGTTTTCAATAATAAATTACAGATTCATGTTTATTTGGAAAAGAATGGTGTAGTATATTTGTTTAAGGAGATTACAGAGTGATCTTTGCTCTTTATCTTAAACGTATTTGGCTACTTTATCACTGAAGACATCAGTCCGGAGGAAGGAGTGTTGTTGAGAAGCAGTTGTGGCAGCGAGCTCCGAGGGTCTGAAGATGCGTGCTCTGGCTGCGTTTCATTATAACCGACACGTTGGAGAGATTGAGTGGCTCTGAGCCAGAGTCGGAAGCTACAGAGAGTATGGTTACATTCCATCTGATCCGACTTGGGGAGGAGGAGAGAGAAGAGAGGTCTCCTTAGTTTTCCTCTAGAACTTGGATATTGAGAATTTCTGGACTCTGGTTCCAGCCCTTTATAAACCTGGGTCCTTGGCACTCTTAAAATTATATATATATATTTCAGAGAGAAAAGGAGAGAGAGAGAGAGATAGAAACATCGATGATGAGAGAATCGTTGATTGGCTGCCTCTTGCACGCCCCCCTACTGGAGATCGAGCCCACAACCCAGCATATGCCCCTGACTGGAATTGAACCTGGGACACTTCGGTTGGAAAGCCAGCACTCTGTCCACTGAGCCAAACGAGCTAGGGCTTGGCATTCTTTATTAAATTTCTTGTTGATATGATTTGGGTGACCCGAAGAAATATATTTTAGGTGTTTTTTTTTTGTTTGTTTGTTTGTTTTCTAAGAAAACTGTTAAGAACATGAATGTCCTTTTTTGGAAGTTGAAATTTCTCTATCTGCTACTTAGAAAGTGGAGTAAGGTACGAGTCCGGGTGGTGGTGATGGTGGAGAGGCGGGTAGAGGTGGAGTTCTTCTCAGGGAACTGTCAGGAGGTAAATTTTTTTCTCTGAGCTTGATATTCGAGTGTGTTTGGTAAGGAAGAGCTCTCCTTTTCTCCTGTCTGTTTTTCATTTAGACTCATGGATTCCTACTTTACTCAGAGAGTTGTCGCTGTCCTTGATTTGGCAAGTAAGAGTCCCTTCAACTGGCTTTTGTGTGCTCGTTACCTCTCTTTCTCTCCCTCTCTCATTTTTTTTTGAGCACTTTCTTATTTTCTGGCAAACAAAATGCTCATCTTGTAAGCCACCTTCCTCACCTTCCTCAGCCATGGGACCAGCCATTTCTCCAGGGTCCCCTGTTCCTTTTAGTGGGGATAGTATTTAGAAGCCAAGATCTGGGTGCGAGGTGTCACTGCCTATAGGCTTGGGTTGTCTAATGGTAGCCACTAGCTGCATGTGGCAACTTGCTTTTACAATGAAATGAAACAGAATTTTCAGTTCCTCAGTTGCACTAGCCACCTTTTAAGCTCAGTAGCCGCGTGTGGCTAGGGGCACCGTATTGGACAGTGCACACAGAGGGCACTTCTTTTAGGGGGAAGAACTAGGAAAAGATGAGTTCATGTTAACGCTCCAGTGCTGAGCAAGTTTCACAGGGTTCTTCCCCATCCTCCCCATTCACATTTGTATCTCCCTGGTTCCCAACAACATCAACACATTCACTTCTTGTTCAGCCCTAGGGTGCACAGAAAGCAGTTTCAGAATTGCTATGGTCATACCCCTTTGAAAGACTAACCTACCGAGGAGAGTTCAAGGCTTGTTGGCAGCCCTTTTTCCCCTGTGCAGAGGGAAAGTGGTCAGAATACCAACTTCGCAAGGCACTTCTCCCCCCCACCTCTCAGTGTTGTTACGTTCATTAACATATAGGTGGGTTCTTTAGTTTCTGTTTCCATGCAGACATTTTCATCCTTACTGTTGATTTCATTCCAGTTTTTGAGTATGTAAAACATGCTTCTAAAAGTCAGCATTGTGTTTTGCATTATATGTAAGTCATTATGCTTGTATACCCTTAAACTTACACAGGCATTTCATTTATAGCTCCATAAACCTGGGGGGAAAGTCAAAACTGTATTAAAAAGTACTTGTTCGTGCCCCTGTAGGTGATTACCTTTTGTTGTTGTTGTTAAAGTAAGCAGATACATGAGTGATTTCTTATTTCCCCTTCTTTCTTACACTTTGTATACTTATTTGAGCTTCGGTGTTTTCATTCACCGATATGCTGTGGAAATCTTTTCCCGCCAGTTCCTCACCCTTGTTCACAGCTGCATAGCACTCCACTGGGTGCATGTGCCAGTCAGTGCCCTTTGTTTGGACATTTCCGTAATCCCCATATTGTGTAACCCTAATATTGCAGTGCATAATCTGGTGCATTTGTAGTATCTTGTGTTTTTGTAATACAGAAAAAGCTCTCGAAGGCTAACGTTGATGTATATAATAGCATGCTGAATTCACATTGGTTTTGAGACTTTTCTGAGGCTGCTTGGCTGGTAGAACCTAGAAGGAGTTGTGAACTGAAGAGACAAAAGCATGGATGGAATGTTTGTGTGAACTAATATAAATTCAAAGTAAACATCATCACATAAAAGGGTACGGTCTTTTTTTTCAATAGTTTTATTCATTTCAAAAGGGCGGATGGGCCGTAGTTTGCCCACGGCTGGTCTAAGGTGACTTTGGGAAATGAAGCAGTTTTCAGCTTTGTGTGTGCGTGTGCACGTTTGGAGCAGGGCTGGGTGATTGCACTGTTCACTCAGTCACCTGTCAGAGGACGGGAATCCGTATTGAGTGCTTAACTATGTACTGGCTCTGTACCAGACACTAATTGTATTATGTCATTTAACCCGCACAGTACAGGTGTCCCTTTAAGATGTGTGTAAAGCTCTATTTACAGAAGCAGAAATTGAGAGGATAATGTGTCCAAAGTGGTGGAGCGGGGATTAACCCTACTGTGTTTGGCACCCAAATCAGGGATCATTTGATTGTGCCATGGCTGTGGCTGACCTGATACAGGGTTGCGTGCACATAAGGACGGACGCCATATATTTAGCATGCCACTTGGCCAGTCGAAGGGCCCACGCATGGCACAGGGGTTGACGTGAATTGCACCCGCTATCCAGAGACTGTGCTCTTCGAGCTCAGGTTCCAGTTGGAGGAGGCGTCGTCTTTTTGATCAGGGATGTCCATTTGCAGAGTCGTTGCCCCTGACCCCAGAACAGGGCAAAACCCATACGCTACCACTGGGGTCAGCGCCGTGGTCACGGGCCTTGTGCTGGAACCAGCTGCTGAAGGAGGAAGGGCCCAGGGGAAGAAAACATTGCCTCCCCTCTCTGGTGGTGCTCCTTTGAAATGCCGCCCTGGGGTGGACCGTGTCCGTGTCCATTGTTGTCTTTACTTCTGTGGCCATTCCTTTGAAGTTTTTCTCACATCCCACGAAGCCAACTCTTCCTCCTTGAGTGCATTATCCTCCTCTCACACGTCTTTCTTCTTTGCTGCCTTCATCCCTTCACCCCTAATCTTAGTCCTCCCCCCGCCCCCCTTGGCCCTAGTCACTTCACTCTTCCCTCTGTAAGGCTCAATAGAAAAAGAGGGAAAACAGACAAACTCAAAACTGGTTATGTATAAACGTTCGCTAGCGGCTGTAGTCGGTGGTATCCCCGATGATAATATTTGGTAATAACCCCTGGCAACATCGTCACACTCCCTTTGGCGACTCTCTGTTTCTTATGTCTCTTCAGTACCTTTGGTTTGGATGTATATGGACATACTGACCAAGAGACGACTTATTCTGCAAAGTGGAGGGAGCGATTCCTCATTTCAAATTGAAACTAGACTCAGAGGAAATTGAAAAGCCTCCATTATTTTAGTACCTTGACTCAACAGGGCCTCTGTAAGGTGAACAGTCTTTGTAGATGGAGCCGTGTTACTGGTGTGTTCATGTCTACATAAGCCCTCGAGCAGACGAACTTCTCAGCACTGAGAATGGTGATGGGTCAGGATCCAGGGAATCCTGGCAGCCATTGTGTCAAAATTCCACTAATAACAGCGACTATTTATTGAGCCTTAGTGTGGATCAAGCCCGTGCAGAGGCTTCACGAGCGTGATCTCGTCATAGCCTCTCAACCCTGTGATGTGGATACTGTTGTTACCCCTCTTTGACAGATGGCAGAACTGAGGCTCAGAGTGGTTCTGTAACTTGTTCAAGGTCACACAGCGAGCTAGCTAGTAGGTACCAGAGCCAGGAATCGAAACCCAGGCTGGCTGTTCCCAGAGCCAGGGCTCTCAGCACCCTCCCTCCATTTACATCAATAGCATATGTGTCCAGATGCCACGGATCATTTGATATAGGCCCTTAACTAATAATCAGCCTTACCGTTTTGGATGACCTGCTATGTAAGCACTCTCAAAACACTTTTGCTTTGGAGGTGAGAGGCGGAGGGACATGAGGTGGTGAAGGCCGTCAGTAACAAAGGTGGTGGCAGGTGAGAGCCTCCCAGCGCAGTGAGGGTTCCCTTCAGAGATGGTGGAAGGAGGAGCTGCTGTTTCCCCAGAAGAGGCTGGACGGGCGAGAACCCTGCAGGAACAAACAAGGGCTTCCTTTCGGCTCAGGAAAGGGCTTTTTAAAAATGTTTCAGTTCTTGTTGAAAATATCTGACCCAATTTTAAGTTAGTGGCATAATAGTAACATTAGTGTAAAAGACTCAAACTGGAGTGTTTTAAACTTTGCTCCCCCCACCCCCGCCCCTTTCCAGATTTCATAAATCAGACACTCTTGAAATAGAATCCCTCAGACTGTGTGCTTTCTCTTTTTCCCCCACATCCTTCCTGGCGTCATCCAAACTTGGGCAGTTTTCGCCCTGACATTCTCTATTCTTCTCTACTTGCACACACGATCTTACAAGTACTCCCACCAGGATATTTTTAAGAGGATATTTTAGAGCCTGAATTTTAGTGCTCCTAAATAACTAACTCACAAACTGATATGTTGTTAAATAGGGATTTAGTGGATAGCCGGTATGTGTGTTTACTTAAAAACACGAACGAGAAGGGAGCCTGGGTCTTTAGTAAAGGGAGGTGTGATCTAAGCACGGCTTCATGTGAGGGTGACTCTGCCCCTCTCGCTCCCGCTGGGGCTGAGGGTCGGCCCGGACAGGATGGGAATGAAGCCGGCTTCTCCTGTGCCATGACCGGCGCATCTGTGTGTGACGTGCACGTGTCTTGCTAGGGAAGTGTGGCACCTTTAAGTGAAGGTCACAGGCCTACCTGTGCGGGTTTCTTGTTTGTCAGGCTGGAGGCATTTTCTCATTTTCACAGTTGAGCCGAAAACAAAGGCCTCCTTATCCGAGCAGGGAGCTGTGCTCCCGAGAGCTGACATCAGCCCTTTCCCAGCAGGCATCACTGCTGCCTTAAGAGTCTTTGCCGAGCGCTGGAAAGGCAGATAACCATCCTGCTACTGGCATTTCTCCGGCCAAATCGCACAGAGTGAAGAAATGCCAAGAGTGCCAAGCGTCAGGGAAGACGAACAAAAGGGGCTGCCATCCTTTGTCTGTTCTTGTCCCCACTGGGGACCTCGGTGGTGCTCATCTCCTGTCACAAAGGTTATAAAAGAGAGCCTTGAACACGGAGGAATGAAAGAACATTTGGGATATGTCAGGGCTTTCATGACCATGCGAAAGGTCACTCTGAAACGACACACTAGCATCTAAAAAAGGAGTGTTTTGAGATTTATGGATTGGGTCAAAGGTGTTTGTTCAAAAGTTGAGGAAATAGAACGGCCTGGGATTTGGCCGGGCACCCCTCCCGCCCGGATTCCCTGAGCACCGGCTCTTCTCAGAGCCCTGTTTTCACGAAGACGCTTCTGCGCTGGGAGCACACATGACGGCTATTTTTATACACAGTGAGAGGATTAATCTTGGTGTTGCTTGATGACCACGCAGGCCTTTTAGCAGTGCAGAGCCGGCCTGTCCTGAACGTCTACGACATGCTGTCACTGTAGTAGATTTGACTGAGGACCAGACAGGAATGCTGAGAAATGTGTGTGTGTGTGTGTGTGTTGGGGTGCTTTTATTTTCCGCTGGGATCTTGCTTGTAAATCAGTCATTTGTCTGTGCTACATGCAGCTGGAACAGAATGAGGGAGTTTACAAGCCCTGTGTTCTATGTCTAGTGTTGTTTTTATTTAATAAATGCCAGCACTTGGTCTCTATCTTCTTTGCTAAATCGTTAGGTACACACACACACACACACACACACACACACATTCGTTTTTCTCCCTTCCTCTCCTCCCCCTCTTCATTTTGAAATTTCTTCACAGATTGCCTCTACAGCATAATTAGAGAACTTAATGTTGCAGTAATAATGTTCTGGGTCTGGCAGTAGCTAGAAACCTTGCCAAACAAAGGATCTGAATTCTGGATCCAAGCCCTCAGAGCCCCGACAGAGGAGAAACGTGCTCCAGAACAGAAGGAAAAGTTCGCTACCACACTCTCCTCTGACTTATCTTACCTCTTGCCTTCCCTTCCTGGAAGAGACCTCAGAAATACAACTAATGGCTCCACATACATACCAGCTTCAGGACGTGGGTCAAAGCCAGGTGGAAGAAACAGACCCGCTCTTAGGAGGTCGGGTCGCTGCAGAAGCAAGTGGGAGAGCCGGAATCTCTTTGCTTCCCTAAGTTTGCTCCTGCCCTGGAGCCCATCGAGGCATGGCTGTGGGGTTTTCTGACTCTCGGGGTGAGTTCCTTTGGTCGCACGTGACACCCTCAGGCATTCAAAGCGCCGCTGCCCGCAGGTTGTGTCAGCACACGCTCGCCTCAGATGTTTGCAGGAAGAAGCGTGTCCTCTGGCCGACGTTTGGGAAGGACCTGGGCGGATCTCCCGGGCCTGCCTGTGCGGTTAGCACAGTCCAGACTCCGAGAAGTCCGGTGCACGGAAGCACCGGTTAACGCCGGGTTCTCAGCTGTAACTGGCCAGGCAGTGCTTTGTCCCTGTGTCATGAGACCTATTGGGACTAATCCAGGGAGCATACTGCCCGACGAAATGAACATCTTACTTGATTTCAAAATCCTGTTATCAACGTTCAGAGTCACAAAGCGTGGTGCTGCACAGTTAACTGTTGTAATGAAATTATCGTGTACTTTCTTGACTTGGGATTCTTGGGCGCCATCTCTCGTGCTTGGGGCTTTAAGGGAAATTCACTGAGGCCAGAGAAGTGGTGGAAGCTGAAGGCCCTGCCTTCCCTTGACCTTATGCCCTCACATTCCCGCTCTACTTCTTGCCTTCCCTCTGAGCTGGTTCTGGAGAGATTACCTCCACTTCCATGTCGACTCTCCTGTCCAGTGCTGTGATCCTTGCCAGCCATTGGGTTGAAACTTCTCTCCTTCATTCACCTGTGACCTGCTGATCTCCAGATCTGGGGAACCTGCAGTCCCTTACCCTGTTTGACCTCCACTTCCTTGTAAGTCTCGTCTCTCCTGCGTCCCATGGCTCCTTACTTGCTTCCATTCTCCAGAGCTCGGTCCTCACTGTGCAGACCCTTCCAGTGAAGTGACACCCCAGCTCATGGCTTGAATGACACTAAGGTGGATGATCCCCAAATCTTGACGTCCAGCCAAAACCTAATCTTCACACCAGAGAGCTGCCTGCCTTGTAGGCGTTGTGTGTGGACCGCCAGCTCAGTGCTGCCCCAGTGGGTTTGATTTTAGTGACTCCTTCCTCCTCCCAGCATTTCCCACAGCTGTCCTCCATCTTCATGAGGGGACAGCTGACTTTCCAGTTGCCTGGAAGTTACCTCCTCCTGTCTCATCTCCCAGATCTAATCCATTGCCACACCTTGGGGAGTCAGTCTGTTTAAGTGTTTTCAAATATATTTTTATTTATTTCAGAGAGGAAGGAAGAGGGAGAGAGAGAGATAGAAACATCAATAATGAGATAGAATCATTGATTGGCTGCCTCCTGCACGCCCCCTACTGGGGATTGAACCTGCAACCTGGGCATAGGCCCTTGACCAGAATGGAACCTGGGACCCTTAAGTCTGTAGGCTGACGCTCTATCCACTGAGCCAAACCGGCCAGGGTTGTTAAGTATTTTCCACATAGGACTTGGCCCAGGCCATACTTTGGACCCCCATTTCCAAAGCAGCGCCCTCCATACTGGTCTTGGCACTTCAGTGTTGGAAGTATTTTCTGAAGTCTTACTCTGTGCTTGGAATTCTCCCGTGGCTCCCAGTCAGTTCTCGGAAACACTGGACAGACCCCTGTCACTGAGTTTCTGCCCCTCAGTGAGCTCCGCCTTGGCGGATGGGAGCCCACGCGCCCACACTCCTGTCCTCATGCACGTTCCTTGCCTCTTCCTCTTGACAAATGGCGGTTCCTTCTGCTTCTAGACTAACACTTCTTTGCGTAAGATGATGACACTTTGGTGTAGTCACGTGCCCATCCGTCTCTGTCCCCTTTCCCAGACTGCACGTTCCTCCAGGCCATGAGCCGAGCCTTACTCATGTCTGTCCCACTTGCTCCCAGCACAGCACAGTGCCCGACACCTTCTAGATGCTGAGTAAATGCTTCAGCGAAAAAAGAGTCACTGTGAGATCACTGTCAAGACACTCTTCCCTTTGGGAAAGAATTCCTTTCCAGTAAATAGGCAGTTAAACCTGAGTGGCACCACGTCTTGTGCTTCCATTTTTACCTTACAGCCTTGATGTCTAGTTTGGAACAGAGAGAGTCCCACCACTACTACCTCCACTGCCTACCTTCCCCACCCACACAGGACAGTGCAGACCCCTGGTACCTGGGCAAATGCAGAGTTTACCGTCTGAGTCACTAGCCCAGCTGTGATGCTTTTTTTGGATCAGATGGTCCTATCCCAGTGTTGACTCTGAGTTACAAGCCTTCAGATTTTTTTGGTATGAATGAAATGGTTTTTTCCACTCCTCCGTTTCTATTTCTTCTTATGCATCTTGCTCCAGTCTTGGTGTGAACATAGGTAAGGTTTGTGGAAATGGGAAATTCAGTTCAGTGGGGTGCTCCTCACAGAGAGATGGCCGTTGGGTGGAAAGCCACCCACAGAATAGGTCTGTTCATACTAGGAAAGCAAACAGATCGCTGCCCAAGTGTTTACTACTTCTGGTGTTTTTCAAATCTCCCTCAAAAGTTCTCACAGCCAAAGTGTTTTCCAACTATTTTCGAATAGAGTCGTCGTGTTTATTTTATTTGTGTGTGATAACTCTGGGCTTGCATTGCTAATAGCCCTAGTTCCCGTATGTTGGTGATGACACTGCATCATTTTGTGGTAGGCTGAGCAAATTAAGTGATTGAAACACAGACATCCTCAAGGGCTAACCGTGTATCTTGGGAATGGAGACGCTGTTGAAAGCAGGTATTTCTTGCGAGCCTGTTTGGAGGACAGGGCAAAGTCTGTTGTTGGGCCATGGCTCTGGCTGCTCTTTGATTACAATATAAAATTCAAGTTCTTTAAGGTGCCCTTCAAGGACTTTGATGATCTGTCCCGAACTCCCTTCCCCAGGATTATTGCTCAGTAGTAGTAGTAGGTCATCTCCTTGGACTATCAGTTGTCTAAAGACTCCTTATCCATGGTTAAATCTAAAAAGAATTTATTTAAATTTCTGCTACTGTATGCCTTTTGGTAACACAGAGCGTGAGAAACAGCTCTCACAATTCAGTGTGGGCTGTTTAACCCACCTCTTGACTTTCGATTTGAGGCTGATATTTGAAACCAACATTGTCATTGCCCATGGCGTCTCGTGCGTATGGCGTGCTCCTCTCCACCACACAGGTTCCTCTTCACATCCCTTGTCAGCTTTTTTGAAGACTCTTCAGGGCCTCCCAACATCCCACATCACCTCTACTGTGAGTGAGATCATTCTAGACATTCCATCCAGAGTTGGCGATAACACGATTCGAATCCTTCTCTCCTTCCGCCGCCCTCCCAACTTTTTATTTTGGAAAAAGTTCAGACCTACAGAAACATTGAACTAATATAATGAGCAGAGTAATATATCCTTACTAGACTCCCCTGTTGCTAATGTTCTGCTATATTTGCTTTTTCTTTCTTTTATGTGTGTTGTAGACAATGATATGATCTAATATACGATATATTCAGCAATGCCCTTTATAGATGTTTTCTTTTAAATTCAGGATTCAGTTACAAAGCGCACATTGGGTTGGGTTGTCGTGTCTTTTAGAGATCTTTAATCTAGAATAGTTATTCCCATTTTGTGGGGGTGGGTGGTGGTGGTAAGGGGAGCAGGGACCACACGCAGGGACTGCCCTGGAGTGTCAGCCAGTCGGACCAGTGGTGGGGAGAATGTCTCTCAGCCCTGGGAGGGATGACGTTGTCTGTGATGAATAAATGAAGTGTTCAGGAGATGTGTGTGGTTATTGGGTGGTGGGAAGTGTGAGTTTGGGAACAGAAACCAGGGAAACGGGGGGAAGTCATGTTGAAAAAAGAGGCGAAGGGTTTGGATGACAAGATGGCTGAGATCTAGGGAACCAATTAAAATTTTCATGTCTGCTCTAAGATAACTTAAGTCACCTTTTCATACATTTTTATTACTGCGCCCAAGGCTCATTTCTGTTTCTAGCCAACAATTCTAACAGTTTTACTTAAAAAAAAAAAAAAAAGCCCCCCCACACAGTACTTTCACTTGCTTATTCATGGCATAGTGGAGCCCCATCCATACCTTGTTCCTCTTCTCCCTAAATCTACAAACCCCAATAAAACCCTAGTAGATTGCGTTTTTGTAAGATCCCTAGTTTTTTACTTAGAAATAACTCATTTGAAGCTCAGGTGAAGTCTGACTGTGAGAACTGGTGGCGTGTGTGTGTGTGTGTGTGCGCGCGTGTGTGTGTGTGCGCGCGCGCGTGTGTGTGTGTGCGCGCGCGCGTGTGTGTGTGTGCGCGCGCGCGTGTGTGTGTGTGCGCGCGCGCGTGTGTGTGTGTGCGCGCGCGCGTGTGTGTGTGTGCGCGCGCGCGTGTGTGTGTGTGCGCGCGCGCGTGTGTGTGTGTGCGCGCGCGCGTGTGTGTGTGTGCGCGCGCGCGTGTGTGTGTGTGCGCGCGCGCGTGTGTGTGTGTGCGCGCGCGCGTGTGTGTGTGTGCGCGCGCGCGTGTGTGTGTGTGCGCGCGCGCGTGTGTGTGTGTGCGCGCGCGCGTGTGTGTGTGTGCGCGCGCGCGTGTGTGTGTGTGCGCGCGCGCGTGTGTGTGTGTGCGCGCGCGCGTGTGTGTGTGTGCGCGCGCGCGTGTGTGTGTGTGCGCGCGCGCGTGTGTGTGTGTGCGCGCGCGCGTGTGTGTGTGTGCGCGCGCGCGTGTGTGTGTGTGCGCGCGCGCGTGTGTGTGTGTGCGCGCGCGCGTGTGTGTGTGTGCGCGCGCGCGTGTGTGTGTGTGCGCGCGCGCGTGTGTGTGTGTGCGCGCGCGCGTGTGTGTGTGTGTGTGTGTGTGTGTTTTGTCTTCTAATTTTTAGCGGCACGTATAATATATATAACAAAAACAGTTTTAGAATTTTTAAGGCTTGATGTTAGTAACTTTTTAAGGGTGCTGTGAGTGGAGATGGGTATACAGTTGACCCTTAAATGACATGGGTTTGAACTGCATGGGCCCACTTACACACAGATTGTTTTCAATAAATGGATTGGGAACTTTATTTGGAAACTTGTGACAATTTGGAAAAACTTGCAGATGCACCACACAGCTTAGAAATAATGAAAAAAATTAAGAAAAGGGTATGTCATGAATGCATAAACTACATGTACATGTTTTCTCTTACGATTTTCTTAATAACATTTTTCTTTTGGTTCACCACGTTGTAAGAATACAGTATGTAATACATACAACCTACATAATGTTATTGGTGGTTGATGTTATTGGTGAGGTTTCTGGTCAACAGTAAGCTATTCGTCAAGTTTTGGGGGAAGTAAGAAATGTTATAGGGTTTCTGCGTTTGGTGGGGGGAGCTCAGTGCCCCTAACCGTACGTTACTCAAGGGTCAGCTGTATACGCAGGCCCTAGGAAGGTGACGTTGGTTCTCCTGGTTAGTGAGGGCAACAGTTGGAGGGGTTGGCGGTGGGGTCTCCCAGCTGAGCATCTTGCCCGGTGCTGGGCGAGGGCAGGCAGCTGGAGCTGGAGCAGGAGCAGGCCTTGGGGAGCGTGTCACAGGAGCATGGAACTCTTCCCACCTCCCGTTGCTCAGGTTCTCAGGGCCACCTCGTTTATTTCCTTTTTCAGGGATTGGTTGTTCAACTCTTCATTTCTAAGAAATATGCAGCACAGTATCCTTCCCATAAACTCGCCCATATTTTTACTCATAAGCTAGCCAGCCTTGTTTTATGTTGCTTGTAACCGAAGGAACTTGTTAACAAATGCAGATGTTTGGTTTGTTTCTATGTTTCGCTGTCATTTGCAGAATTTCTAGGGCTTTCTCTGTATTTCCGTCCTTGTTCATACCTCATTTTCCCATGTTCCTGGAAGTTGAATTTCTGAGCCAGAGGGCACCCATTTGTGCTCCCTGCCATTTGGTATCTAGTAGGTTTACTGATTCACGTTCCCACCAGCCACTGTAAGCCTGTGCCCGTCGCCCTACATCATCAGAAAGGTGGCTGTTATCATGTGTGTTTAATCTTTGCAAGTTTCATAGGAGAATCATTGTGTGATAACTTGCCTTTTCCCCCCTTTCTGGTAGTAGGGAACTTGAGCGATCTTTTCATACTTATTGGCCATTTGGTTTTCTTCTTTTGTGACTGTTTATATCTCTTCCTAAAAAAACAAAAAATATGGTGTTCCACTTCTTTCTATTAATATGTTACCACTCTATGTGTTAAGGATCCTCTCTCAGATGTTAAGAAAATAACCAGTTTCCTAATTTATTTGCTTTTCAACTTTACTCTGCTTTTGAGATACACATTTTTAAAAATTTGGGATTGGTTAAATCATTCAATCTTTTCTTTAAAGGAAAAGGCTTCTTAAGTGTGCTGGCAGGGACTGGAAGTGTCGGCTAGGAGCTTGTGACACATATCTAGGCTGTGTGTTGATGGCAGGATGACCGTATGTGCTCACTGCATGTTTGCTGTGGAATGAAGAGAACGCATTGTTTGTATCTTCATGAGTTCATTTACCCATCATTTCCTGAGTGCCTGCTTGGTTGGTGGCACTGGGGGATGTGGGTGTGTGCGAAGGAGTCAGCCCTGAGCAGTGGTCGGCAAACTCATTAGTCAACAGAGCCAAATATCAACAGTACAACGATTGAAATTTCTTTTGAGAGCCAAATTTTTTAAACTTAAACTATATAGGTAGGTACATTGTCATTAACTTAATTAGGGCACTCCTAAGGTTTAGGAAGAGCCACACTCAAGGGGCCAAAGAGCCGCATGTGGCTCGAGAGCCACAGTTTGCCGACCACGGGCCCTGAGGAAGTTTCTGGGGTTGGCCCTTGGAAGGTGGTGGCCACAGTCCCGGTGAGAACAGGGGCCCTGCCGCCCCCACAGGAAAACAATAGGATTGCAGCTGGCCTTTCCTGGCTTGTCTGCTAGCTCCCCCGTCCCACTCAGGGACATGGCTGTTTCACTATCACGCTGAGCACGGTGAGCGGTCAGAAAGCTTTGGGTATTTGTTTTAATAGTCTCTTGTTGGGTACTGTAAGCAAGCTGTGAAATCAAAAGTTGAAATTCTGTTTTTATTTAACCATTTTGCCAGATGTTTCCTGTGGTTTGACAGATGTGCCATTTACTCGAAAGCTACACTCCTGAGATTGCGGGTGTTGTGGACACTGTTGCTATAGACAGTGATTCCGTCCGGGCAGGGTTTGGACAACTCTCGCATCATTTTTTGGTTTGAAAACATGTTTTCCCCTAGAATAGAAATGCTTGTCTCCGTAATCTTCTGTTACAATTCCGATCTCTGGTTTATAAAGACTGTGACTGGTTGATCAGAGTTTAATTCAGGAAACACCGCTGGGCCTCAGTGGGTGTTACTTTCTGAAAGCACCTGGACTCAGGTGCATAATAGGTTTTATGTGCAAAACTCCTCTGGTCGAAAAGGACTCAGCAGCGGGCCCTGAAACGTTAACTTAACCGGACGGGGACTCTGATGGATGCTCCACTTCTGTGGGCTGGTTGACGCTGGGAAGCAGTTAAGGAAGCTGCAGACTCAGCGTTTTCTTGCGCCCACCTTCAGCCCACCACGCCAAACCAAGGGTCGCTGTGGTACCTTGCCTTCCCTAGCCCTGCAGTCAGCATTTTCTGCAGCCCAAGAGTCCAAACAGAAAAGCGTCTCTCATCCAGGATTCTGCTGGTGGGAGGAAAGCAGCAGGAAGTTGCTCCCTACAAAACACAAGGGAGACTGTAGTTGTGGCTGCAGCGGAGGAAAAAGAGGGATTTTTGACATTCCTTCTGCAGGGGCCGGTGGCGAGGGTGCCTCGGAATTGCATGCATTGTTCTGGCAGAGCTGGCTGCCTTCCCCAGCAGCCTGCCTCTCAGGTGTTTTGTTTAGCCTTAATTTTGGAGTTTTATAAAAGCCTGATGTTATGCAAGATGGAGAAACAAAGAAAGGGGAAATCACGTACTATAATTCTGACAGCAGACCTATTTTCTCACAAAATGGAACTGTAATGATGCGTGTAACGTTTTTTGGCAAGTCACCCTCTGTAAATAAACCCTCCCAGGAGTTGCTAACCTATCCCAGGACCCAGAGGAAACTTCTCCTGCAGCCTGCAGCCCAGGGCAGGCGGGCCCCTTACCTTGCCCGGCTCCCTCCGGCCGGGGACTTTTATTCTGACAGGCGTCCGCCTCTCCAGTTTTGTGCCTGGGACTGCTTGCCAAGTTTGTGAGGCCCAGGGCTTTCTTGTGGGAGGACGCTGGGCTGTCTTCATGCTCTTTGGCAATGATTAAAGTGAGGTTAGTACCAAAACCCTTTCATTTTACTCCCTTATCCTTGCTTTTTCAAACCAGATGGCAACTCTGTATTTTCAGCTGTAATTAATTTAAACTGTGAGGCAGCAAGTGCTGGGAGAGGGAGAGTTGGTTTTGCTCAGAAGGGACAGCAGTGATTTTCCCTCTCACCCCTCACCCCGCGCCGAATGGCACCTTGTCCCAGTCAGATCCACGTCAGGTACAGGTTCTTCCGAGAGGGGACGGCACGGGGAGTGGGGGCTGTGCACAGGGCTGCAGGCTGGCTGCCGATGGCACGTGTGAGCTGCTAGGGTTCGTGCACATGGGTAATGGTTTCCTTAATGGGCTGAAAGGAACCAAGTTTCAGGTGATGGCTGACATGTGACTGCCAGGCTGGGCTATCATGTGACCGCCTCTAGACAATGGCGCCTGGCTTGAGTGGTTGCTGATTTGGGGCGTGGAGGGTGCCTTTTCTTCCCACTGAGTTGAGCTGCCAGGATCCCCTCCAGAAGAGGGTATGTTTTAGGTTTAGCATTTATTCTTAAAGAAAATTACAAGGGAAATAAAAGCACTTGGCCACAATTGCAGTCTAGAGGTTTTGACCTCAGCTATTTGACCACTTCCCTCCATGGAAATTTTACTTGAGTCCCTCTTCTGAGCTGTCTGAGCGCACAAGATCCATTAGACACCGAGAGATCCTTCACATTTAATAGAAAATGAGTGCTTTTGTTTACTCTCTCGGGAACTTGTGAAGTGACTCCGCAGAGCAGCCACCCCTCCCGCCCTTTTCCTCCCCTCCTTGCTCTGCAGTGAAGCTGAGGGTAAAATGGAGAGCCAAGTAACGGACCGCGGGAGCCATGTCTCACCTGCCTGCACAGTTGTATGGCAGGCTTTCAGTCCCATCATCTGAGAAACACGTTTTCTGGGCAGCACAGAGGAGCTGCAGATTGAAGATATGCTGGCGATAATATATGTGCAAAGCACTTTGTGTAAAACTGTCCGCTAATGTTATACGAATGGTAGTTATTACTTACATATTATTAACATTAGCCATCCTTGATGACTCGAAGTAATTTTTAAAGGCCCATGGTGAGAAACGAGAACCACAAATATGTGTGTAGCTTGTGAGTCCCCACCACGCTCACTGTGGATTGCTGCCTCATGGACCGTGTGCCTGTGTTTGCCGAATTTAGTGAATTGGCGATGGATGCGTTTTGTTTATTTAACTTTTATGTCAAATGTTTACATTGTCCATGAGCATTTCTCTCGTGAGCCACTTGGGCTGTGTTTACAAAGACTTGCATTTTGTTGTGGTGGGTCAGACCCGACCTTTCGAAAACCTCTTATTTCTCGCTGGTAGAGAGGGACAAACATCTTGAAAATGGCACCCTGCTCCAACCTGCTTTACCACCACTGATGTGTCAAAACATCTAAGGACTAAAAAGTAAGCATAGAGTTACCGTATGACCCAGCAAGTGTGGTTATGGGTATAGATACCCAAAAGAATGGACAGCAGAGTCTCAAAGAGATACTCGTACACCCACGTTCATAGCAGCCGCATTCACAGAAGCCAAGGGGTGGAAGCAGCCCAGGTGTCCATCACTACATCCAGATACACACCATGAGGTTGGTACACACAGTGCACTATTCCTCAGCCTTTAAGAAGGAACAACGCTCCGGCCCGAGCTGTAGCATGGATACACTGCCAGGGTGGGGTGATAAGTGAAGGACAAATCGTATATGATTGCACTTTGTGAGGGGTCAAATGCATAGAAAGAGAAAGTAGAATGGTGGTTGCCAGGGGCTCGGGGAGGGGAAACAGGAGTTAGAAGGTTGTACAACAGTGTGAATGTATTTAATGCTGCCGAACTGTACACTTAAAAATGACTAAAATGATGAATTTTATGTTTATTGTACCACTGTAAATTAAAATACCTTCTTAGGACTAATGATTAACTTTATTTAGTTCAGCTGACAAACAATAACGAGTCTATTACCCAAAAGAATGGGAAAGCAGGGTTTAGCCTTTGTGGTCCATCCTCAGGCTGGGAGGAAGTGAGCCGTTTGGAGGACGGAAGTTCCTCTCTCCCAGGATGTGATATTTGGTGCCTAATAATGCAGTCACAGGGTGATGACTCTTGGGGGCGGTAATTTTAATTTAAAGGGTAGTTAGGGTTTAAGGCAGAGACCACCAAGTAGCAGGATTCCATTTCAATGAAGAAAAAGGCTCAGCAACATGATCTAATTTAACAAAGGTTAGCATCATAAGCTACCAGGCAGGATGCTTATGCCCTGGGGATACAGAAGGGCATGTGGACAGGGACACCCAGCACTTTGTGCCAAGAACAATGGAGTAACGGTGTAAGGGCCGATTTGCCTTACCTGGAGCACCTGGGAAAGATACACAGGCGTCCACTAGCCACTAGTGCAGTGGTTCTCAACCTTCTGACCCTTTAATACAGTTCCTCATGTTGTGGTGACCCCCAACCATAAAATTATTTTCCTTGCTACTGCATAACCGTAATGTTGCTAGTGTTATGAACCGTAATGTAAATATCTGAAATGCAGGATGGTCTTAGGCGACCCCTGTGAAAGGGTCGTTCGACCGCCAAAGGGGTCGCGACCCACAGGTTGAGAATTGCTGCACTGGTGTTTGGAAAGATGGGGTTCAGCTCAGAGGAAAGTAGTGCACTACATGATTTCCTCCCGGCTGGAAGGCCCTTTGATAACAGTTTTATAATTTAACCATTTTATATACTCAATACTATACTCACAAACTTTTTAGTATAATTATCACTTAACTCCAATGGAATTTTGCCTGCCAAGTTTCTGATGCTAGTCAGGGTAAGTGGGCAGTTCTAAAAGGAGAACTGGCTTTCTAATTTCTGTTTAGTGTTGAATAAATGTACTGAGTTACAGGTTATCCTCTAATATCAGTAAGTCCACAAAACAATTTGGCTATCACCCCCATGGTGGTGGTGGTGGTGGTGGTGGGGTGTCTGCTTGCCCTCAGCTATAGAAATGGGATTGTGGTGTATCATGTGGTCCTTAAAGGATAGCCAAGCGGAGTATCGCCATGTTGATATGTCTGTTGTGCAGAGAAGGCCCCTGCCCACCTCAGACATTGTAGCTGAGAAGGAAGATGTCATGCTTCCATCCCTCCTCTGGTGCAGCGACTGTCGTTGTTAATGCCCAAAGTATGATGATGGTTGTATTTGTTACATCACTTATTGAGAGGATACATAATGACAAAAATGACCACACATTTAGTAGCAGGGAGGGGGCCGGGGAGGAAGTGAGGGAGGAGGGAATTGCAACACAGTAAATAGCACAGGAAGGAAATTTGATCGTCTGTTTCTGATATGCATGCATGTGTGATGCAGATATATGCAGTAACTCATCTATATCTCCAGCCAGTATGGGGGTAACAGATAAAGTGGAATTAAAAGAAAAAAGCTGAGCAGGGGGATCTCAGGTGGCCACACCTACTGTGTGACAGGCTGCAGAAGTCACTGTTGGCATCTCCAGGGGTGCTGTGGACGGTGGGGTCACAGCTGACTACAGGTCCTGCAATAATCCTGATTTCGGATGTCCTATTCTGATTATTTCAGTGCTTGCTTGTTAGACCTGTGCCCTGGTTTTTGGTTCAGAAATAAGCTACCATAAATGGAAGGGAGTGATCTTTTCCTGTGTGCGCTGTTCTTTACATTGCATCTGGAGATGAATATTAATTTGGAGACCACGAGGAGGTGGGTGACAGGACGGGGTTGGGGGGGGGTCTGGTATTGGGGTTATTTGGAGGGATTCTCGTTTGGTGAAGAGGGTTCTGGGCATGGCAGAGCTGACATAGAAGCACTAGTTGGCTAGTAGTTGGAAGAAGAAATGGATTTCATTGAGATTTTCCCAAAGGACTGCGCTTTGAACCAAGAATCCTACAGGAAAGCAGGTTTCATGCATTATGAGGAAGAACTTTTATTGAAGGTTCAATAGTTGAGTGAATTGCTTAGGGAGGAAGTAAGTGCCGTGCGTGTAGCATCGGAGGGGCCCTGCTGTCCCGCGTCCCTCCCCTCTATTCACTGCCATTTCACCAGGAAACGCCCTTCCTGTGAGGAGGACAAAGCACCGAACCTTGACGGTTTTATAATGTTTTCCAGCAATTTGCTGCGAAATGTGGAGTGAAAGCTCAGAGTGAGCCATCAGAAGCATTGGAATGGAATTACGAAATCGGCTCGGCAGCAGACCAGAAGAATGCAGCGGAAATGACGACGGGGGTTGGATGGCTGGGCGGTTCCTCGGTCACCCTCGGCCAGGTGCTGCCCGGGAGCTTCATGAGTGCCCCTGTCTTACTCAGACCGGTTGGTGCTGGTTTCCCCCCAGAACTGGTTTGCTTTTGGCTGGTTCAGACATAAAGTGGCTCCTGTGTGCCAGGCACCGTGGCGGGCCCTGACTACGGAAACGTCTGGGCAGCGCGCTGTGCGTAGCATCCCCTTCCCTAGTTTGCTTCACTCCAGGCCTCTCTGGAATGATTGACGAAGGGAGTGAGTTCCATCGTGTGCTTCCTGAGCAGCGGGTTCCACACTTCGCTAGCACAAGGGCGTGTGTGGGGGGGCGGTGGGGAGAGAATGGGGGCGCAGCAAGAAGAACTGAGCTTCTGGTCACCCCAGCAAAGCTGGTGCAGACACTGTGCATTTAAAAGCTGGCTCCGGATGGCAGGCGGTCTCATTGGGCAAATCCCTCGCTTCTGTCCTTCCTCATCCCAGGTGTATCATGTGGTCCGTAAAGGATAGCCAAGCGGAGTATCGCCATGTTGGTATGTCTGTTGTGTGCAGAGAAGGTCCCTGCCCACCTCAGACATTGTAGCTGAGTTACAGAAGGAAGATGTCATGCTTCCATCCCTCCTCTGGTGCAGCGACTGTCGTTAATGCCCAAAGTATGATGGCGGTTGTATTTGTTACATCACTAGTGAGAGGATACATAATGACAAAAATGACCACGCATTTAGTAGCAGTAGGAATTTTAAATTAACTTGTATTTGATGAGTCTCAGCAACATCTCCATTCATGTGAAGACTCTGAGTGGACGCATGTGGGCATGCGGTGTGTGGTGCACACGGGGGAGCCGGCGCGTTTGTAGCAAGTCCCGGCCCGGCCCACGGGAGAGCCCACTGCCTTCTTGGTCGCAGGTGCTAATGGGGGGGCAGACCAGATGCTTTTCCAATCCTGTTCTCGGGGTTGACCTCGTTTCTCAGACTTTACTTTTTCCTCTTGTCTCAGCTAATGATGGAAAACATGTGCAGACAGTTGTAGTCAAAGAAAACTGGCTAAACAATTTTTTTTTTACTTAGAGTTGAGCAATGCAGAAATGCGAGTCTCCCCGCAGCATGTAGGAGCTCTGCTCTGAGGCCGACATTGCGGCGGGTCTTGCTCCTGGGTAGGCGGCCGGCCGGGAAGCCCTGCTTTCCCGAGGAAATACGATGTCTGGATGCCAGAGATGCGGGCACTGCACTCACGCGGGCGGCCCTGGGGACTCTCCCTTTACGCGTCTTCCCAGCAGACCCGGTTGCCTGGCTTTTAGGCCCGCGGTGAGGGGAAGGGAGAGGTAAGGGATCCCAGCAGATGGCAGGCAGTTACTCCAGGAATGGCCGCCTGGTAACCAAGGGAGGAAACCGGGCACAGAAAGGAGCCGGCTCACGGAGGCCTGTTCCGGTGTCAGCAGGTTGGTGTCCCCCCGGGGCTGAGGGAAGGCTCTGCCCAGGCCTAGCCTTCGGGTGGCCTCAGGCCTTCCTTGGCTTAAGATAGCATCCTCCCCATGTCCTCACATCCTCTTTCCTCTGCACATGCCTGTCACTCTGTCCAAAGGTCTGCTCTTTATAAGGACACCGATCCCATTGGAGGAGGGTCTACCCGAATGACCTCATCTTCACCCCATTATCTGCAGTGACTCTGTTTACCAATAAGATTCCGTTTGCGGGCAGGAAGTTAGGACTTCAACATCTCTGGGGGGACATAGTTAACCCGTAACAAGTTAAAGGTAATTCAGAGAAGAAAGTAGAATGGCGGACACCTGTACGAACAGATCCTCAGCCACGCTGGTAACTTCTGGGTAACTACCCAGGAGGCATTCAGAAACCTTGCAGCAGGCACAGGAGACGGGCACAGGGGTATAAACATGGAGCTGTGTACAGTAAGGAGGACCCAGAGACTGTCCAAATACCTTACTGGGGGGGGTGTAAATTGTGGGGTGCTCATATGAAGGAATACTGTACAGCAGCAAAGTTAGATGGACAAACGATCTCTAGTCAGATCATGGGTAGGGCCCCAACACCAGGTGAGGGGGGAAAGCGTGGTTGTAAAGCAATACATACAGTGTGATACCGTGAATTTAAAATGTGCTACATGTTATTTATAGGTAGATTTACAGATAGGAAGAGTATCCCCAAATACTGGACAGCGGGTGCACCTGGGGGTGAGGGGAGGGAGAAGGGGCAGCAGCTGTCTCCATCCTGTTCTGCTTGATCACTGCTGGTCTTTCCTTTAGGAGGAAAGAAAAGGTCTGAAGCAGACAGGATAGTGCGGTTTCACTTCTCAGCTCTGGGTGGTAGGTACATAGGTCTTTGTAGTTTTCTCAACTTCTCTCTTGAGAGGGGAAGGTGCAAAAGAAAGGCTTTGGAACCAGTCACATAAATTAGAATCCTTTTACTTCAGATAAGTTACTCAACCTCTCGGAACCTCAGTTTACTCATCTATAAAATGGGGGTGAAGAAGATACGTGTTTTGCATTCTTCTTTTGGACACTGCTTTCTGAGGGCGATGTTGCAATGGTATATGCTTTTCTCACCGGGATTGCAGGTCATGTCACGTGTTTGAGCATATGAGGTGTTGCTTAGTTCCGTGTGGCTGATTTTTTTGAAATCTGAGTTAGCAGGAAGGGGGTGCTGCCTTTGCTGCGAGTTAATGGGGGACATCTGATGTGGGGGGATCGCTGTGGCAACATTGTTTGCCAGTGGCAGTGTCCTTCACACTCAGGTTGGGTTCCCTTGAGCCTTTGATGGTGGCAGGGTGTGAGGTAACCCATTTCTGGATTATTTGAGATTAAGCCATGATGGTTGTCTTACCCAACACCGTCTTTCTCTGCCCTTAAGGAAAGGCAGTCTCTTCCCCCTTTTCACTGCTGACCCTGGGTGGCTCCGTGTCTCTGGGACACATGGATGCAAGTGTTTCCCAACTGCCTTCTGCCCATGACACACAGCCTGCCATTTCCCAGCACCTCCACATGCTGTCGGCATCTGTGCTCAGGGCTGCCCCCTCCACGTCCCGTCCGAATGGGTACTGAGCAGGGATGAGACTGGGCCAGGGTGCCTTGGGGACAAACCAAGAACCTTCTGGGTTGGCCAAGCAGCAGTGAAGTGTCCTGCTCACAAGGAGAAGGAAGGGGTGATGTGTGCATCCCATGAGTGTGAAGGTTGGACAAGCTGGGGGACATCGAGAAGTGGGTGGAGGAAAACAAAAGCTGGAGAAGGTAGTTAAGAGGGAGAGGGGACAGCTCACTACCACCAATGCCCAATGCTTAAATGTTCCCTGAACACTGCTTTTTCAGAAAAAGAAGTCTTTTCTGCTGATAATTTCCTCTGAAATGTCCTCAATTCCCTTTTCATTCACCACAGAGGCTGTTAAGTGGACCCAGCATAGTACCTGTACTTCAATACTTCACATATTCAAGGAATAGTTGTGAACACGCCTGCTGTGTGCTCAGTTTTGTGCCCGGCACTGGGGAGGGACAGAGCCTGCAGACCTGGGCCTCCAGGGTGTCTGGTCCAGCTGGGGTGGCTGGACTGCCCCTGGGGACAGCTCCACGGAGCTGGCTGATGAAGACAGTAAGGCGACACAGCTCACTGCGGGTGTGCCTTGGGGGCTGGTGCCTTCACAGACACGTCCAGGTTCTCACTGTTAACTATCCCTGCAGTCTGGGGGGTCAGGAAGGCCTCCCGGAAGCTTGGGGGTGATACAGAGCTGTCATAGGGCCTGGGGTGAGAACGGCTGAATGGCAGGTGACATCCTGCCTCCACCTGGATCTGAGGCTAAGTGTTCATTTTCTGCAGCTTGGTCCTCTTTTCTGTAAACCTGGGCAGGGCCCCCACCTGAGGCACGTCATGAACCTGAGGACTCTATAAGTAGTGGCCATGGGGATGCCTAGGGCAGGGTCCCTAGGCCTGGCTGGCGATCAGGGCCGATTGGGCCCTTCCAGCTGCTGGCCAGGGCCTTCCTTCGTTCCACGCCGCCCCTTAGTGGTCAGCGCACGTCATAGTGATCGATTGAACTCCTGGTCTCCCGGTCGAACTCCTAAGGGCACACTTTGCATATTAGCCTTTCATACAGAGAGATTTTAAAAATTGTTCCTATTTTAAATTGTGGTAAAGTATGACATGTCAGCCATTTTCAGCCACGCTTCAGTGGCATTAAGTGTATTCTCTGAGGGACTTATTAAAAATTAAAGGTG
>NW_006286675.1:4167117-4173586 GCF_000327345.1 Myotis davidii | reverse complement strand
GGAGGAAGGGGCCTGGGTTGGTTGGAGGGAGGACTGTCACGGTGGTGACCGCCCAGGGCCCCTGCTCCCAGACCTTCGTTCACCGCTGCCAGGCGTGGTCTGGGGTCGGGCAGGACCACTGTCATCCATGGGTGTTCTGCGCTTCCGGGGACTGGTGTGGGGCTGGACTGGCCCCTGCTTCGTCCTGAGACTGCCAGGTGCCTGCCGCACCGGACCCACGGGATCCCAGAATATTTCCTCGAAAGCACTAAGTAAAACCCCTCCTATGCATACCCTCCCCTGTCGGACAAATTCAGATCCACGTTGGTTTGGCTAATAGCCGTCCGTAGTTAATGGATTCCACTAAGGCCCGAGCATGTTGGCGCTGAATACCTTCCCGTGGGTTTGCTTTAGACCCAGAGCTGCGGGGTGTAAGGGCGGAAATCTCTTCCGCATGAGGGTCCAGTGGGTGCAGCAAACTTCAATGCGGTGGAGTCTCTCAGCTTCACCCTGGGCCCTGGTTGACCTTCCCAGACACTGTAGACATGTCTGCTTTCTCAGCTCCGAGCGTAGCCTGTGGCTGCATTCCCTGGAGCGCTCTGTCATGGAGGGCAGCGCAATGGGGTTTTCTTTCTTCCCACCTTTTTACTTTGCCCCCCCACCACCCCCTTTCCATTTTCTCTCCTAAAACTGTTGGCAGTGGAGATGGCCCCCCAGATGGGTGTGAGGCCCCAGGAAGGGGCAGGGTGCCCTGGAGCCGCAGTGACACCGTGGTGCTGGGTGTCCAGCCACCCATGAGCCTTCAGGCCCTAATGGGGCCGCAGCCGTGTTTTCCCGGAGGCCACTCCGTCCCCCGGGCAGGAAGCGTGTGGTTTGGGTCTGTTGGCCGTGGGAGCACATGATGCTCTGGGAAGCGGCGGAGCCCGGGTATGATTCACTCGGGGGGATGGGAGGGGGGCCTGGAAAACAATGTCTGTCTTTAAGCTCCAGGAACTAGGAAAATGAGCTGGAAATGTGAGTAATGTATAATTTTACTAAAATTAACCAGCGAGTTCTTCAGACGTTTTCTGTGTTTCGCAGCGTCGTCTGCTCCGTGATGCCCCACTGCGTCATGCTTTTGGTTGACCGTGTTTCTGGTTTTTGTCCCCCAACGTCCCTTCTCCTGCCCCCCTGCGCGGTGTGGGCGCCGAGCACAGGTGGCAGCTGCGGGTGTGGCACTGCCCCGTCAGCTGTGTGCCCTGTGGGCTGCCTTCGGGCATCCCTTTCCCGTGGACGTGGTTACTGACCCTGGGCCTCTTCATCCAGTGACTCTCCGGCCTCCTGCCTGCCTCCCTGGCACGCACCCCCTCACCTGCACCCCCAGGCGGCAGTGCTGTCTTGCTTCTGTAACTGTCACCGGACAGGAGCTCAATTACCACTGGTTGCATATACTGGAGTCTGAATCAGACGACGATTCTGACTGAGAAGCGCGTTAACCTGTCCCCTGAGTTGGCCTCATTCATTGAATGGCCGTCAGAAACTACGCTTTTGGGGTCAGGCACGGGAGAGAAGATTGTGTCAGGGAAGCAATTTACATATCTTGTGGAACAAACAATTTTATTTTATCCAAACTTAGAAGGAAACTTTTAAATTTTAGTTTCAACTACAGCTGACTTTTAACACTCTTCTATACTAGTTTTTAGGTATACAGCCTAGTGCTTAGACAGTCATATCATTTAAGAAGTGTGCGCAGGGTGAAGAAATCATTGATGGTGTGCTGGGGGCTCTATTAAAGGTTTGCATGGGGCATTTTGGAACCCAGGGCATAGCACGAAGGCTGCAGACACATCTGGCTGTGCGCACACCCGCGTGTGTGTCGGGGGAGGGGGCACACACACGCGGTCAGAGACACGGCAGGCGGACGGTTGTAACTGCTGAGCCTGAGCCTGAGCTTGTGGGCACGGAACCCAGACGAGGATGGAAACGTGGTCAGGCCCAGAGTGGGACAGGCCTAGGAGGCCACTGACGTGCAGCTAAGGGCTTGATATGTTCGGTCGGATCTGCTTAGAACAAGGGAGCACTGAAATGAATACAAATAAAACAGGAAATCTGAGTAAGCTTTGGCGGATTGTCTCAGTGTCAGGAGCGTGGTTGTATCATACTGTAGTTTTACCAGATGTCACCATTGGGAAACCTGGATAAAGGATGCATGTGACTCTGAAGTTTAAAACAGCATGCCTGGCCCGGCCAGTGTGGCTCAATGGTTGAGCATTGACCCAGGAACCAAGAGCTCAAAGTTCGCTTCCTGGTCAGGGCACTTGCCCAGGTTGTGGGCTCCTGCAAAAGATAGCTGATCGATGTTTCTCTCTCTCATCGATGTTTCTATCTCTTCTATCCCTCTCCCTTCCTATCTCTCTAAAAAAATCAACAAAATAAACACAAAGAAAAACAGCATGCCTGCCCCTCTCCCCACTTCCTCCCCGTGTGTGTAAAATACTAAATCATTTGATCGCATTCGGCCAGTTGAGGCGGCAGTGGGCTGTGCTGCTTCCTCCTCTGGGTTCTTAGTGTGCAAGCCCAGGCTTCCGTGTTGTAAAGTAGGTTGTCTGTGCCTGACCACACGGTGTGGCTCAATTGGTTGGAGCGTAGTCCCGTGCGCTGGAAGGTCGCGGGGTTTGATTCCCAATCGGGACACATCCTGGGTACAGTAGGCAACCAGATCGCTATGTCCCCCCACACCCTTCTCTTCTCCTCTCCTGCTGAGGCAAGAGGATGACTACTTTCAAGTGCTGAGAACAATTTGCATTTCTTAAAGTCACTGACGTCATTATCCACCACATTCTTGGTTAAAAGACGCGCTCATTTACCATGAAGAAAAGATTGCTCTGCCAGCAGAACATGGTGGGTTGAAGGGGCTGAGACTCCCCTGGAACAAACAGGAGAAGGAGGGACCAGGGCCGAGACGGGAACAGCGTTTGTGGTCTCTGTCGGCCCTGCCTTACCGTTCATTACCTGGGCTGTGTCATTTTCTAACAGCTGCAACATATGATGTTGCCTTAGACTAGATCCATCAGATTGGCGGGGAGCGGGTGTTGACCATCCTGTCCCCGTCCCACACAGCACCTGCCACGCGCTCAGCATGTCGCTGAGGCCTCTGAGCACCAGTCGGTGGCCTTTCCGAAGGTGAAGGCGCTTGCTGGTGAATTCGGGTTTTAGCTGCGTGCAGGCGCTCCACGCTCAGACAAGCCGGTAGGTGCGCACACCAGGACCCAGAGCAGACGCCACTGCTTCTCGGCCAGCATCCTTGGCCCAGCGACGTGGCTGCTGAGTCTTGGTTCTGCCATTTGGGAAGCGGGCAGTGATGGCATCTTCCCCAGTGCTGTTCAGGTCAAGTGAGCTAATAGCGCCTGTGGGGCAGGACCGGGCACACGGAGGCATTGGCTCCTCTGAGTTACCGTTATGGTCTTCATCCTTGTACACGGCTCCAGGCACCCAGGACAGTTCGTTAGACTCTGGGTAGTGGAGTGTTTGTGGAAAGGCTCGGGTAGGCACATGGCCTGCGTGGACAGGCTGCTGAGCAGGCTCCGGGCACCGAGGGGCATTGCAGTCACCCTGACCCAGGTTAGCGTCCTGGTCGGTGAGCTGTTTGACCTGAGTCTCAGAAAATGGGGGTGGTGTTGATACGATACTTGCCCACAGCAAGGTGAAGAGGTAAATGAAATAATCTGTGTGAACTGCTTGGCACGTGGCCATTCACAAGATGCAGGCATTCCCATCTGAGTGATTCCTCTTCCTCAGGAACAAGACTGCCAACGGAGACTGCCGGAAAGACCCCCGGGAGCGGAGCCGCAGCCCCATCGAGCGGGCCGTGGCCCCCGCCGTGAGCCTGCACGGCAACCACCTGTACACGTCCCTCCCCAGCCTCAGCATGGAGCAGCCCCTTGCACTGACCAAGAACAGCATGGATGCCAGCAGGCCGGCGGGCATCTCGCCCACGCTGACCCCGGTGGAGCGGCAGCAGGTATGTCAGTGCAGCAGGGTTTGGGCCTGGTGGCCAGCAGTGGGTTCAGGGCTTGGGGCCTGAGGGCTGGGTGGAGAGCACCAAGCAGAGGCTGTGGGGAAAGTGGGGAGAGATGGTGGGTAAGTCCACCCTCAGCCTTGGCTCTGCACTGGGGCCAGGGGAGCCGCAGCAGCGACAGCCGGAGGGATCCCTTTACCAAACACCACCTCACATCTCAGTGCCTCCCTGCACCTGCTGGGCCTCACCTCTTAGGACTAACTGCCGTGGACAAGGTGTTGAATGTCTTTGGGGTTTAGTTTCTTTGCCCAGACCAGGCTGGTCTAGATTAGGTGTGTTTTCAGCTGTCTTCCTGGTGGATCTGTCTCTGTTAGGATCGGCGTGATGGCCCTAACGGCAACCATACGCTTGCCCATCATAAGAGCTTTGGACTGGAACCCTAGGAAGTCAGTGGTCACAATGGTTATTAACTCGTGCTGGTCAGAAACCTGTGATTGGCAGATAGGGATGCTTTTCATTCAGGAAAATTATAGCTTAATACAGTTTGCCTGGTGGGAAAAAAAATCTTAAAAATGGGGTCCCTGAGGAAATACATAATAAAAGGAGGCAGTAGCATTGGGATGTGGGATCACTGCATGAGCCCATGGCCCTTCTCTCTGAACTTCTGGGGTCTGTGACATAGTAGGTCCCCCTCAGTCAGTGCTTGCTGAGACTGACTGACGTGAGCGGAGGCTGTGCTGTGTGTGGGAGGCGGCCAGGCCCCAGCTTCCCACTTGCCGACGGGTCCCTCCAACACACCACCGAGATCCTCCTCTCCCTGCCCCAGGCCCGGCTTCTGACAGCGGCTCCACCTGGCCAGCTGTGCCAGCCCAGCCAGCACTGCCTGGTACGTTTCTGGTTTCGTCAGTGATGACTGCTTGTGGGCAGGCCCAGGAGAGGGGGTGCTGGGGCCTACGCTTCCCACCCTGGAGCCCGACATCGTTGTCCCATGTGTTTCTTTCATTCATTTAACGAAACTGGTGGACACCTACTAGGCTGCAGGGAGTGCTGGAAGCTAGTGAAGCAAACCGTGGCCTCACAGTTCGGGTCTGGAGGAGCGAGGTAACCAAGTAACTGAACTGTGGTGTTTTAACGATTAATGTGCCAATAAACACCCACTTGTTCTTGTAAGAACAGGGGGCCAGGTTACCACTGCCCTTCATTAATTGAACATTACTAGGGGCTGACCCGCCTCAGGCACTCCACATAGCTCCGAAGATGCAGAGATGTGTACAGGGCACGTCCCAGCGGAAAGAGCTCACGGTCCAGGACGGGAAATGTGTGAGCAGAGGCCGGCTTTCTAGGGCGACGGCCACAGTGGAGGTGGTTTGGCGTGGAAGGAATTATTTCTAGGCTCCAGGGAATGCAGCCCTCTGGCCACAGCCACTGCTGCGGGGGTTCCTCGGGGAGGGGTGTGGGTTCACGGGAAAGCCCATCTCTGAGCGAGGCGGCCGGGGAGGAAGCTCCAGTGCCTCCTGGAGAGCAGGGCCGGCCCTTGGTAGCCCTGCCTGCCCTCGGCTTCTGAGGGTCGTCTGGTTGGTTCCCAGTCGCAGTTGCTGTGTGGAAAGTGCACTTCTGGATGGAGTGACGGCTGCTGTGCTCACCATGGTCTCCCCAGCCCTCTCCTAACGTGTGCCTGCTGCCCACTCCAGCAGAGGCCCCCACCCGTCAGCTGTCTGTGGGGCTGGGGAGCAGGTTTTCTAGGAGTGAGAACCTTGAGTTCCCATCTTGTTCCTATGGGATTCCTGGCCAGTGGCCACTGAACAAGCCAACAGCTTTCCTTGGATGGGCACAGTGGCTCTGGCTTCCCCAACATGGTGGCCACTGACCTAAGCTTTGCTGTAAGGTTCAGGTTAGTGGTAAAATGGTTATCAGTCTGCCTTCCACCTTGACTGCTGGTCAGCATGTTTTGTTCACATAGCAACCGTTCCTCGAGCTCTTCCTGCACGGTCCGCCACAGCCTGAGCTTCTGCTCGGACACGTGCCGAGTCCTGTGCCAGGTGCTGAGCTGAGGACAGAGACGAGGGGCACTGTGCCTGTTCCCAGCAGCTCAGAGGCATCCACCCCTGTCCAGGAGCTCTGTTTCATTTGTGAGCAGACAGGATGGCTGCTGTGGGGAGGCGTGCGTGTCCCCTGCAGCTCTGAGCAAGGGAAAGGCAGGTGAGGCGGGCCTTCTGGAGCAGCAGAGCGCGGGTGGCAGGCAGGACGGGCTGTGCGGGAAGCCTTCCTCCCTCCGTTGGAAAGTGTGACTCAGAACTCTGGGAACTGGGGCTGGAAAATTCACAGAGAGGCTTGTCTGGGGAGGCTGCAGAAAGTGTCACCCCACTTTATGGTTTGGTAAAGGCAGCTCTAAAAGAAAGGTACAAAAGTTACCGAGAGGGTGGCCTTGAGGGCAACAGCAAACAAGGAGAGACAGGATAAGGTTAAATATTAAAACCTAAGGGACTGTGCATC
>NW_006286675.1:4147858-4167100 GCF_000327345.1 Myotis davidii | reverse complement strand
GCCCTAGGGCAGCCAGAGCGGAGGGGAATGTGGGGGCACAAGGGGTGAGTGGAGCTGAGTGACCCCCGCTAGGAGCCATGTTCTCTCCTGGAATGGCCTTGCCCGCCTTTGGACGGCACCGGCATACGGGCTGGATGTCGGCTTCATCCTTTAGTCTGAGCTTCCTAAATCCATTCTGTGACACTTTGCCTTTTTTCATCTTCCAAGACCCTTCCCCCAAACTCATCCCTACTTTCTGACATTTGCGTTGGTCAGGATTCCGGTTGCAAAGAACAGAAACCTGTCAGAGCTACTTTTCCGCACAAGAGGAAGGGAGTTTTCCTGGGAGGGTCATGGGTACAGCCAGGCTGAGGAAGGAAGGGCTGGCCCTTGCCTGGGAGGGCAGGAGAGGACACAGGACTACCCTTCCTCCCCTGGCCCCGTGCCTGCTTGGGTCTCTGTATCCTCTCCTCTGAGCTGCACATGGCCAGCCCAGCGTGGCTGCCCACAGCCCTGAGATCAACTTGACTCTTATGAGTCAGGCTTAAGAGTTGGCCCCCAGCCTGGATCAGATTTCCAACCTGGCCAACGGGCAAGGCCCCTTATGAACCTGCCTTAGCCCTACCTCGGAGATGGAGGTGCTGGCACGTTCCCGAGAGGGAAGGGGAGCTATCATGGGCTCGGGGATTTAATAGACCCTTCGAGAGAGAGGTGGGCTCCAGCTGTAGGCTGCCTTCCAGGTGCGGTCCGAGCAGCACCTGGTGAGCAGGGCTCCACAGGCGACCATGGGCCAGGCTTCCACACCCTTCATCCCAGGAGATGGGTCCTCCAGTCCCTTGTCAGGTGCTGGTCGTGCGGGTTCCCACAGGAACAGGAGGGCAGGAAGCACCTGCTGCAGGCCCTGCCCGAGGAGGGCCTCTCGCCCAGGTCTGCCTGGCCGCAGAGCCACCTCTCACTGGGCCTTTTTGCCCCACGCTGTGACTGGTGGTTCCATCCCTATTGCTGATGAGTCATGCTTTTAATAAAAATTCTGAACTCTTCCTTCTCATGCTGCAGCTCAGCCACGTCTTGCCCCATCTGGGGTGTAATTTCTTGTTAGACCCAAGCCCAGGCCCTCATGTTTAATCCCAGTTTCTAGTAGATCCAGATCTTTTACCCCAGAACATGTTTTTGTCATTTTTTTTTTTTTGAGCAAAGAAATGTTTATTGCTCGAGAAGGCCTAATACAAGAAGATGGGAGAACTAATTCTTAAATCCATCTTGAGAGAGTACAAAATTCAGGTGTTTTATATGTCGGGGGCGGGGGGAGGGGGATTGTAGGCAAGCGGCACAGAAAAGGGGTCCAAGGAAAAACCTGAAATTCCTAAATCTCTTTGCTCTTGGACGACCCCTGCTGATGTTAGTCTGGTTCTGGAGTCGTCTTTACTGTGTGTATCCCCCCTCGGCAGCCGTATTCATGCCCATGGGGGGAAGGTTGATGGGAAGCCTCGTGTGAATCTGTGTACTGGCTGCTGCTGGACTCCTGAAAGGAAAGCTGGGTGGACGAGCCCGATCCCCTTCCGTCGACACTGCTCTTGTCATTGGGCCCTTTGGGGTGACCCTTCAACCAGTTCCTCCCGGGTCTTCTTGGAGCCCAGTGCACCTCTTCCTCTGTCTTGCCCTCGGGGCTAACAGGAGAGACCTTCCCTGGTGGAGCCTGAGGAAGCGCAGTTCGGTTCAGATGCTCTGCCCCAGGTCCTGCAGCACAGCCTGGGGATCCGGAAACTCGCTGTGGCCCCTGCTCTGAAGTGTGCGTGGTCTGGAGGAGGCGGCAGGTGCTGGTGGCATACGGGGTGCACCTGGAAGGGCAGGTTTACTTGCTGAATCGGGTGTGGTGGGGTCATGAAAGGCTTGACAGTGATGGTATTGGAGCGGGGTTTTCGAGGAGTGGAGCTTGCCAGGCAGCGTGGCTGTCCTGGGGAAGGAAAGCATCGGTGCTGCGGATTGGGGGAGGGGTGATATGCATGTAATTCATATACTCATGTTTCCTGCGTTCGTCTCCATTTGTGTGGTCCTAATAAAAACCAACTTGAGCTGACTTTGGCCGAAGCAGAAACCAAGTGTGTGAAAGGCACAGGGACCACTCAGAGCCTCTGGGAAAGAGGGGCACATACTGCGGAGGCAGGGCCGCTCGCTGCTCCAAGAGCCTCGATGCGGGGCCCTCAACCGCAGGCGCAGCAGGAGCACTGGAGGCCCCTCACCTTCAGAGACTCCCTCCCTCTGGATTCGCTGCTGTCCCTTAGCACGGAGTCCACTTTTGAAAGAGGAGGCTGCAGACGGGCTGGACTTAGATTTGTCTGCAGTCAGGAAGGGCTCAGCAGAATGGTGGATGGTGCTGGTGAGGCCCGTATGCAGGAGCTGGGGTGGACAGAAGGGGGATTTGGGTGCCGGGTGGTGGCACTTGGCTCTCAGGCAGGTCACGGGCCCAGCTGTGGGTGGGAGCGGTGCGCCCTGCTTGAGCTGTGGCAGGTGTCAAAGGACTGGGGGCTTGGGCTGGGGAAGCAGAACTGCTTCTGTGTTCCCAAGCCCGAGCTGACGCCAGCCCCCTCCTCTCTCCAGAACCGGCCTTCAGTGATCACCTGCGCCTCCGCCAGCGCCCGCAACTGCAACCTCTCCCACTGTCCGATCGCGCACAGCGGCTGCGTGGCCGGGCCGGCCAGCTACCGGAGGACTCCGAGCTGTAAGTGTCCCTGGAGTGGGGTCGCCAGGGTAGGGGCTCAGCTTCCTCAGTCAACACGACTTCAAGTGGAGTTCATTTCCTCCCATCTCATGCTGTAGACGGGAACCTCTAGGTGTCCTGGAGCTAATTTCTAGTTGAGATGGAAAAAGTGGGATTTTTGGAGCACATACGCTCCTAGCATTGTGCCTGGTGTGGGCGGGAAGGAGGGAAGACACACATTGGCCCTGACCTGCAGGCTCGCTCTCTAGTTGGGGTAAAAATAGGCTCTACCATCCCCTACTGCCACATTCTCTACTAGTAGCTAGCCCCGGGCGGCAGGCATAATGCCTGGTTACAGGTGCAGAGACGAGCCCCTGCCCCAGACCCCAGCCCTGACCACTGTCCCCCCCCACAGCTGCCACCACCACCTGTGACCCCGTGGTGGAGGAGCATTTCCGCAGGAGCTTGGGCAAGAACTACAAGGAGCCTGAGCCGGCTCCCAACTCGGTGTCCATCACGGGCTCCGTGGACGACCACTTTGCCAAAGCCCTGGGAGATACGTGGCTTCAGATCAAGGCGGCCAAGGACGGCGCATCCAGCAGCCCCGAGTCGGCCTCGCGTAGGGGCCAGCCTTCCAGCCCCTCTGCCCACATGGTCAGCCACAGTCACTCCCCCTCTGTGGTCTCCTGAAGAGAGCACCGTCCTCCAGCAAGACGTCGATCTGCATGGTTTGCCTGAGCTTTGAACAGTCAGTGCTTAAAAAAAACAGGAAAAAAAATGTCATGGGAGTGGGGTGGGGGGAAAGGGAAGGGATGGTTTATTTGCAAAAACCATGTCGGGGATTTTGTTCTGTTTTTGTGCTTGCTTGGTATTCGTACGCCAGGGCCCTCCAACATGATAGTAGGAACGGCGTGTGGAACATCTGTCTCATGTAGCATCCTAACTTCCTGCCTCAGTTACCAAAGAAACCTCTGATGCAGGTCTGCTGCCCGACAGGGTCGGGACTCCATGGCGCGCACTTTCTCAGTCACAAGCCATGACATTGGTGACCCAAACGCTTTGTGCTTTTCCATGTGCTTCTTGGGGCCGGGTGTGTGCGGCTTAGCTTCCATGGCATGTTCGGTGCAGCTCACGTGTGTGTGCGTCTACTTGAAGAGAGCAGAGACTCTTGTGTCTGATTTGCACTATTGGAGGAGGACTGGAGTTGCCTGCTTGACAACTTTATGTGAGATGCTAGTACTCTGAGGGCAAACTGCTGAAAAACAAAGGGTTTAAGGATGACATTTCTGACCATTTGTGTTTTTGTTGTTTTTTAAAATTTAGACTAAACAGCTTTGGAAGGGGAAGTCTCATACCGGTTATAGGTCTTTCTCTCTAGATTACAGGTGCTTGCAACTGGACTGCAGATTCCACCAATCACGGGCATTTTACTTTTGTTAAACACTGCAGTTTGTTAGGCTAGAGCTGGGGGTTCCGTAGTGCTTTAAATGTGATGCATGTTTTAAGGGAGAAAAATAGCTGGTTTCTATTAATTGTATAGACAGTAAACACAAACCTTAATACTTACTAGCTTCTGTTCAGAATTAGTTTATTTTTGTCAGTTACAGTCCTAGATATACTTACTGCTGGTACAGTTGTACTCTAAGATTTGTATTTGATATTCACGTTACTCCCTAGTAGTGGGGGCCAGGTGGCCCCTGGCAGGCCCTAGGACGGGCAGTCGAGTCGCTGGTCAGCCGTGTTGTGGGATGCTGGAGTTTTTGCTGCAGGCTGACAGCATCATTTATTTTTTGCATCCCTGTCTGCTTATTACTAGCTCCCGGGGGGTTGGGAGTTGTGTCTTCCAACTTTCTTCTGTGCAGAAACTGCCCCCTTTAACTCTCCCTTGGCTGAACAGCAGATTACTGACAATCTGTGATATGCTATTTTGTGTGCTTCCTCCTACGCTGGGGCCAAGGCAGTATACATTCCTCTGACTTTATACAGTTATTACTGCATTTATTATCGTTTGCTATAGTAATAGCTACTAACTAGAAATTAGATGAAGAAAGCATGACAGACACAGCTGTGGATGTTCAACAGCTGCTCCTCTTTTCAGTAAACGCATGTGTCTATCCCCCTGCCCCTCCATCGGGCTACATTCCAGCCTCGCTCACTGGAGGGTTTAAGAAGTCACCTGGCCAGGTGATGCTGGCATGACCACCTCACCTGCAAGGCATTGTGGACTCACAGGAGCCTTCCAGGCTGGTTTTCAGCATGAGGAAATTACAGGTGAGCTGGTCCATTTTGGAAACTGGCACTGGGTGAAAAGGTCGGAGGATTGGCTCTTGCTGTGGTCACAGGGTGGCTGCAGGCCTTTGAAAAGGCGAAAGGAAAGCCCTGTCCTCTCGCCCCTGCACACATTTCACTCCCACTTAACTGGGCTTCCAGGCTTTCGCATCCAGGCCCCTGTATTTTCTGTAGGAAAAATTGTTGAACACTTTTTTTATATAGGTAACTTTAAGACCATCATTACGCTGTGCGTAAAGAATGTACAGAGAAATTTGTAGGTATTTTTTGAAGAACAATTAATTTGTTAATGATATGTAGCTATTTAATTTTTCCCTTTCCTATTGTAATCATTCATAATTTTTTGTTTGGAAAAAAAAAGTTGATCTTTTTTTTGTTGTAGATTTGTCTGTAAAAGTGCAGGAACACAGTTATTCTATGAGAACACTGCATCTGCCTTAATAGCCACTAGTTTGTTACTGCTACAGGCTACTGAGCATCGCCACAGGAAACAACCCCACTGCCAGCGGGCTCTGTGAAGAACGGCTCCTCGGACAGCTGTCCGCTCGGGGAGGGACAGTGGTGTGGCAGCTGGGTCCCTGCGCACTGACCTATCTGGGATAGGCAGCACCCAGGGGGCCTCAGCAGATGGGAAAGCAGGAAACCAAACATTTCACTGGGAAGGGACACACTCCCCGGCTGCAGGAGGAGCACGGTGAGGTCTTCACAGAGCCACGCCGTCCGCAGTGCGTTCTGACAGTTCTCTCCATGTTTGTAAATCTGTAATATACCATTCTCTGTGGCCTGTTTTTCCTGGAAGAAGAAGAAAAAAAAGGTTTGGCAGGCCATCTTTTTTTTGTACTTAAAAGTAGCCTTAAGAACAATAATAAAGTGCTCTTAAACCACGGACTGTTCGTGTGGCCTTTGGTCCTGGGGTGACAGTACCAGGGCTTTGCTGTGAAGCCCAGGGAGGGTGGGGGTGCTTAGCAACACTGCACCTGTCTACAGAGGTGCCCGTTTATGCCTCATATAGGCTAGAAAACTGGAATTTTAACTCTCTGAGAATCCTCACTGAAAACCTAACCTCCAGAAATCCTACTCTTACTGGTCAGTTTCAGACTCCATTTTGACTTTGGTTCCAGGCCTGAGATTAAAGATAAGACCACAAGGATGAGAAGATTCCATACCCACTCTGGGTGCCATAGGTGTGCAGACTCAGGATAAAAGAGAAGATCAGGAAGAACCCATCTGAACTCTCACCACCTGCTGGACACCTGGCCACAGGCTGAGGCAGACACAGCTGGCACCACCGAGGAACCCAGGGTTGGGGAGGGTGGTAGAGGGCAGGCATGGGGTTTGCAGTGCAGCCCCACAGTGGTCTCTAGAAGGAGACCATTTAGTCTGTTAGGGCAACTCTGCCTGTTCTCATTGCCACCCCATGGGGCCAAGGTGGAAAGAATCCTAGGGAGCCTAACGAACACTGACGAGAAAAAAGAACTGCTCGTGGAGGGAGCCTCGCCCCAGTTGATGGCAGTGCCAAGGTTATTATTTAGCTCAGAACTGGCAGGGTCATGAATCAGAAATGAAGAACGTCAGAAGCTCCTGGGCAGCGAAGGGAAGGCCCCAGTCCTCAAGGTATGGAGAGGAAGGAACGAAAGGTGGGGGGATGCAGGGCCCAGAGTCACCGGTCGTAGGCGGCAGTCCTGCTCTGGCCACTGTGAGCTCCCCAGCAGGCAGCAGTTGGCCACTGAGGGTGGGCGGTCAGACGGTCTCGTCGTCACTCATGTCCCAGATCTGCGTGGAGAAGGGGAGACGTTCAGCAGAGTGTTCAGCTGTCACTAAGCAAAAGGGACGATGGCTCCCACTTGCAGGTGACACGCTGTGTGCCTCAACACCTTTGTCACTGAGATTGACACTTCCCTTGTCTAATGAAACCACGCCTCGGAGAAGGGAAGGCAGCTGCCCAAGAGATCTGTGGTAACTGAACCGGTGGCTGAATCTGGGGGAAGAGTGAGCTGGGATTTGGCCCCGGGGAGTGCGAACGCCTCCTCAGCATCTCCGGCAGAGCTGCCTTCCCTGCCCTAGGCAGTCCCCACTCGCTCCTGTTTCTGTGGCCCTGACCCTAAGCCCGATCATCTTGTCTCTTTAATGGCTGCCTTCTTTCTGTCCACCTGCTCTCTGGAAGGTAAGCTCCCTGAGGGTGGGATTCGGGCTGTGCACACACTTCCTTCCTCCGCAGGCTCCCACCCTGGTGGGCTGCCCCATCATCATGTGCCTGTGGTCCAGGTGCCAACTGGACTGAAAACCACAGGCCCGGACAAACGCTAAAGAGCTGCCCCTTTAGAGTCGGCCTTCCCACCAGCCCCAGCGGGCGCCTGGGGCAGGGTAGTGGAGACAGCCAGATCCTGCCTGTCCTTGGAGAGCCTGAGTCTGACCTGGGGTGGGGTGAGATGTGAACATGGGGAACATAGGATCCCCACAGAAATGAGAAAAGGTGGGGAAGGCCTGGCCCACTGGCCAGCACAGAGATCCCTGGGCTCCTTGTAGCCTGGACTCCCTCGGGGTCTGGTCCGTGAACTTACGCCTTCAGACTTTTAGAATTCCTAGAACTGGTTGCAAAAGGCCACCTCAACGCTAGCTAGCTGAACCAAGAGAAAGAACATCGTGTTTACATGAGGCTGGCCCAGGGAGACGGGGAGGCCCGGCCAAGGTAAATATCAACACCAGCTTGGCTTTCAAAGGCAAGGATCTGGAAAGTAAATAGAGAAGGAAATTTCCTCTCTCTGGAGGATCCAGCAGCCTGGGCTGAGAGCTAGTCGATGTGCCTCTCACATCTCCTGTCTTTACACATGTCTTCCTGCCCAAGGACACTGGGGCGAGGCTGCAATGCCAACATCCAGATGCCTGCAGGAGCAGGGTCGGGATGTGGAAGAGTTCGGTCTGGGGTCCAGCAACCTGAGTGTGGCCAGGTTGAGTGTGCCCTTCTCTGGGCCCAGCTCATCCTCAGCATGGCTTGAAGACTCTTGGACCTGCCTCCTGGGGTGGGATTCAGTGGTAGGAGGCAGGGTGGCTGCACTTAGGAGCCCCTGGACTTGATGATCCTATAGTTTCGACCATCTGAGCAGGCAAACTTGCCACCAGAGGGTTCACCAGGGGAATTCATTCTTTCACTGTCATTCAATAAACACACATTTATGGAGCCTCTCCCTATGCCGGGAGCTATGCAGATCTGATGCAACAGTCCTTCCTTCACTCCTCACAAGAGCCCGTGAGGTGCAGATGGAAACAAGCTCAGAGAGGTAAGGCACCTTGTCTGGAATCACACAGCTAGTAAGCTGCAGAGCTGGGGACATAGGTGTGTGGGAAAAAGGTTACGTGAAAAGGGCTGCCTGGACTGCCTGCAGGGCTGGAATAGGCTGCATGGAGGAGGGGGCCTTGACCTTCTATGGCCTCTTGCCCAGCCTCCTGGGAAGCCACCAGCCAGGGCTGGGCAGAGTCCATTTCAATGAGCAATGCCCTCTGCAAACGGGCAGATGAGGTTGTTCACAGGACTCTGGGGACCCAGGGCAGGGCTGTTTGGGAAAGCAGGAGCTGCCACTCATTGTATTAGATCTCAACTGTGAAGAAGGGTCCTTGGCACCTAGCTCTGCCTCTGGGAGGCCCACGCTGTGTAGGGGATCAAGTAGACATCCAAAGGGCATATTATGATGGGACTTTACAGAAGGGGTGGATGATGGATTTTTACAGAATTGCTCTGGTATTTTGCAGAATGAGTTCCCTGGGCCTACAATGGGTTTCTCCACTAGGGCAGCCAGTCCTTTTCCTATTGGCTGGGCTCAGAGGGCAGTAGCAGCCTTGATTTTAAATTTCCAGAAACTTCAGCCTTGACAAATACTGTATGATTTCACTTACATAAGGAATCTAAAAGAACTGAACTCAGAACCAGAGAGTAGGTGAGTGGGGTTGCTGGGAGGTGGGGGAAGTGGGGAGATGTTGGTCAAAGGGCACAAATTTTCAGTTATAAGAGGGATAAGTTGTGGGGATCTAATGTACAGCATGGGGACACTAGGTTTTAGTGTTCCTACCATACACACACCAAAGTAACTATAACTGATGAGGGGAGGGGTTAATAACCAAAATATATTAAGAAACTCATGCAACTCAATAACAAAACAACCACAACAATCTGATAAAAATATGGGCAGTCGACACGAAAAAACATTTCTCTAAAGAAAACATACAGATGACCAAAAGACATGAAAAGATGCTCAACATCACTAATCATCAGGGAAATGGAAACCAAAACCACAAGATACACCATCTCACTCATATCAGAAAAGCTATTACCAAAAAGTCAACAAATAATGTGTTGGCATGAATGTGGAGATTGAAAATTGGTGTGGCCATTATGGAAAACAGTATGTAGAGTCCTCAAAAAACTAAAAATAGGTCTATCATACGACCCATCAATCCCACTTGTGGGTATTTATCCAAAGAAAATAAACACTAATTTGAAAAAATATATGCATCCCTGTGTTCACTGCAGCATTATTTACAATACCCAAGATACGGAAGCAACTTAAGTGTCCATCAATACATGAATGGATAAAGATGTAATATAGCCCTAGCTGGTTTGGCTCAGTGCATAGTGTTGGCCTGCGGACTGAAGGGTCACGGATTCGATTCCAGTCAAGGGCACATGCCCGGGTTGCGGGCTCCATCCCTAGTACGGGGGAATGCAGGAGGCAGCCAATCAATGATTCCCTCTCATCATTGAGGTTTCTATCTCTCTTCCCCTCTGAAATCAATAAAAAGAAAGAAAACAGGGCCAGATCCTGGATTAAAAAACACACAGATGTGATAGCTATAATAATAAAAGCATAATATGCTAATTAGACCAGACGTCCTTCTGGCCAAAGCCAGGGTTGCGAGGAAAGCCCAGGTCCCGGGTGCCAGCAGCCGGGGGAAGGGAGGCCTAACCCTTGCATGAATTTTGTGCATCGGGCCTCTAGAGTGTGTGTGTGTGTGTGTGTGTGCACGTGCGTGCACATGTGTAGGAATATTATACGGCAGTAAAAAAGGAATGAAGTCTTGCCATTTGCAGCAACATGGATGGACCTAAAGAGTATTATACTAAGTAAATTAAGTCAGAGAAGGACAAATACCATATGGTTTCATTTATAAAACGAAACATACAGACTTATAGAAACAAAAGGAAAGGGTGTCAGAGGGATAGGTGACAAAGGTGAACGGGATTATAGTCAGTGATATTGTGATAAATATTTATGATAGAATTAGTGGGGTGATCACATACAGAAATGTAAAATTACTATATTATACACCTGAAATCAACTAATAAAATATTTTACATCAACTATACTTAAATAAAATTTTTAAAAAGAGGTGAGGGGGTGTGTTAACTTGATTGTGAGGATCATTTCACAATGTAGATAATCATTTCATAATGTATATGTATATTAAATTTTCACATTGTACAATCTACATATATATAATATTTGTCAGTTATTCCTCAATAAAGTTGAGGGCAAAAAAGGTGGGGACTGAGATCTGTCTGCTCCCTACTAAATCCACCTAGCACCTGGCAGAGAAGGGCCCAGTGAGTGTCGTCTTAATTAATTAACCACAAACTATAGAAACAACATCCAGTTAGAAATGTAATGAAAGAGAAGAAGCCATTCACTATAAGAGCCATGAGAAAGATGTTTATTCACTATAAGAGCCATGAGAAAGATATTTCATGTTAGGTCTGTTACTAGGAAACAGACCTAACATGAAATATACAGCATGTATATGAAAACAAAACAAAACCAACTCTTCAAAAAGAGTCACATAGGTGAATTTCTTTATAACAGCCTCACAAGATTATGAAAAGTGAACAAAAACTACCCCCCGTTTATGCATAGGAAGACTCAACATCAATCAAGATGTCAACCTTTCCCAAGTTAATATCTAAATTTAATAAAAGCTCAATTTTAAAAAATCAAGTATCTTTTCTGGAGCTAGACAAGCTGTTTCTAAAGTTTATGTGAGAAAAAATAAGCAAGAATATCTAGGAAAACCTTTGAAAAGAAGAGCAATGGGGAGGTTCCCCTACCATATGTTTAAATATGTCATGAAGTCTGTAATTAAGAGGGTTGTGTCAGCATGAGCAAAGATATTTGGGCCAATGGAACAAAATGAGCCCAGAAACAGAACAGAATAGAAATGTCCAGGTACATTCTGGAAATTTAATATCTTAATGATAAAGGTCTGGGGAATGTGACCTCAAAGCATTAGAAAAAAATGGACTTTTTAATAGATGATATGGGGATAAGTAGACATTATTTGCAAAATGATAAAACTTACTCCATGCTTATACAAAACAAATTCCAAATGGAACATTGATCTAAATATAAAAAGTGAAATCTTGACTGTACATTCTGGAAATTTAATATCTTAATGATAAAGGTCTGGGGAATGTGACCTCAAAGCATTAGAAAAAAATGGACTTTTTAATAGATGATATGGGGATAAGTAGACATTATTTGCAAAATGATAAAACTTACTCCATGCTTATACAAAACAAATTCCAAATGGAACATTGATCTAAATATAAAAAGTGAAATCTTAACTAATATTAGGTGCAACACATAGGTGAATCCCTTTATAACCTGGGAGTGGGAAGCATATAACTTAAAATCTAAAAGCAATACAACTAGATATATTGGACTATGTAAAAATATACATGTGCAGTTTTGCATGGAGAAAACACTATAAGCAAAGCCAAAAAGAGAACCTCACTGGGAGAAAACATTGTAACAGACCATAAAAGGCTATGCTCCCTAATGTACAAATAGCTCTTAAAAATCAGTAAGAGAAAGACCAATAAACTGATTTTTGCAAAGCAGGCCAGAGACATCAACAGTTCACAGAAAAAAATATAGACAGATGGCCCTTAAACCTAAGAAAGGATGTTCAACCTTAATCAGAATAAGAGATACATTAAAATTCCTTAGGACAACACACCAAACATACCAGAAAAATTGGGACTTCACGAAAATCAAAACTTCTGGTCTCTGAAAGGATACCACTATGAAAATGAAAAAAGCAAACCACAGACTAGGAGAAATATCCACACTGTAAATAAAAAGAATTTTTATCCAAAATATATGAAAAAACTTAGTTTAATATATAAAAGGCTAAGTGTCCGTCTGTCCAACCAGTAGCTATGACACACACTGACCACCAGGGGGCACTCAACACAGGAGCTGGCATGATGTGCAATGGCCATTTAAAAATAAACAGCACCGCGGACCTGGCACCAACAAACCAACACTTGGCTTCCCCCAAGTGGGACACAGGCCCTGCCACCACCCCAGAGCAACACCCCACCCAATTGCAGCCAAGCTGCTGAGATCCCATGGCGCATAATGCGGCCCCCAGCCCAGCCCAGTCTGGAAATGGTCGCTGTGGGCGCTAGGTAATGACATCATGTAGCAACGCCCGGCTTTCTCTCCCTAGCGACTAGCCTCCTTGGAGTTTCTTCAGCCCAGGAATAGGACTTGCTGTATAGCCAGGTGAAAACATTTCACAGTTTAACCAAATGTCTGTGAAGCATTTTCCCGTGCCTCATCTCATTTGATCTTCACAGAAGTCCTGGAGTAGGTAGATAGGAGACTCGGTAGAATCCTATTTTCTTTTCATTAGCAAGACTCGAATAGCGATATTAAACTATTTCTTCTAATTAATTTCCTTTCAGTGTGCATGAATCCGTGCACCGGGACACTAGTAGCTTAATAACAGAGACAACCTGATTTTTTAAAAAAATGGGCAAAAGGTCTGAACAGATACTTCACAAAAGAGGAACTACAGTGCCAATAAGAATCAATGCAGAATCCTTATTGCTAAAAATATGTTCAGCATCCTTTGTCCTGGGGGGAGGGGCGGAATGCAAATCTGAATCACAGAGACAGCACACTCCACCTTCTAGAAGGGCCAAATGGAAAAGGCTGGGAACTCACACACTGCTGTTAGTGGGAATGGTAACTGCATAACCCCTTGGGAGAAAGGTCTGATGACTTACAAAGTTAAACATACCCTTACCATATGACCCAGCCATTCCACTCCTATTTACCCCCAAGAAAGGAAAACACACACATCTGCAAGACGACTTGTGCAAGAATGGTCATAGCAGCTTTATTCATGATAGACACAAACTAGAAGACTTACATGTCCATCAACAGGCAGAAAAATTATGGGATATCCATGCAGTGGATACTACTCATCATCAAAGGAACAAACCACTAATGGATGCAGCAACGTGTACTCATCTCAGAACCCTTATACTGAGTCAAAGAAGCCCACCACAAAAGATAAAATACTGTATGGATCCATTTACAGTGGAACCTTGGTTCTGGAACTTAATTTGTTCTGGAAGTCTGTTCGAGAAGTGATTTGTTAAAAAAAAGAATCAAGCCCTGACCGGTTTGGCTCAGTGGATAGAGCGTCGGCCTGCGGACTGAAAGGTCCCAGGTTCGATTCCAGTCAAGGGCATGTACCTTGGTTGCGGGCACATCCCCAGTAGGGGATGTGCAGGAGGCAGCTGATTGATGTGTCTCTCTCATTGATGTTTCTAACTCTATCCCTCTCCCTTCCTCTCTGTAAAAAATCAATAAAATATATTTTAAAAAACAACAACACTGAATCATTTTTTCCATTATAAATAATGTAAATTGAATTAATTCGTTCCAGACCCCCAAATGATTCCCTGTGTTAACCTTTCTTATATACAGTACATGTCTAATAGCAAACCTTAAAAGACAAAACTGACTGGGAGAAAACATAAAAGGCTAATCTCCCTAATATACAAATAGCTCTTAAAAATCAAGAAGAGAAAGGCCAATAAACTGCTTTTTAAAAAGCAGGCCGTAAGTGAATCACTTTAAACACTCATTCCAGGGGTGTCTTACAAGAGGCCAGTATGCAGCATCTTCAATTTTTCACATATCATTGCCTCCAAAATGTTGAAATGCTGTCACAGGCTAAGCTAGCTGCTTTTTGTTTATCCAAATGAACAATTTTTCTACCTCTTCAATTGCCTGTGATCATTTCTTTCATATTCTTAGCAACATCAGCACTCTTGATGGACTTTTTATATTTTAATATTGTGCTAATAATCCATTTTACCAGCAACAACAACAAAACAAAAAAACCCACAAAAATATTCCCAGCACAGTTTCCTGTGATGTTAACAAGGCGAGGTTTAGAGGTAAACTGACTCATACATTCGCTCCTTTGTTTGTGGCCTCAGAGGACCGAGGTTGACTGTATATGGAATTCTAGCAGGGACAAATCTATAGCGACAGAAAGTAGATCATTTGTCACAATTCACCAAACTACATTTTAAATGGGTGCATTTTATTTTATGTAAATTATACCTTAATAAAGTTGATTTTTTAAAAAGCCACACAGAGAAAACATTTCCTCACTTATCAAACTGGCAAAGTTCCTACCGCTCGACAACACACTCTGTGAACCTATGGACAACAGCAGTCCCCTATGATGCTGGTGGGACGTAAGTAATATGGCAAGCTTGGCTACTAGTAAATCCAACAGAATTACTTATGTCTTAACTGTTAGCCCAGCAAGCTCACTTTCAGGAATCTGTCTTAAGATACACCTCCACAAATATGAAAAGACATCGTTGCTGCATGACTTGTTACAGGAAAAGACTGGAAACCACCCATGTCGGAACCAGCTAATTAAACCATTCACTGCACAGCCACACCATGGACCACTGTGGCCCTAAAACAGTGGGAAAGAGCTCAATGAACTGATATGAGGCAGTTTCCAGCATTTACTTAGTGAAAGGAAGAAAAATGCATGTGTTGTGTGAGAAGAGAAAATAAGAATATTTTAAAATTATCTTTAACTTTTGCACAAATAAATGCAGGAATGGCCACGTATAGGGAGTGGGTGGAAAGGGCATGAGACTATCTGAGCATACCTTTTAACTTTAGACTCAAGGACATGTTTCACACATTTAAAAATTAAATCAAGAAAAATAACCCAAAGCACAGCAACAAAATAATTAGACTTCATCAAAATAAAAAACTTTGTGTTTTTGTTTTTTAAGGACAGCTTCAAGAACACTATTAAAGTGATAAGACCATTCTGATAGAAAATATTTGGCAATCATTTCGGATAAGAGACTGTATCTAGACCATTCACAAGTCAATAATAAAAAGCAAATAACCCAATTAAAAATGGGCAGAGGAGCTGAATAGGCATTTCTCACAAAAGACATATAAATGATTAAGAAGCAAAGACACAGACATGGATACTTGAACGTCATTAGGCACCAGGAAAATGCACATCAAAACCACAAGGAGAGAGCACGTGGCGCCATTATGAAGGTTGTAATAAAAAAGCCAGATAACAGGTGTTGGTGGTGATTTGGAGAAACTGGAACCTGCATACGTTGCTGTTGGAAATGCAAAACGGTGTAGCTGCTCTGAAAACAGACGGCAGCTCATCAAAAAGTTAGACACAGAGTCACCATATGGTCCAGCAATTTCACTCCTGGGTGTGTGTATACGCAAGAGAAATGAAAACGTACGTCCACATAAGAACTTGCACATAAATGTTCATAGCATAATTCTTCAGTCAAAACGTGGAAACAAACCAAATGTCCACCAACAGGTTAATGGAAAATGCAGTCTGTCCAATCAATGGAATATTATTCGGCAAACACCTGCCTGCACACAGTCGTCTCAGGAGCCTGAGGACACTGCTGTGACCGCCCCTGTTGTATAAAGGAGGCCACTCAAGCTCAGAGGAAATGATGAAACTGTTGAGACCGTGAAGAGCTGGTAAGGGGTAAAGGAGAGGCTTTTTCCACGTTATCTCACCACTTCCTTCTTGTTAAACGTAATTCCTTCTTAAGAAAACAGCGAAGGACAGTCTGAAGTCTGCTTCCTGGACCGACACTGTGATGCTGACACCCAATGAGTGGCCCCAGGGCCCATGGTACACACGGGAACCACGGGCAAACCCAGGTGGGTGAAAGGCCAGATCAGCCTCTGTCCTGCACCAGCTCCTGGGTTCCCACCTCTGTCCTCTGACCCTGTTCAGTGGCTGGTCCTACGTCCCTGCCCTGGAGGCTCGGGCTGTGGGCTCAGCCGGGCAGGAGGCCTTGCTGCTCTGGGCTAGCTGGGAGGCTGACTCCATGGTCAGCGCCTGAACCAACCCTGGCCTCGCAGCAGTGACTGGGCCCACAACGCTAATGCAGCAGGACTTTCTCACCATCGGAGCTCATCACAAGGGCCAGGGAGAACGTGTGGCTAAACCGCACACCCTGAGAGGGCCTCACGGTTTCACTTTCCACTCTGCAAAGGAGTCAGACACACTGGAGTGGAGCTGCTTGTCATCCAATTTCAAACTTGTGTCCCATTTCTGGACCACACTGCCTGGAGCACGCCATGGACTAAGGCTTTCCTTTTATAAACACTGTAATTATCCTGTGAATGGCACAATTATATTTGTGTGTGTTAAAAGTATTCATTTGTTAAATGTAAACATTTCAAATTACCAGTTTCTGAAACCCGGTTTTGGCATTTCTGTATTTTTTAATTAAAAAAATGGAAATATCTAGACTTGTGCTCCTCACACCTCCTTGCTGGGTCCTTACAGGTATGATTCTCTCTGGTGGGTGGAGACACCGCTGGGACCCCCAGGAGGAGGCAGGGCTGTTTCCAGGGGCACTGTGAAAGCTCCGAGGAAACAGGATCTGTCCTCGGGTCTCACTGGCCCCTGGCTGCTCACCAGTCCTCTGGTGCTGTTCCCACCCACACTCCACACAGCATCACACTGGTTTTCTCAGAAAACAATCCCATAGTGTCGTGCCTGGTATTAGAGCGTTCTATGCTTTCCCTAGCAAACAGGGTGAGTGCAATCCATACTAGTCCCCATGACCTCTCCAAGCTGCTGCCCTCTCACAACTCTTGCTCACCAGCTTCCAGCTGCCCAAGGTCGCAGGCTCCCCGCTTCCTCAGGGCTCCACACACACTTTCCTTTGGCATGGGGAGACCCCTCCCCAGGACTCTGCACCACAAGCTGGCTGTATGCAGATCTTTGTGTCTTCCCAGATCACCCATCTAAAACAGCCACATTCTCTGGCTCAACCCATTTGGTTCCTCCAGAGAACCTACTGTAATTTGTCACCACATTTTCATGTATGCATCTGCCTGACTCCCCAGGGGACCATGAGTCACTGGAGGGCAGGGCCTGCCCCGATACATAGCTTTTTTTTCTTTTTAATCTTCCCTCAAGGATATGTTGTTTTATTGAGAAAGAAGAAACATCAATGTGAGAGAAATGTCAATTGGTTGCCTCCTGTACCTATACGTGCTCTGACTGGGGATCGAACCCACAACCTAGGTGTGTGCTCTGACCGGGAATCAAACCTGCAACCTTTTGATATATGGGATGATGCTCCAACCAACTAAGCCACCCAGCCAGGACCCAATACATAACTTCTGAATGAAGAGTGATTTAGAACCATCTGCTTTGGACATAATTCCAGAATAGAGAAAGGGGAATTTTAGGTGTAAACCTAATACCCGAGAATCAAACAGTAAAGAAAGGGTCCCTCAGTACAGCTGGTTTCTGGGGCCTCTGGCAAGTCACACCCTTGGCCTCAATGGCCCAGAAGGAGACTGGGGCAGGGCTGTGGTTCTCTCTTGATGGGAGTCCATGGGACAAGGGGACATTTGGCCTTAGCCCCAGACCATGATGCCTATTCTCCTTCCTGGGCCCCACCATCAGGTCACAGGAATGCAGAGTGGTGGACAATTTTTGCTTCTTGATCCCAAGATGACCCAGGGCAGATTTGATGCTAGTCAGAAAGGATGCTCTATATTTAGGAGCTTGGGATCCATCTAGATCAGTGGTTCTCAACCTTGGCTGCACATTAGAATCACCTGGAAATCTTCTTAAAATCCTGATTGATGGGCCTCATCCTCCAGAAATTCTGTTTCTTTGTTACTAATGTGTGGCCCCACCCAATAACAAAGAAACAGAATTTCCTGATCTAGATGGTGGCCTTGCAAGCTAATCTGTGACTATGCTGGACTCGGGACTACCCATGCATCAGGTGCCTGTGATAGAGAGGGGCACAGGAGATGCCACTGGATAAAGACCCAGGTTCTGACTTCCCAGTTCCCAGATTCCTGCCCGGAGCTCCTATCCCACCACGGACACCTGAAACAACTCGGGAATGACCCTGCCCTCTCTCACAGTAGGTCCAGAACCCAGAGGGACAGTAAGTCAGTGCTCAGTGTCCACGGGGTCCAAAAGTTTCAAGATGCTTCTGTCCCTTGGCCAAAGGTGCTGGTGTGAACTGCCAAAGCCTGCTGTTGTGAGCAGATGATGCCCGTAGGGGACAAACAAGAGGGTATAGAGCAGGGGTCCTCAAACTTTTTAAACAGGGGGCCAGTTCACTCTCCCTCAGACCATTGGAGGGCCAAACTATGAACAAGTTCCTATGCACACTGCACATATCTTATTTTGAAGTAAAAAAACAACAAAATGGGAACAAATACAATATTTGTATTTGCATGTGGCCCGCGGGCCGTAGTTTGAGCACCCCTGGTATAGAGTCTGCACAAGGAAGGCCAGAGCAGATGCTCAGGGTTCCCCTGGGAACCGACAACCCTGGCCCCCCAGGGGATAGTTAGTATCTTGCTGTTCGCCCAGCAGCCAGGGCTCTGGCTCCCATTATGTTCACAGGCTGCTCACGCTCCTCCACTGAAGATGAAACGATTCCTTCCTCCCCCTTCCATGCTCAGGGGTCTGTACTTCCCCTTCTTGTACACTACCACTTTGGTACCTCCCCTTTGGAAACCGCCCACCTGCTGTCTGCCCTTGTACCCAAACACTCACTACCTCCTCTAGCCTGGCCTCTGCTTCTGGGGCAACTTCCAGCTCCAGAGTTTTCTGGGGGAGAACTTATCATCAGCCTTTCCCATCCCCACCCCCACAGGGGCCAACAGGGGCCCTGCATGCCCTTTCCCATGACCCCACTGCTCCAGGGGTTTCAGGAACAAGGTTAACGTTTTATTAGAAAGAAACAGTGATGGCCGAGGCAGCTGGTAAGATGCAAACAATGACTATTACAAAGCACACTGGACTGCCAATGGTGAGGGGAGAAAAAGGAGAAAGGAAATGCTTTATGTTGCTGGCAGGATGGAGGGCCTCTACCCCTGTGGTGGATGCCCCTGTCTGCCTACAGCCTGCAC
>NW_006286675.1:4141956-4147817 GCF_000327345.1 Myotis davidii | reverse complement strand
GGGGGGCGGGGGGGGGGGGAGTAGCGGGGAGGAGCAAAGCCAGGGCCTATGCACACATGCGGTTTGCACACCAACCTCTGTCCCCCAATTCTCCCTGCTTCCCCTTCAAAGATGTTCTGGACTGCAACGAATAAAGAGGGAGGTCTGAACAAAATAGCCTTATGCTGCTAAACCTAGATCCAGAGAACAGGACAGGCCAACACACTCAGAGAAGTGCTGGTTGGTGTCAGGCACCAAGAACTCAGCTAACACTTGAAACACAAAGATACAGGGACAGGATGTCCTGGAAGGGGGTGCCCAGGCGGTCTCTTCTTTTTATATTCTTAAAATATATTTTTATTGATTTCCTGCACACCCCTTACTGGGGACCGATCCCATAGCCTGGGCATGTGCCCTTGACCGGAATCGAACTCGGGACCTTTCAGTCCACAGGCTGATGCTCTATACACTGATCCAAACCAGCTGGGGCTAGGTGGTCTCAAAGGCGGCACCGGAGGGAAGCAGTGGAGGATGCTCTATCCACTGATACAAACCAGCTGGGGCTAGGTGGTCTCAAAGGAGGCACCGGAGGGAAGCAGTGGAGAACAGGTTGCTGTGAGCAGCTACTACGCTGGGAGGAGGAAGAATGGAGTGGACAAGGTAGGTTTGGGGAGGTGCAGGTCTCAGGCTGCTTCAGGCGAGTCTACCTGAGGAAGGGCTCCTGGTTTCCACCTTCCCACCAGAGGCTGAATGGGTCTCTAAGGCTGTGAGGAGGGACACAGGAGGTGGGGAGAAAGTCTGTCCCATGGAGCCAGGAGGATCAAGCCCTGAGCCAGAAAAGAGAAACTGCTATCAGGACTGGGATTCCTGACCCCCACTGCCAGGGAGATGGTGGGAGAGATCGACCTATGCAAAGGATGAGTATTAGGCATGCATTAAGCATGTTTTCCAGCAAGATTTAATGATGTGAGAAAATGATCAGAAACTGTTAAATGCAAAGAGGAAATAAAATTATGATCAGTCTGACCCCAGTCACATACATGCATGGTTTTAAAAAATAAGGCTGTAAGTAAAAAGTGAACCAGAACCTCTGAGTGATGGAATCATAGGTCTACATCTTCTTTATCTTAGATGCTCACATAGGGCTTTCATGATCAGAAAAAAAAAGCAAGGTAAAGAGTGGGGATACTGGAGCCCCCAGGGACCCTTGGGGAGAGAGTCCCGGCTACAGGAAGCTCTTTGCTGGGCCACAGCGCACAGGGGCTCAGTACCTGTTGGTTTCTTTTGTTTTTCCCTCCCAGGAAGTTCTGAGAAGCAAAATAAGAAACCTGCTATAGGGGAAACGCTGCCATTTTAACCACAGACTCCTCGGTGAGGTTCAAATGGGAGACCCTGGATTCCCAGCCCAAGCAAGGCTGCCCAAAGTCTCCCTGTTTGATTAGTCTGGAAAATGGGCCTCAGAGCTCTGCTATATTTAGCACCCTCCCTCTGGCCATGTCCTAAACGAGTACCAACATCTAAGAGCTCCAACTGGTGTTAATGGTCTAAAGACGAGGGTGGCCCCAGAGGGGTCACTCCAAGGACTGGTGAGGAGCAGCCTGTTTTTTTGGCTTTCAGCCCCTCCTTACCTAATGACATTCAAAGGTGAGAGGGCTCAAAATAGCAGCAGCAGCAGAGAATGACTTAACAGGGTGTCTCATGTGCTTCGGCCTCCCTGCTTAGTTTGGGGAGTGGCAAGGATTTATTTTGGGGACCAAATGGAGGAATGAAAGAAAGGGACGAGTGGGAAAAGGACGGCTGGGCCCAGTCTTATTTGCCTTCTTCCAAGCTTCAAAACACATTTTTCAAATTAGGTGGTAAGAATACAGGGCAATTTCTGTGGCACCAACATACTTTCTTTCAAGATATGATTTATATGTTTGGCCCACATTTTAAATGAAATGGTTATTGAGATAAATGGCCATGCTGGAGGCTGCAAAATGGTTTCCATTATGTTGTTGTTCTTTTCAGTCCTTTAGAAAACTTTCTGAAAAGTGCCCCTTTAAAAAGGAGGACACTGCATTTTTATCCTCTACCTCACAGGGGTTTTGGGGTCAATGCTGGAGAGGGGAGGGGAAGGGAAAAAAGCCTGAGAGCTCTAGAATGAGGTAAGTGTAGGCTATTAACTTACACTGGCCTTACTTGGTAAGACGAGATAATTTTGAAACTTTAAATAATGCAAATATCAGGTGAGGACAATACTTCAATCCTAGGCGGGCACTTTCCTGATGGCCCTGCCTCTGGGCCTGACCAGATGAGACAGATGTGACTCTGGCCCTTGTATAAAGCTACAGGAACCAGACAGTGTGGCAATGAGATAAGGATAGAAAAGAGAAAAGAGGCAGAAATAGACCTACACATACGGGTCAACTGACTTTCAACAAAGGTGCCAAGGTAATTCAGTGGGGAGAGTCTTTTCAACAAATAGTGCTGGAACAATTAGCTAACCATAGAGGGGAAAAAATGAACCTCACTCACCCTTACCTTAAACCATACACAGAAATTAACTTGAAATGAATCATGGACATATATGTAAAAGCTAAGTGTATAAAACTAATAGAAAAGATTTAAAAAATTTAATGAGATTTTGGGATAGAAAAGAATTCATAGAATGGATAGTAAATAAACCATAAAACAAAAAATGCAATAGACTGGATGCCAACAAAATTCAAAATTTTATCCCTCTTAAAGATGATTAAGCAAATGAAAAGGTAAGCCAAAGATATGGAGGAAATATATGCAATACATATATCTAAGAAGGGACTTATGTCCAGAAAACACAAACCACTTTACAACTCAGTAAGAAGAAGATAAATTGCCTAATAAAAACCTGGGCAAAAGATTTGAAAGAAATGCCATACAAGAAGATGTACAGCCCTGACTGGTTTGGCTCAATGGATAGAGCGCCGGCCTGCAGACTGAAGGGTCCTAGGTTTGATTTCGGTCAAGGGCATGTACGTTGGTTGTGAGCACATCCCCAGTGGGGGTTGTGCAGGAGGCAGCTGATCGATGTTTCTCTCTCATCGATGTTTCTAACTCTCTATCCCTCTCCCTTCCTCGCTGTAAAAAAATCAATAAAAAGATGTTAAAAAAAAGAAGATGTACAGATGGCAAATACGTACAAGGAAAAGATGTTTAGCATTCACTGCCATCAGAGACCTGCAATCAAAACCACAAGATACCACCACACACCCACCTGTATGGCTAAAATTAAAAACTGCAGCTCCAAGTGTTGTCCAGGATGTGGAGCGACCAGAACCCTCATACATTGCTGGTGGGAATAGCAAATGGGACAGCCACTTTGGAAAAGTTACTTTCTTTAAAAATTAAATATATGTATCTCATATGATAACCAAGCAAGTTAGTCCTAATCAATCACTCAAGAGAAATGAAAAAAATGTCCACACAAAGACTTGTACACAAACACACACTGAAGCTTTATTTGTAACAGTTCCAGACTGGAGGCAACTCAAATACTCATCAATAGGTGAGTAAATAAACAATAATGACCCTATATAATAAAAGGCTAATATGCAAATAGACTGAATGGCAGAACAACTGAAACCCAAGTGGTCGCTATGACATGCACTAACCACCAGGGGGCATGTGCAGAACATGGCGGGCATTGGTTGCAGAGGGATGGTGGAACAAGTGAGCGGGGGCACCAGACCATGGTGGGGCATCTGTCATCAGGGCGAGCCTCTGGTGGTTACTGAAAATTCTTTGCTCCCATGCACTGTGGTCCTGCTCGGCGCTTGCACCTGCAGCTGGCACCGGAGCTGTTGCTCGCACGGGCTGCCAGTGCTGGTGCTGGTCCCCGATCATTTGGTGTCATCAGCAGGTGCGAGCAGCAGCTGCTGGCCCTGATCACCCCTGAGGGCTTCTCCACCTCCCCCTGTTCCTGAGGGGCAATCAGGGCAGCAGCCACAGCTCGCACACACTGACAGCGCCGGCCCCAATCACTGCGCACTGTCAGCGGAGTCGAGCAGGGCCAGCACCATCAACATGTGGGAGCAGCAGCAGTGGGAGAGGGGCTGCCAGCAGACAGGGGACCAGGGGCCACGGAGAGAGGGGTTGGGTGGGGTGTGGAGGATGGGCCGAGACCTTTTCCTGTGCCTACAGCAGCCTTGTAGCCCACAGTTTCTTTCAAGGTGCACGAATTCGTGCACTGGGCCCCTAGTATATTCATAAAATGTGGTACTATTCAGCAATAGAAAGGGACAAACTACTGACACATGCAACAACAGGGATGAATCTCAAAAATATTATGCTGAACAAAACAAGCCAGATAAAAAGAATACTTAATATGTGATTCCAAAAAACAATCCTAAAATCTGTATGGAATCACAAAAGACTCCAAATAGCCAAAGCAATTATGAGACAGGAGAACAGGGCTGGCTGGAGGCATCACATTTCCTGATTTCAAATTATACAAACCTATACAGTGGGGCCTTGAATTACGAGTGTCCCAACTAACGAGTTTTTCGAGATACGAGCCATCTCTCGGCCGATTTTTTGCTTTGAGTTACGAGCTAAAATTTGGGTTACGAGCCAGCTTCAGATACTCCACCGCTAGTTGGCGCAGTGAACGCCAAAACATCAGCCCCACATCACGTGTCTCACTCATTCACTTTTTGATTTGACATACGAGTAATATGAGTTACGAGCTCCGTCACGGAACGAATTAAACTCGTAAGTCAAGGCCCCACTGTAGTAATTAAAACAGCATGCTAATGACATAAAAATAGACACAAAGACCAATGGAACAGAATGAGATCCCAGAAATAAACCTTCACATTTATGGCCAACTAATCTTTGACCAGGGAGCTAAGAATATTCCATGGGGAAATGGTAGTCTCTCCAATAAATGGTGTTGAGAAAACTGGATACCCACATGCAGAAAAATTAAATTGGACCCCCTCTCCCACCCCACCTATCTTACACCATTGATAAAAATTAACTCAAAATGGATTAACAATGTAAACCCAAGAGCTGATACTGTAAAACTCCTACAAAAAAACACAGGCAAGGAGCTCCTTAACATTGAACTTGGCATTGGGTTTTTAGATATGACATTAATTTAAAAGCATAAGCAACAAAGCAAAAATCAACAAATGAGATGATAAAATAAAAAAGAAAAAAAGAATCAACAAAATGAAAAGGCAACCTAGGAGAAAATATGTGCAAACCACATATCAAATAAAGGTTAATATCCAAAATATATAAAGAACGCATGTAACTCAACAACAAAATATAAATGATCTGATTTAAAAATGTGCAATCAGAATACACATTTTTTCCAAAGAAGACATTCAAAGGGTCAACAGTTACCAGAAAAGGTGTTCAACATTGCTAATCATAAAAGAAAGGCAAATTAAAATTGGAATGGGGCACCTCACACCTATCAGAATGGCTATTATCAAAACAATAAGAAATAACAAGTGTTGGGAAGGATGTGAAGAAAAGGGAACCCTAGTGCACTATTGGTAGAAATGTAAATTGGTGCAGCCACTATGGAAAACAATGGTAGTTCCTAAAAAAATTAAAAATAGAACTACCATATGATCCAGCAATTCCACTCCTGGGTCTACAGTCAAAGGAAATGAAAACACTCTTATGTTTATTATAGAATTATTCACAATAGCCAAAATAAAACAACCTAAGTGTCCACCAATGGATGAATGGATAAAAAAATTGTGATAACAATACAATCATAGTTAGGGAATTTAAGATAACAACTGAAATCACTGGATAAAACCTTTAGACAAAAAATCCACCAAGAAACAGCAATCCTAAATGACTCACTAGAACAAAAGGACTTAATTGACACCTTCGGAACATTT
>NW_006286675.1:4112686-4138937 GCF_000327345.1 Myotis davidii | reverse complement strand
GGATACAGACAAGAGGGGGGTGAGGGCATGAGTGGGGGGATGGGGGTAATGTGGGGATAAGGACACAATAACTGAATCAAGAAATTAAAAAAACAGAAAATAAAAAGATGTGATATATCTCTGTATACCTTACCTATCTATCTACTTAATCTTTCTTTATATCTATGTCTATATCTATATCTATAATCTATATATCTATAATCTATATCTATATCTATAATCTATATCTATATCTATATCTATATCCAGCCATGAGAAGAAAGGAAATCCTGCCATTTCCAACAACATGAATGGACCTTGAGGGCATTATGCTAAGTGAGATAAGTCAGATAGAGAAGAGCAAATACTGTGTGATCTCACTTATATGTAGAATCTAAAAAAGCTAAATTCAGAGAGTAGAAACAGGGAGTGGAAAGGTGGTTATTAGGGGCTGGGGGTGGAAGGGAAATAGGGGAGATGTTTAAGGGTAAAATCTTGCAACCAGTAGATAAATAAGTCCTAGGGATCTAATGCACAGCATAATGATTATAGACAACAAGACTGTATTATAAACTTTAAAGCTGCTATGAGACTAGATCTTAATTGTTCCCACCACAAAAAAGAAATGATAATTGTAACATGATGGATGATGGGGGTGTTAGCTAAGCTATGATGGTAATCATATTGCAATATATAAATACATCAAAACAACATGTTATACATCTTAAACTTACACAATGTTATATTTCAATTATATCTCAATAAAAATAAAATATAAAAAATATGATTCCATTTATATGGAGCCCTAGAAGATACAAATGGAATCTGTAATGACAGAAAGCAGACCCTTGGTTCCCTGGGGCTGGTTGGTGGGGGATTTGACTGCAAAAGACCCTAAGTAAATCTTTACCTTTGGGGTGATAGAAATCCTATTTTGATTGTGTTGGTGGTTACACAGGTGTGTAACTATAGAAAAGTACACTTTTACATACATTTCATTATATGTAAATTATACCTCAAGAACTTGTGTTTTAAGAATTTAGCAAAAAACAAAAAAGAAATCTAGCTAAAATGGGGGCGTTTATAGAACATAAACACATATTTATAATAACTGCCAAAATAGATAAAAGAAATATTCTATCCTTTTCAAAATGGGCAAGAAGGCAGAGTGGGCAATCCTGAAATGGGTCCCCATTCCACCCTTTCAGCACCTGAAATATTTCCCAACCATTTTATCCAAACATTGTACTTCTGAACTTCCGTGAGTGGATCAGAACCATTACAGTCTAGCATCCCCTTGCTTCCTCAGCTGGATGGCATGCCTTCTCTCATCCTGGATAGGATTCCCCTTTAGTCCCTAGTCAACATCATGTGGTTTAGCCCAGAAGTTAAGGGCTCTGCCTCTGAAATCAGACTTCCTGGGTTGCATCCCTGCTTAGCCACTGGCTAACTGTGTGACCTTGGGCAACTTACTTAATCTCTCTGTACCTCTGTTTTCTGGCCTAAAAAACAAAGACAAAAATAGTATCTCCCTTATAGGGTTGTTGAGACAATTAAATGAGTTAAGGGACATAAAGTGCTCAGAATAGCGCCTGACATGGTAAACATGTGAGCATGTGCTGTTACTTGATTGAAATGATGGAGAACACAACCTAACAACCTGAAAAAAAAAATCTGTTTACATCATTGACATTTTTCGGTAAGCCCTTAGAAGTTGTGGGTGATCAATCTCATCAAATAGCCTAATAAAAGCTTTTCATGCTGCAAACAACATGGAGCTGCTTCCTCCTCTCCAGTCTCTCCTGGAAGAGGACATCTGAGATATGATTTCTTTTCTTACTCAGTCACAAGAATTATTGTGTAGATTCTGTGTCACATTCAAGTATGGCTCTCTTTAATCCCCACCGCACTGTGGGATCTTTACAGATAAAGAATTTATGGCTCAGAGAGGGCCGTGACTCAGGGTCACACAGCTAGTATGCAGCAGAGCCTAGATTCGAGCCCAGGTCTGTCTGGTTCCACACCCCATGTTTTCTTCTCCACTATGGCTTCTAGGTCTTTTGAGGCTCCAAGTGAATGTCTTGCCAAGAGAACTATCCCCTGAAGGGTAACTGTGCCAGGGTAACACCCCCCCTATGCCCATCTCTGGTCTCTCAATTCTCACTAATCCTAACAACCCCCATGCTCTGTATGACACCATGTCTCTAGAAATTCCAAACTGATGTCAGGTTCTCATGACACGCAGGGACATCAGGCTCCATGCTTCTCCTAGCTTGATGGACAATAAACGCTATCTGAAATCACACAGAGGTACCTGCCGCCCCTCCTCCCCCCTTCCTGGGTCTCTGCTATGTTCACTGCCACAGCTCAGCTCAGTGGCATTGGGTATGAAGGAAACAGCACTGGACTTGGGGCAAGGAGCTCCCAAGTTCAGATCTGTGCTCTGTCACTTGCTTGCTCTGTGATCTTAAAAAAGGTTAATCTATCGGAGACTCAGTTTCTACCCTCTAACTCACAAAGGTCATCGAAGGTAAATAAATTAATGATTGGAAAGCATTCACCCAGAACCTGGCAATGAGCCGGCCCTTAGGAAATGTTAAACAAATCTGAGTCCAACTGTGCTGAGGCCACAGGAGTAAGTGAGGTTGGGAGTTAAAAAACCCTCTTGGCTATTGACTAGGGACATCACATTGGACATTTGGTTTGTTTTATAATCTCCCTCGCTGCTACATGCAGATCCTTGAGGGAACATGGAGCCTGAGACCAAGAGATCAGGAAGAAAAATGAAGCTCTTTATGGAGGAAGTATCCATCTATTCAACCACTCAGTCATTCAACAAACATTTATATAGCACCTACTATGTACCAGGGTCTATGCTAGACTCTGGGTGTTCAGCAGTGCTCAGGACAGATAAGGCCCCACTCTCAGGAGGTCCCCACTGTGTGAAGTTCACATTAAAAGTGACACATAACCAAATCTAAGAAAATAGCTCCAAGACATCTAAGTACCATGAAGGAAAATAAATATAGAGTGAAAGGTGGAATAACAGAGGAACACTTACTTTAGACAAAGCCTCTCGGAGGTAGATGACATTTACGCTGAGATCCTAAAGATGGGGAGGAGCCAGCCCATCAAAGAGCAGAGGGAGGGAACAGCAGGTGCAAAGATCTGAAGGCACAAAGGGTGTGGTGTGCTCCAGGGGCTGTGGGATCAGCAAAAATCCTTTGCAAAGGACTGATGTGTTTCACCATGAGAACAGAGCATGTGGATGGGGTGGGAAAAGCCCCAGGCAGCGGGACGGGAGGTCTGAGATTAGAGGGTCCATGGTGAGGAGTCTGGGTTTGCTCTAAGCCACTGAACTCAAGCAGGAAGCAACTTGATCATGGACAGTACCAGGAAAAATGCACAGCAGTGCACCTATTGGAAGTACACTCTGAAAGGAGAATCAGCAGGCTGGTTTTAACATCTAAGGTCAGAATCCTCAAGTGTCAGAGCTGGAAATAATCTTACACACACCAAACTCACCTCCTATTGTTACAGAAGAGGAAACCAAGGCCAAGAGCGGGAACATGGCCGAAGCAAGGTTATAGGTAGAGCTGGGCCTAGAACCCTAGACAACCAGGGTGGTCCTCCCTGTGGCTTGGTCCCTGCTTGAGGCAACAGGCATAAGAGGGTCCACTCTCCACTGACTTCACTCATACGAACATTTACTCTGAAAACAAGGGCAGCAACCTCCATGGAACACAAACATCCTCCCTAGGTGAGCATGATACTCGGCACTTTTCTTGGGAAACGGAAGCTTTGGCTTTCTTCCTCTGCAGTCCTGGAGAAGGTCCTGGGAAGGCACAGACCTATCCTGAAACCCAGGCCACATCGCCTGGATGAAACTAAAGGCAGAGGTAGTGATGATGGTCACCCTTGATGGAAGAGGGTGCTGGCAAGGTGGAGCCTGCCCCTCCCCTGACCACTGTCTCCAGGCCACTATGGTATGTTTCCCTGAGCCTAGGCTGGGGGGATGTGGGGGGCCAGCACCAGTGTTTGCGAGGAGAGGAGATGGCTATACTCGCTAACAGCAGTCCTTACAGACATTTCTTTCACTATCTAACTTGTCCCTAATGAACTATTTTGATTCCACCAGAACCAGTTCCCCTCCAGTCCTGCTCCCCCGGCCTCAGGGGGCAGTGCTTCTAAGCATCCTCTACCCAGGCACCAGCCCCGAGAGGCCCTGAGAAGTCAGGGACTGGCCTGTTGGCCCTGACATGCTGAGGACCTTCCCACCTGAGCCTCTGCTAGCCTGATGTTGTCCCTCCTATACAGAACTGCCTTCTCCCTGCTGAAGATGATAAGCTTTAGGGCTGTGTGTGTGTGTGTGTGTGTGTGTGTGTGTGTGATCAGCAAAAATTCTTAATAAAAGACTGATGTGTCTTGCCATGAGACCGAGGGTGGGAGGCTAAGAGGAAGCCCTGGGTCCAGGGAAGTTCTCAAATGCTTCTAAAGGCATCTGGGAAGGTGGGATAGGGAACGGCTCAACATCTCTCCCAGGAGTCGGAACCCAAAGTCCTCATCCCCAGCCACCCTGCATCTGTGCCCGAGCCTGGACCTACAGCTCTGAAAGCATCAGCGGAGCCATTCTCAGAGAGATGAGCCCAGGGGAGTGGCCTAAGCCAGAGCGGGCAGAGGGCTGGGGCTCAGCTAAGGCTCTGCACAGGATGGTCTGGGTATAGGCTCTGACAATAGAACATTTGAGAAGGAATGTCAGCCTGGCCTTGAGGGAGGCCCCTAATAAAAGAATCCCAGAAAGAAAACAGCCCTTTACAGAAGGCTTCCTGGAGGAGCTGATCCACAAATGAACGAGGATGCGGACAGGTAGCACAGCTTGGGCAATTCAGGGGAGCAAAGGCACTGGGGCCAGGAGGGTGAGGGTGAAGGCCAGCTGGAGTGGAGGGTCTGGTCAGGAAGTCAGAAAAAGAAAGGCAGGGCCTGAGACTGGGAGAGTCATCCAGGCTGTTGGTCAAAGTAAGGCCTTTTGATCCTCAGGCAAGGCTGCTGAGCTGAGCTGTCCTTCCACGGGTGAGGTCCCAAGGCAGCCAGATACATAATAGGACGAGGGCTCTGTCCCCAAGTGGGAAACAGCCAGGAGAAAGTAGATTCCCACTGTGGGTTAAAGGACATCTGCTTTTGAAAGATGATGAGCCACTGGATATGACTGAGCCTCTCAGAGCTCAACTACCCGGCCTGTTAAACAAGAGCCTGCAGCCCTAACCTGCTTGGCTCAATGGATGGAGTATCAGACTGCGGACTGAGGGGTCGCGGGTTTGATTCCGGTCAAGGGCATGTGCCTGGGTTGTGGGCTCGATCCCCAGTGGGGGGCGTGCAGAAGGCAGCTGATCGATGATTATCTCTCATCATTGATGTTTCTATCTTTCCCTCTACCTTCCTCTCTGAAATCAATAAAAAAACAACAACCAAGAGCCTGCAGCAGCTGCCGGCAGGACAGCAAACAGAACCATGGTGGCTGGTCCCTGCCTAGGAGCACGTAGCCACCGGGCATGAAGGACAGTCATTCAGGAAGGGCTCTGCTGCTTTCCAGCTGCCTGGCCTTTGGGGAAATGCCTTCTTCTCCATGAGAGTCTAACCCAAGGGGCAACCCAGGGCTTGCCTGTGAGCAGAGATGGAGGACAGACAGTGGGAGCCTCAGTTCCAAAACAAACAGTGTGCTGAGGCAACACCGACCATGCCTTTCTTTACCTTGGCAATCTCATGCCCACACTAAATATAGATGCCTGTGCAGAATGGGCATTTGCCTGCTGCCACAGAATTGGCACAGTCCAGCGTACAGCAGAAGGGCACAGTGTTAAGACTCTAGAAGCTTTTCACTATGTGTTGCTGGAATCTCAAGTTCCTTTCTGGTTCAGATTGAGTGAACATCCTCCACTGCAGGTGAAGATGATAGACAGCCGGGCAGAGGGGCACAGTTCTGCCAGCTGGACAGACATGCAGCTTTTCACTAGGGGGAGAAGGCACAAGCCCCACGGCCCTGGCCCGAGGCTTTCCTCTGGTCAGTACTTTTCCAGCCCAGGCAGCTGTAGTCCTTGACTTTTCCTTTGTGGCTACACTTTTCTGATGGTAGGAAACCTGGGCTCCAAGATGTGCTCCAAGTTTTTTAATTGGCTATCACTTGAAAGAACTTAAAATTTAAGAACAGAACAGAAAGGGTAGTTTGTTCTCTTAAGAAATATTTTAAAAATCCATTTTATAAACAATTCAGAGTTTTCTGCTCCTAATTTTTTTTCTTAATTTTTCTCTTTCTTGGTTTGTTGATAAACAACAGGCGCTAAGTTCAGAAGGCTGCATTTTGGTTAACAGAGAAGAACAAATGTGGCTTCAAAAAATAACATCTTTAAAGAATCAGCTCCACATATTCCCTCCCAACTCTTCTATCACAGAAAGTCGTTTTTAATGACAGTTCTTAGTCATTTCAGGAAAAGAGTTTCTGCTTCAATGTCTTTATGTGATGGCTGTTTCTACAGAGTGGGACTTTTCTCACTGGCCCCATACTACCCTGAGAAGAAGGAAAATGAAAGTTCATGTTGGGAATAATATCAAACCCAAGCAGAAGAATAACAAAGAGTATGGGCCTACCTCTTTAAATCACACTTAAAAATCACTTTATCTTTCTTAATAAATTATTGCAAGCTGGACTGGGGAAAAATCATTTCAGAGGATGTTTACAATATAAATAACTGCTAAGAGATCATTTTCTTTGTTTTCGTTGGCACAGGTCTTGCTGAGTTTAAATGAACACGCACAGCGATGATGAAAGGAGCCGGAGAGGAGGGCTTGGGGGATAAACAGCTCCGTGTGGCCACCAGTGATTGAGACACTCCCAGCCCGATGTGCCTCCAGGGCCCTACAGGCGGCACATTGTGTGTGGGGTGGGGTGGGGGAGGGGTCGTGTCTGCCCTCTGACCCACAGGAGGCAGCAATTCTAGGTTAAGGACTCCGGAGTAAAGAGCACTGCTTTCTGCTCTGCCCAAAGGCACCCCTCCCGGCTGTCCCTGTCTCAGGCTGGGGCCTGCTCTTCCCCCAACCCCTCTAGGAAACCTTCCTGGTTAGCATCCTGATACCTAGTGTGTGTGTGAGTCAGTGCTAACACTGGGAACTAGGGAGTGGTATACAGACAACTGAACAGAACTCTGAGTCTCCACCAAAGCCCTTTTACTCTGTTAACAAAACAGCTCATTTTTTTTGCCTGTCAGGCACTGTGGTAAACACGACTCATATTATCTAGATCCATGTTCACCCCACAGGGAGAGGGGTGTTCTCATTAACTTTAGGAAAAGAGGCATGTTCTAATCACTGACTCTAGCTCCCTCTCCGTCCTTCCAGACTCAACTCTGTCCTCCTCTCACATGGGCCCCAGCACACAGTGCTTCTGGTTTATTCATTGCAGATGATGTGCAGCATCTCACAGCACTTAGTACCAATAAAGGCTCAGTCAATCATGCATAAATCAATAAATCATGCTAGAGAAATGTTTGTTGAATAATGGAAGAAAAGAACAAGTCCACTCCTAGCGTCAGTGATTCACACTATGTACATACTCTTCTTGAATTTTGACCTCAAGCATCCTCAGGAAAGACCCTCCATCCTCAGTGCCAGCAGGCCCTCACAGAGCCTGGCACAGGAGGCCCAGTGATGGACTGGTCTGTCCGTTGGTATAAAATGTAATCTTTTCAGTTCACTAAGTCTTAACAAGTGACCACTTTCTAAGCGATGATTCTGGGAAAGATTAAATCATTAAATTTCATCATTAAATTAGAAACCAACTAAGTGTTTAGAACACTGTTTGGCATATAGCAGGCACTCAATAAATGTTAGCTGCTGTTGTTATTATTAAGCCATTTTTAACTATTTAAGAAACTTTGAAATGCTATGTTGTTAGGGTAGAGTTTGGTGAGAGCCAACACACAGACCTGTGGACCAGGTAATTGTTCTTCGGGCTCAAGGATGTTTATAAGTGGGTGAGTTCTGTTACTGCCAGAACTGCCATCCAGCAAAGGACGGGTAGGGTACAAGGAGGTGGGCAGAGCTGTGAAGAAGGTGCGTGGCCTCCCTAGACAGGTTGCACCCCAGCCTGCTCACACACAGGCTGGGAGGTTAAGTGCCAAGCATAAAGTGAGAGTAATGTCCCCTCCTGTTCTTAGGTCCCCCCACCTCTCAGACCAATAGGAGTTCCAGGTCCCCAAGCTCACATTCTTCCTTGCCTCTGCCCCCCATCTCCCTCACCCCCTGTGCCTGGCACAGCAATGCCTGCGCCTGAGTGCCTGGCCGAGTCAGGACCACTAGGTTGTAGTCTCGACTCTGGAACCTATGAGCTGAGAGGACTGGGCAGAGGGAGATGAAGGCTGCCTGCCTACCTCCACAGTCCTGTAGTGAGGGGACGCTCACAGGGAGCATGGGGAGGAAGGCCGTCTTAAGTTTAAAGAGCAAAACAGATGCGAAGACATTATTTGCTATTAGGAAGAGTTAGAGGGACACAGATCATGGCTCAATGGGGGTCACTGAAGGAGATGGGGATCAGGAGGGCAGAGGTGATCTCAGAGGAGGGGTACGTTTCGTGGTAAGGTCTGGACAGGGTGCTGGCTGGAAAGAATTTGAATTTTTCTTGCATTTTTGTTTTCAACAAAAGCAAATTATTACTTCATAATTCAGCTTTCAAGTTTCTCTGAAAACTGATGAAAGGAGGTCTGGAAGCAACTTCTAGGCCATGACACAGCTCAGGTCATTATGGTTCTTTAAATTCAAAAGGTTGCAATTCCTAAAAAGTTTATCTTACAGTGTTCGACACATCGACTGGCAGCACGTTCCACAGAGGGAAGTCTGCAGACACACACCCGGTATTTTTTCTGCTGAGAACATGCTGCTGCTTGCAAGGTCTCGCTCGCCCTGTGAGCTGCTCTGACAAATGAATTAATTGTTCAAAGCAGACAGAGTTTGTTTAGTCACGTCTGCTGAGGTGGGAAGGGTATTACAACACATCTGTGCTGGCTCCTTCCACATGGGGCAGCCACTCCTCAGGCCTGCCGTGGAGCCAACCCCCTCCAGCCAGAGTGAGCGCACGTCACCACAAAAGCCAGTGGCACACCTGCCCCACCACCTTCAAATGAAAAAGGAGACAGTGGGAGAGGGTCTATGGGCTCTTTCTTTTTCACTAGGAGAGCATGCTGAAGCTCAGCCATTGTGAGGATAAGAACAGGTACACCGGGTGCCTGAAGTTGACTGAATGTCACAGAGACATCTTGGCCTCAGTAACCTAGGGTGCAAATCCAAACTTCTCACCCAGGCTATCTTTTGAGGTACCCCTGAATATGACCTTCAGGCTCTTAATTCCTAGTCCTTTCTTCCACCCTCTTCATGTGCCCTCTTGTCCAGCTACACTGGATTGTTCTGTTCCCATGTCACCTGGATTCCATTTTCAACGCAGTATTTCGCTTATCTGAAAGATACCCCAGGCCCATCTTTGCAATTCCTGTCTGTGTTGCATAAAACCTTCCCCCACCTCTCTACTCCCTATTGACATTCTGACTGGTTATGTAGTTAGGAGTCCAATAACATTTAATTTATGACTTCTCTTCTGTTATGTCCTTGAATTGGAGTTCTATTCTTGTAATGTTGCTTTTAACTTTCTACAAGTACTTTGTATTGTCTTCCCTCCTGGACTAAACATTAGATTGTGGTGTCAGGGATAAGCCTTGTTTACTATAGTCTCTCAAGGCCTCTGGCATTGGCTGTACACAGGGAGTACACGACCACCTGACTTAGATAAATGACTGTGAGCTCTCTGAAGGCAGGACAGATGACTCATGCTTTTGTAAGGTAAGTGCCATTATAACTTTGATATACCTGCAAACATTAGCAGAGTCTGATACCTGCTGATTTAATAACAGCAGCTCAATAAATATCTGTTGAATGAAGTCAACAATCTTATGGGCTGAAAACAAGATTCAGTACAGAAAACCTTGCCTTGTAAAATGATTACCTTTTAAGCAGAACCTTACTTTATTAATGCTCCTTTTCTTTGCTATGCATATCCCCAAAGTCCCCAAAATAAGAAAGCACCAGAAAGCCCACAGCTCAAGTAGAAATGACTACATAGGTGATCTTCGAGCAACAGGCAAAGCGAACCAGATGCTATCAGTAGGTGGACAGTGTCAGAATTAAATTCAATGGTAGGACTCCCATTTGGTGTCTGCTGATAATTGGAGAATTGCTCAGTGTGGGGAAAATACCTACACGTTTGGAATATTCTGAGTATGGAGATATAGTTCGTCCTTTCACTGAGTCTAGTAGTCAACTATCACAATAGCATTTTAGATCCTCAAAATAATCTTGAGAGAGGCAGAATCTATTTTATATGTGAGGAAATAAAGGCTAAAAAATTTCTCAATATCTGGTCTTTTGATTAAAAAATGGCTATAACTAGGTATCATACTGGCTGCATAAAAGATGTAATCCATCAACAAACAAGTGGACAGCTATCAAATATGAGGTCCAGGGAGTAAAAAACCCACGAATAACTGACTGTGGACTTGCTGTGAGGAAAGAAGAGGGATACTTTGTTTCTGATCCTCATAAAACATGCCAATGTAAGATTTGAGCAGACAGGAATAAATGTCCCTAAATTCCACCCCAAATCTTGAAGCAGCTAGAAACAATACAGAATATATGGCGTTTGTTTCTGTGTTATTTTAAGCATCTGTTCACTAAAAATGATCTGTAAAGTACAAAACATCACCTGCAAGATGACAGGACAGTGGGGGATCTGCTACAGACTCAGAATGCACGGTATTTATTAGTAGCATTAAAAACAGACTGCACATTCTTTAGTAGAATTCTTCTGCTTTTCTGAGAAATGTGAAGCAGCTGCCACCATTTTATGTGACACTTTCCTATTTCTATAATATGCCGTAGTTGCAGGGGAAGCCCACCCAACCTTCTAGCACTCCCACATAGGACTCCCCGTGGGGACAGTAGTGGAATGGCCTGCTCTGTTGGTGGTTGCAAGGAAACAACTTCCTTCAGTTTCTAAGCGTCAAATTCAGCTTAACTAGGCCACGGTTAATCCAGGGGAACCAGTTACCCTGGGAGCCTGCCTGGTAGACAATCAGAGAAAGGGCACACAGAAGAGTGGAGAGCTTTGGGGTTCCTTTTGATGGATATATTCACGTAAGAAAAATAGAGAATGTTTCACACTGCTTTTGAACTGAGACTTTTAAAAATTGTTTTGTCTGTTTTGGCCTGGAGCTACATACTTTAAAATGATAAAAGCAGTTCTTTCAACTCAACTTTAAGTCAGAGTTCCCACAGCTAGTGTCAACATGCAGAAGCCCTTATGGCTGGAAAAGGAAGGGGTAGGGGCTGGGGCCGCGAGGTGTTGCAGTGAGTACCAGACAAGTTTTGTGTACAACTGAGGCCCCTTTCTCTGTCCTTTGTCCAGGGTTTGGTTGATATTCCTCCCTTCTTTTCCAGTTTTCCATGTTAGCTGGATTTAGCCACTGCTGTTTTGGCTGTAATCAGAGATCAAGTGTGGTATAATTATTCTAACATCACAGGGTGCAGCTTTGTTTCCAGAGCCGACATTTAAAAACGTTTGTTACTTGCTCAGTGCCAATATCACTAGAGCACTTCGTTAGAGTATGAGAAAGGGCGATGCTGTAAATCAGGTTTCACCTAGACCCTGCCCTCCCAAGGCAAATCAACATTTATGGCTCCCCGAGGAATAGCAGGGCAGTTTCCCCATTACTCTAAATCAAACATTGGGAGTACTTTACCTCTGTCTAAAGGTAGACTGGGGACAGTCATGCATATGGTCAAAATTAAATAGCACCCTCCCTCTAGGCCTACAGACGGGCTCGCTGACTGTGCCTTATATGTGATGGGTCACCAGGAGAAGGTAAAATAATCTTTGCCTAAGAATTTTATGGAAGTTATTTTAACAAAATTGAACATCCCCCTGCCCCTGCTGCCCCAAGAATGAGAAAAGAAAGATACTAATTTTAGTTTATAGGCCAGACATTTACAAAACCATCATCATGACTTCTGATTGATCCTTACAACCTGGGGATGTCCTCAGGAATGACTCAAGTTGGGCATTGTAAACACCGAGGAAGCACTTCCTATGGAGCACACAATTATGTCAGCATTTACAAGGTACTTTACAAAGTGTGATCACAGGCATTCATTAGCTCCTCTGAAAAGCCCTACAAGGTATCGGTCTGTCCACTGCGGAGGTGAGGAAACAAGGCTGCAGGAGGAACAGTGAGCGCCTTGGAGCCACACTGCTGATAGATGGCATGTTGGGACTTGACCTCCACTTTGATCCTAGATGCAGAGCTGTCTATTAATTTGTGAAAAGGAGACTTCAAACACTGAATCAAAACAGCGTGGGTGTTCACAGTCAGCCTGCATCTCCTACAGCCCCGCCACTGACACCACTATGCAGGAACATCAGACTCAGAGTAGAGGACACACAGTGAGCATTCAATAGGCTGGTTGAAGGTTGTGGTTTGCTTGAATTAGTCATAGTCAATGGAATTGCCCAGTAAACACTATTTTGATAGAAGTTAGTCTAAATTCCATTAACAGTCATGTCTGTTGCCTTGAGGCCTACCTCTGTTCCAAGGCCCTCCCGGCCCCGCACAGCTCCTCACAGCAGTGTCTCAGTGGCCTTGCCCAATCCCTGGTGATTCACTCATCTAACCTGCAGAGCTGTGAACTCCATGCAGATCTTCCATTTGTCTGATTGGTTAGTAAGTCCTGAGCTTATTCAGGAATTCCCCAGTACCTCCTACCACCAAATCATCTTCTAAATTATTGTCAACTCACCTTTTGTTAGGAAAAGGGAGTGAAGACACAAAAGTGTGGGAAGTTCCAAAAACACACAACTGTTGACTTTAGGATGTCAGGATTCCCTGACACACCACCAAAAAGATCTGTTGGTCTCAGGTGTGGCTTAACCCTTCAACAGGAACATTTTCAATGAAGATAACTAGATGAAAGGAAATAAATAACCTTATACTGCTATGGTAAAGGGCTGAGGTCCTGAAGGTAGACAGATATGAAATGGAACCTTGCTCAGACACTTATTAGCTGTTGATCTGGGACAAGTCATATAAGCTCTTTGTCCCTTTCTATGAAACTAGGATAATAATGGTAGGTACCTCGTGGGGTAGTAGTGAAGACTAATGACATCAAGTGTTAGGACAATACCAGTAGGCATGTAAACACTGATCCACTTTGTTAGTGTTGTCAGTAGCAGCAATCTAGAGTCAATGGAAAATTCCCCATGAAGTTTCCCGGGATGGCCACGCAAAGGTGATCCCCATGGCAGGCCATGGCGGCAAGCTAAAAGAGACCATTGGGTGCAGTTTTGCATCAGAGGGTCTCAATACCCCTCATTCAGCTTGCTCCTTCCTGCTACCCTGTCATTCTGCGTGCCTTTTCCCCGATCTAGAATTTCCACCTATTCTTCTCCACTATATACCTATAATCTCTGTGATGCTTCTCTTAGCCACCCTTTTCCAGGTCAGTCCCAGCCAAACTCTGATTTCACTGAACTTTGTTAGTGTCTAGCATGTACAGCCAGCGTTCTCATCTATCTAGTTGTTTCATGTATTATTACTGGCCTTCCCAGCTCATTGTTACTAATTAGAGGCCCAGTGCACAAATTCGTGCAAAGGTAGGGTCCAGTCTGCCCTCATCGGGGTCAATGGGGGCCGGCCTTGGGGTGGGGCTGTGGGAGGTTGGCCACTGGCCCTGCCCCCAATCGGGCTAGTTGGCTGGCCGCAGTGGGTGTCATAGCGACCAGTCATTCCAGTGGCCTGGTTTTTATATATATAGATGGCAACTAGTGCTTTACAGACCTTAAATGTGTTACACCTATTATCTCATGATCTATGATCTGTTGGGACTATCTCCCCAAGACCTCTGTTAGGCAGACATATTACCATCATCCCATGTTACAAACAAGTCAACTATGAACCCAACAGCCTATAGCTGTCTGCTTTGTTCTTCTTCCTCTCCAATCCCCACTGGAACAATAGTCCCATCCTCCCCCTTGCCCCCACTTTAGGCTAACATGGCAGCCTTAAGTGCTAGAAAATGCTCACTTGCTTGTAGAATACTGATCCTCTAGAAGGTCTTAATGAATCTCAGGTCTCCTTAACCAGCGGTTCTCAACCTGTGGGTCGCGACCCCTTTGGTGGTCAGACGACTCTTTCACAGGGGTCGCCTAAGACCATCCTGCCTATCAGATATTTACATGACGATTCATCACAGTAGCAACATGACAGTGATGAAGTGGCAACTAAAATAATTTTATGGTTGGGTCACAACATGAGGAACTGTATTTAAAGGGCCAGAAGGTTGAGACACTGCTCTAGAAAGAACTCAAGCAAAAGAAAAAAAAAGGAAAAAGAAAAAACTCAAGCAATTGTGCCTAATTCTCAGGGGCCACTGGAGAGAAGATGTGAGATAAAGGAGGATAAGGGCTCCTAATAAATATGACATTTTTTAAAAAAATAATTCTTTATTGTTGAAAGTATTACATGTCCCCTTTCTCTTCCCCCATTGGCCCCCTCTAGCACGCTTCTCCCCCAGCCCCCCCAAAAAAGCCTTCAGCACTGTATTGTCTGTGTCCATGGATTATGCATATATGCATACAAGGTCTTCAGTTGATTACCTCCCACCCATGCCTTCCCTCTGAGATTCCACTAAATGCTAACTTTTTAAAGAGGGGGAAAAACATGTCCCAAACACATTGTTGGTTACCAACAAGCTGAAACCCTGATCCACAGAGTGATTTCTGTAGTCAAGTGTATCAGATCATGGCAACTGCTGCTGCAAGGTAAGAGGGCAACCTCAGAGGTGCAGAGTCTGCGTGCTAAGGTCCTGCTTTCACTACATGCTTGTTATTTGTTTTGTGGGCATATCCTTCCCTTGTCTGTGAGCTCCTCCAGGGCAGAAACCTGTCTTCCTCATGCTTATTTCCCCAGCCTGTTACAGTGCCTGGTACAGTAGCTACTGTGAGCAGCCGTAAGAGCTAATATTGGACAGGCACTTATTGCTGAGCTGTAAGCAAAAACTAGTATAGGAATTATATCTCTTTAATCCTTAAAGTGTCCCGATGAGGCCAGGTGGATATATCATTTCCACTTGTTTATTGAATGGACTTTTAAAAAAGGAGGACAGTGGCATTTCAGACATACTAGTTTTCTAATATTGCTGGAGAAGCGATTTCAACCTGCGGTGCCCCAATCATAGTAGAGCTGCATGCTGAGTGGAGTAGCATGGGGTGGAGCCTGCCTGAAGTGGGTTCAAATCCTATCTCTGCCCCAAAGCTATGTGACTCTGGGAAAGTTTACTAAATTCACTGACTCAGTTCCCTTGTCTCACAAGATTTTTATGAAAATTAAGTCTATGTGCAAAATGTCAAGCACATAGCTGCCACTTGGGTATCAGATAGGATCCCTCCTTCCTTTATTCACTGCAAGACCGGCACAGCCTCAAGCTGTATAAATGTGGTCCCAAACCCACATCGCATTTAATAGAATTTTTAATTCTATTAAAAATTGCCAAAAAAAATTTGTGTCATCTGAAAGAGGGGAGGGTAAGGAGAAAGTGAGGATAATCAGGTTGAAACAAAAAAGTATTTAAGGTAGAATAAAAAAACCTCTCACCAACTGAATTCAATGATATTGTGAGCATGACCACAACACAGCTTGCACCCGTTTTGACTGAGAAAGAGCTGGCTGTGATTACTTCTCAAGTCTGTTCTAAAAAGGCATCAGGACAAACGCTATCCACAAATATTCTGCCAAGGAAGCATGAGCTCTAAAATAATTACCTCCATCTGCATATTTCTTTATCATTACAATGGGGATTATAATTGTACCCAGGTTCCTTATATGACACAAGACAACTGTTAGCTTTCTGTAGTATTAGGGTCAGGAAACTCATTGCTGAAAAAATGGAATTAACTCTCTCCTAAGATAAAGTCAGAGTTTCAGAGGCTAAGATACTTTCAAACAATAACAGCTTGCTGGTCAGGAGATTTATACTGTGGGAAATCCAGCAAGTTGAAGTTGAAAAATTAAAATTTTGGATAAAAAAATGTTTGAGGCTCCTAAGGGATGGTGCTATACTCTGCGTATTTATTCACATAAGTCGTTATGTGGTGTTTTCTTCTAATCTTGATGAAAACTTTTATTAGGCTAGCATTTTAGAGCTTGCGGGGACATTTGAGATCAATAGGTCTTTTTCCTTCATTTACCAGATGAGGAAACTGAGAGAGATTAAGGTTGTTTATGTTGCTTACCTTATCATTTAAAATCAACACTTTAAGAAATAACTATTAAAACTCAATACAAGCTGTTCTCTTTTAGTTAACTACATTGGCTTTGAGGCTCATATCAAGCTTTTCTCTGTGCTTCAGGAAGTCCCCAATTGTCAGTTAGGGTATAGGCCACTTTGGGAATGCAGAGGTCATCAGATGTTTATTCTAGAGCAAGCAGGTCTGTGGGCTGTATGCCTTGTTTATTTGGCTCATATTAGCCTTTAAGGTTGACATGCTTGTTCTAGAACAGCCGTGGGCAAACTACGGCCCGCGGGCCGGATCCGGCCCGTTTGAAATGAATAAAACTATTGAAATAAAAGACCATACCCTTTTATGTAATGATGTTTACTTTGGATTTATATTAGTTCACACAAACACTCCATCCATGCTTTTGTTCCGGCCCTCCGGTCCAGTTTAAGAACCCATTGTGGCCCTCGAGTCAAAAAGTTTGCCCACCCCTGTTCTAGAATCTAACAATTCCCAGATGTCCATCTATATCCCAGGTTCTGGCCAAAGAGGATGCATCAAAGAAAAGAGCAGTAAGAAACAAACGATGATTTGCAACAAGATTATTCCTGTCCTGGGTTTTCAATACGAAGTCTTTGCCTTGGCATTCAGTGCTTGCACAGCCTGGTTTAACCAACCTTTCCAGCTTTATGTCCTGTCCTACTCTCAAGGCTTCTCGTCCTCTTTGTTAAAGCCCCTACCTTCGCTAGCTGTCTGAACCAGAGCCAGAACCAGAACCTAAAGAGCCTCAAAGTCCCCTTCATCTGCCTCCGCCACCAACCAACCAATCACAGAGACCTGTAGATTCTAGCTTCTCAATTCATCCACTTCTTTCTAGCCTGCTCTTAGCCAAACCACTGTCTTCCTTGAGCCAGCCTATCATCTCTAATTTATTCTCTAACCTGTGGTCATCTTTCTGAAGCAGAAATTTGATCATGTCACCCTGCTCAAAACCCTCTGGTCCTCCCTATGGCTCTCAACACAAAGTCCCCAAGTGCCTAACACAGCTGTTGGTGCAGAGTTGGTGCTCAACAAACATAAGCTTAGAATTATGCCCTACGTAAAAAGGGAATGTAAGCTATTCCCAAAACGTACCTCCTGCTCCCATGACTTTATTCTGACCATTCCACACTCACTGCATATGCCATCCACCTGTCAGGATGGTTTAGGTTTCCTGTGGCTAGCAGTGGCTTTAAGCTCTCACAACATTCTTTTGTTCTCTTGTGGCATAGACCAGCTATGCAAGCATTTACTATCTTATCTCTCATTAAACTGTAAGGTCTTTGAGGGGGAAGGATTCATACACTTTTAAAAAATTATTTTAAAAACTTACACATGGTGAAAAACTGCCTTTTTGGTAAATAATTTTATGAGTTTTCACACACAGATGTATCTGTGTAACCACCACCAGCATCTCACTCACTTTCAATTTCCTCACTGCCCCTGGGACAATGTCTTGTCACCGAACAGTTAAGACATGTTGAGTAGAATTGCATCATTTCTCAGTTAAGACATGAACACTCCGAAAAGTGGCAAGTTTTGTCATGAGTCCTTTCCTTGAATTGAGACTAAAATTCAATTTACATCAAATCCTCTCAAGAATGAAGCATTTCAAAACCTTGACCAGATACACTTGGCTGTTTCTCTTATTTGTAGTATTATTCTCTTATCACTATTCTGCCTATATATACACCAGTCCCCAGCCCTTGCCAGATGGCTCAGTTGGTAGGAGCGTCATCCCATGCACCAAAAAGTTTTGGGTTTGATTTCTGGTCAGGGTGTGTACAGGAGGCAACTGATCGATGTTTCTCTCTCCTCTCTCTCTCTCTCTCTCTCTCTCCCTCCCTCCCTCCCCCTCCTTTCCTCCCTCCCCTCTCTAAAATCAATAAAAAAGAAATCTTCAGGTGAGGACACACACATACACACACACTTATCCCAGTGCCCAAATCAAATTCTCTTTCATGAAGGCTTCCCGAAAGCCCCCATTAACCCCGGCCTTCTCTAAATTCTCTTCATTGATGCACTTAATCCCATACTGCCAAATACACACACAATAATTAGCCACAGTGCCTGTCCTATCTTTTCCACAGGATCATGGCTCTACACCGGAACCAAGCCTTTGTCTCTAATTCTCCTTGTGGCTATCTATGAGCTTTGCCAGGGGCTGGATGGACTCACATCTACCCAAAGGCTCCTCAAGGCAGAGCAGTTCTAAATGCTCCATTCAATCTACTGTCAACTACAGAAACAGAAATGTGGTGAGCACTTTCTGAGCCTTAGTTACCCTGACAGCTAGTAGATTACACAACAGAGTCATGGTTGAGTTGGTTAACCTATAGTCAGTGCATCAGGGTGCTTCAGCATGGGTGACAAGATTGGGTGCATTTTCTGGAAGAGGCAGTCACATCTCACGTATCCTTCTTCCTGTGAGAAAATCAAAGTTCCTTTTGCAGAAGGGAATAAACCCTGAGCACAGGAAACTGCTTGTTGATCTGAAAATGAAAGGTATCCCAAGGAAATAAACAACTAACGCACATCTTCAAAGATAATGCTGCTTCTCTTACAAATCTGGAAATTGGAAGAAAAATATTCTGCTTAATAGACGAGAGCATGGGCCCTAAAGTCTCACTGGCCAGACTCAAATTTAACTCTATTGTTTTCCTTAGATGTGTGATCTTGACCAATAACTACCTTTTTGAGACTCCCTTTCCTGTCTATGAAATGGGCAAACTAATAATTTTAAAGAGTAGTTGTCAGGATTAAAGGAGATAGTTCCCATAAAGCACTGAACACAGTATCTTGGGCATGTAGATTCTCAGAAAATAATAGCTACTGTTTGTATTTCTGATGGTGTTATACTCTCTACCTTTCATACAGCATTTCAGGCATTAACACATTATTTCATTTGATCTTCAGTTATTCAAAGATGGAATGTTCATCTCATGTAAAGGCAGAACCAAAGCTCAGAGCATGGACGGACATCACTGGGGACATGGTTTTGTGGTCCCTTTGGCCAGACCTCAGCTCTAGGCTCTGAAGCCCTTGACCCTGGGTAGAGCTCAGAGACTGAAAACAGTCTCTTTTACTTCTAGCACTTGGCCCAGGAATTGAGAAAGGTCCCAGCACTCAGGGCTGGTTCGGGGGTGGAAGGATGGGGGAAGCTCCAAGACGGAGGCCAGTTATAAAGTTAAGAAGACACTCAAGGCCACTGGGTGGGGTGAAGCCACAGATGCTGGTAAATTATACAGGGCAGCTAAGACTCCAAATGGCATTATCGCTGACCAATTTAACATCTACACTTTAAGCTATCAATTCTACCCCCAACCCTGGAAGTTCCACTGCCAAGAACAGCATGGTCAAAAACACAGAGTGAAAAGACAGCAGAATCAATTTTTGTTTCATGTTGAGAATGTGCTGTTTTCAGCATGAAAACCTGGGAAAAGGATGCAAAGAAAAGGCTGTGCTCCAAGGCAAGCTTTTCCTGGCTGACGCATACTTACTGCGGTGGAGTGGGTGGGGGTGGGGAGACAGGAGGGGCCCGAGTGGGGGGCGGGACATCCCACAAGGAGAAAAGGAGCTCTGGCAATCCGGGGCCAAGGTCTGACCAGGCACCCCAGTGTCTGTTACCACTTGGGCGGGTGTGTTAGGTGTCTATTTTCTCTTTTCTCTTCTTCTGACAATTAATTAAAGGCTGGGCACAAGTAGGGTTGGGGTTAGGGAAAGGAGTAGGGGACCTCAAAGGAGGCAGTAACTCTATGGTTAGGGTTCATTAGCCATTAACTCTACTTAGGATTTTTTGTTTTTTAATCTCGGGGCAGGGGCAAATCTACAAAGACAAACAAGGGGTAATATTGTAAAATATACATTCAGGTATGAATGTAGGGAATTGTTCTGCTTGAGAGCTGGTGGATATCTATTTCAGACAAGGCAGCCGGTCCCAGAGATCCTGTGGCCTGATGGGCGGGGTAGGTGCCATTCTTGGGCCAGATGAAAGAAAGATGATCCTGAAAGAGGCTGAAGATATATGATTTCAAGCAACCCTGTTTCAGGCACGTATCTTCCTTCTGATTTCTGCAGACACCAGCTGGTTGGGGGAGGGGGAAAGACAGGCAGGAAGAATGAAGAGAGAACTCTCCACTGGCGGAGGAAAGCAGGGGAAGCCAGAGGGAGGAAGTCATTCTGGGTTCAAAGAAATCAACTTAGAAAGCTTCCCGTATAAAAATAGCCATTGGCAAATCCTAGCCTATTTATATCAACCGTCCAAGATCACTATCAGGATCCCGGGCTGAATCACAAGACCCAGTAAATAATCCTTACAAGTATGGGGCACTGGCTGCCTGATTTATGGGGAGATATTTCAAACACCACTGGAACAACTGAGTCAGGGAAAATCTGAGTGCTGGCACCAAATGGTACACTTGCAAGTGGATCTCACTTTACAGAAATAGATAGGTTCCTGAAAAGTTGGCTCTAAAATGAATTCAATTAACGGAGTCATATTTTCCTAGTGAATCACATTTTAAAACTAGAGATGGGCTGGGGGAGGGGTGGCCAAAAAATACAAACAAAATAAAACAATGGTGACCCTAAAGCTAAAAAAAGCCAGCCTTCATTCAGTAGACTTTAAAATTACACTTACTTAACAGGATATTATAAACGCTTATAAAATAGAAATTATCTGCCAGCAAACATATGTCTAGTGCGCCTGTGATGTACAGTATAAGGAATTGCACCAGGCTTTGTGGGGGTACGAAGACCTGACCCTTGAGAGCTCACAATTTAGGACACTGAACATTGTATCGGAAAAACATCCTCCTAGACCAGCGGTTCTCAACCTGTGGGTCGCAACCCCTTTGGGGGTTGAACGGCCCTTTCACAGGGGTCGCCTAAGACCATCGGAAAACATATATAATTACATATTGTTTTTGTGATTGATCACTATGCTTTAATTACCTTCAATTTGTAACAATGAAAATACATCCTGCATACCAGATATTTACATTACGATTCATAACAGTAGCAACATTACAGTTATGAAATAGCAACGAAAATAATTTTATGGTTGGGGGTCACCACAGCATGAGGAACTGTATTAAAGGGTCGCGGCATTAGGAAGGTTGAGAACCAGTGTCCTAGATGGAGATGGAGGCTGTGGTGGCAGCAGGGCTAGAGGGATCATCTGGCCCTTTAAGTGGCATTTGGGCTTGGAACAGCTCTGCCCCCACTCTGTCCAGCAGAAGCCAACCAAGTTGGCCTCTAAGTGTGTCTTTTCAAACCCTCCGTTTAAATGCTAAAAGCTGCTAGTCATGTGGGACTGTGTCATAACTGCTATTTATTTAACTAACTTGAAAAAAAGAAAGAAAAAAAGAATCCCATGATTTGGGAGCTTTAATAAAATAAGAAGAATTAAGGTACTTAGAGCTCTCTGAAAAGTTAAAGGCAAACCAAGGGGTTGTTATTTTAAACTTTAAAGGTCATTTGCTCAAGGGATCTGTTTGTTGGGAAAAAGCCTGCTTCCTACTACTTTATGCTCTCTTGCACATAGAATACTGGCCATCAGTGACAGGAGCAGACACCTCATTTGTTATTAGTTTTGCAAGCACAGATCATAGCATACTGAGTTTGCTTTAAACAAGGAAAATACACTTCTGACACTGAGGAAAATGTCCTCTCTATGCTAATAACAATGTTGCCAGTGACTGCAGGCATATTCACAGAACTGGAGAATAGTAACTAAAAATATTTAAAATTACACTTACTTAAAAGGCTTATAGTAAGTGCCTCAGTTGCTGGTAACACTTCGGTGGCCTGTCCACAGCTCGAAAGAGTGAAACTCTTCCTGGCATTTCTGACTTAGACCTGTTACTTCTAAGCACATTTTTGAATACTTTTTGCTTCCATTCCATAGTGATGAATCAAGCTGTGGCAGACTACTTATCCTTATGTCCATTCTATACTTCTTCCTTTTACTGATAGAATGCCTCCCAGTTTTTCACTAGCAAGGTACAGAGCTGCCCTGCACACTACATTTCCCAGCCTGCCTTATATTACAGGTGGCCCTGTGACTAACTGCGAGCCAATGAGATGTGAGCAACTGCCATGTCATGTCCTTTAAAAGGGAAATCATTTGCCCTCCTTCTTCCTCTCTTTTCTCCTTTCTACATTCTGGAGTGTGGATTTGCCATTGCTCTGCCAGCTTTTACAACATTCGGCAGGGCTTCTTTTTTAAAAAAAAAATATATTTTATTGATTTTTTACAGAGAGGAAGGGAGAGGGATAGAGAGTTAGAAACACTGATGAGAGAGGAACATCAATTCAGTTGCCTCCTGCACACTCCCTACTGGGGATGTGCCCACAACCAAGGTATATGCCCTTGACCGGAATCGAACCTGGGACCCTTAAGTTTGCAGGCCGATGAGCTAAACCAGTTAGGGCCCAGCAGGGCTTCTTAACCCTGGAGTCCACAGGCCCCCTAGGGTCCATAAATAAAATCGTTGGTCTGTAAACTCGGATGGGAAAAATATAAAACTTTATTTTTACTATCCTCTCTCTATAAGATATTATTAGCAGTACCCATGACTCTGTCACCAACTGAAATCACATATTTTTCAGATCATATTACACTTGTTATGGATATCTTGAAATATCACATGTAGTCATCACTACTTTGAAAGTACAGTAGCCATTAGACTTGCCACTAGATCATTATTTAATGTATTAATAAAGCACATATTACTATATCATGAATTTATTTTTTAAAATACTTTGACAATTATATTTCAACATAATTTACTTTGTAAGTCGATATATTTTATCTTACACTTTTAACATTATTACTTTGTGAAGTGGTATATACTTTGTCAGACTGCCAAACGGATATATGGCACAAAAAACAACAACATTATGAAGTCTCACCGAGGGAATAATAGGGCAATACTATTTAAGGAATTCGGGTCCATGGATGACCTTGTACAGCAGGGCCACCCTTCAAGTTCTGGACCACTCCTCTAGATCAGGGCTGCTCAACAGAACTTTCTGGGTGATGGAAATCTTTTATATGTGCTGTTAATACAATAGCATCTAGTCAAGTGGGTACGTGAAATGTAGTCAGTGTAACTGACAAATTTTATTTACATTTAATTGATGTAAATAGTCACATGTACCATATTGAACAGCTCAATTCTACCCTGTTATATCAGAGAGAAACAAATTTCTATCTTGTTTGAACTGCCATATTTTGGGTCTCTCTGTTATAGTATCTTAACTTATACCTTAACTAATACACAGCCTACCTGGAGTGAATAATAAATATACCAGAGAAAGAAGGCACATTTGTAGAGACAAACTCAACAGGTAAAGAAATTTACTAATTGAAACCAGGATTTGTAATAGGATTTTTCAATTTACAAAACATTCCCTATACATAATTTAACCTGACACCTATACTCACCCTGTGATTATTATTAGCCTTATCTTACTCTGAAAGAGGTTAGGTGACTTTGTTGAAGTCACAAAGACAGTACAGCCAGGAGTCAACTCCAGATCTTACACCATACCATGTGCTTTCCAGCAGACAGCAGTCAGCAGCGGGAGGTGACTCAGCTGCAAAAGACCCACAACTAGCACTTAACCACCTGACCTCTCCCACACATGTCCTTTTGCCTCTATGGCACAAAGGCCAGCCGACCTTTTTCTGGCCCTAGGTGCTTTGGGATGCTGTAGGCATCTAAATTTCCCAAATTTTTGGCAAAGTGCCCCTTTCCTTTGGAGTCTATTGTCTTGCAAGGACTCCTGAGGGCTGGGAGTGGTAGTTAAAAGACTCTTCTGAAGTCCAGGTAAGGACTTGGAAAGGACATTGCTTTTTCAGCAAACTTTACTACAAAGATCATTTTAATGACAGTTCATTTTCCTCTCTTTGAAATTAGTACAAAGAACACTTATTTTAGAATAATAATCAAACAGGTTATTTTATCAGTAACAAAAGGACCAGATCTTAAATTCTAAACAACATACAGACACCAAAGAGAAAAAAACCCAATACATAGGTGTGACTATAATCTACATCTCAAGCTACCTTCAGAGGCTATGCTATACCCACCCTATTTATTGACAGTTTTGGTTCTCTCTCCCTGCTAGCACATTTCTCCATTCCCTCTGCTTATAGAACTCCTACTCATCCTCCAAAACCTCATTATTAATGAGAATGTCCATTCTCATGATTACTCTTCCATTTTGTTTTGTTCTTTTTAAGTTTTCATTTGATTCTAATTTATATACGAGCATAGTTTAAACAATTCTAAGGCGTGTTAGGAAAAACAGCAAATTTCCACCTTCCGTTCCCCACTATGAGTTACTTGATACTATTCAAGTTACTTTTTTAAAAAAAAAATATTTTATTGATTTTTTACAGAGAGGAAGAGAGAGAGAGAGAGAGTTAGAAACATCGATCAGCTGCCTCCTGCACATCCCCCACTGGGGAAGTGCTCACAACCCAGGTACATGCCCTTGACCGGAATCGAACCCGGGATCCGTCAGTCCGCAGGCCGACGCTCTATCCACTGAGCCAAACCGGTTTCGGCTATTCAAGTTACTTTTATATGTTCAAACATCATTACCTCTTGGTTTCCTGATTTTTATTTTATTTTTATTTTTTAGTTTAACATTATATATCTATTTCCTATTTTGGTAAATAAAGATTTAGCTCTCTTTCACTGCTAAGCACACTCTCACGCCTACGATCACAAACTCATACCTTCTTGTCCTTCCATCCTTTCAATATAATTACAAGTTTAATAAGATCAATATCCAGTGTTGACATTATTATGACTATCTAATTGCTATATTTAGGTGAGCACTGTAATACACTAGGATTACCTTTTCTTTCTTCTGTAACATTGTTTTTCCTGGAGTGAACAATTACTCTTTTTTGTTTGTTTTATTTTGCTCCTAAGAACTTAAGGATAATTTAATCCCAACCTTTCTGCCAATTGTCTAAATCTCCTAAATATATGCATAAACATATTCAAGCAATTTTACTTTCTCAACGAAATTCATGCTAGGGGCCTTCCAATCTGTTCTGATCTGTTCTAGTTTCCCTCAATGCTTCAAGCACAGCTGTCATCCTAAGATTGTCCTTCATCATTATTAAGGATTCCTTTGACTCTTTCCTATGTGCTGTCCCCCATTTCCTGTCATCCATGTCTTCTTTCTTTCTTTTTAAAAAGATTTTTTAAATAGATTTTGAGAGAGAGAGAGGAAGGGAGAGGGAGCAAGAGAGGGAGAAACATGCTCCCTCCTGCATGCCCCCTACTGGGGATCGAATCCCCAAATCAGCCACCCCTAAGCTCTCCCAAGAAGAAACCAATGTTTACCGATTTCTGGCGTCCTCCCAGCCTACCATCATTTTAATTCTTACTCAATATTATCAATCTATTTGCATAATTTTGACTATGCTTTATTACTATAGTATCCCCCACACTGCACTAAGAACTTCTTGAGGACATTGATGTGGAAATGAAGAACCCCAGCTCCTTGGGGAGGATTAAAACAATGATCTCTATTGTCCCTTTCATGTTATATACATTTTCCTACCTTGTATGGCCCTACTCACTGCCTCAGACACCAAAGCTTAACCACAAAAACTTCTTCCCATTTATTATTATTATGATTATTTTAAATATATTTTATTGATTTTTTACAGAGAGGAAGAGAGAGAGATAGCGAGTCAGAAACATCGATGAGAGAGAAACATCGATCAGCCGCCTCCTGCACATCCACCACTGTGGATGTGCCCGTAACCCAGGTACATGCCCCTCACCGGAATCGAACCTGGGACCTTTCAGTCCGCAGGCCGACACTCTATCCACTGAG
>NW_006286675.1:4096836-4112471 GCF_000327345.1 Myotis davidii | reverse complement strand
TTTTTTATTGATTCCAGAGAGGCTGGGAGAGGGAGAAAGAGAAAGAAACGTCAATGATTGGAGAGAATCATCAATCGGCTGCCTCCTGCACGCCTCCCACTGGGGATGAGCTTGCAACCTGGGTGACCTTTGAACCTGTGGTTCTCATCATGCATCTTCTCTGCTAAAATCTTACTAGCTTTTTTAGATGTATCTCAAATGGCCCTCTTCCATCCCCAAACCGCATGCATTCCTTTTTTAATACTCAATGACCGTCTTTAATATGTGTCTAGGTTTCTTTATGTTATTTCTGGTGTGACCATAATAAATGCATGTATCATACAGCCTTTAGCACCAGAACACAATCTGACTGAAGGCAGAGCTATAACTCTTCTATCTAGCATGATACTGGAATAAGCGATTGCTCAACTATCTGGGGTTAAAGAGGAACAGCCTTTTCCAACATAGAAGGAAGAAATACAAACATCAGGCAACCTGCCATAAACACAGGAGCCTATAGGGATGACAGACAGAAATCAAATGGCACAACCAGCAGGCCAGGACCACAGCACAGTGGAATCTGATGTTCACAACGGTTACTCTGCTGATAGGCCATTTCCTCCCACAGTGCCTGCTCACTTCCTAGGGGGCCATGGCTGAAACTAGTGAGGTGAGGCCACGGGAGGGACGTGGCTTGCCTCCTCAGCTTTCCAGAGAGTAGCCTGCCTAAGTACAGTGGGGTGGTAAATCCATGAAGGACCTCAGTCACTAAGAGCTTTTCCAAGAGGAGCTTTTCTTATTCCTGAGAAATTTCAACTTCAATAGGTCTGAGGTCAAGGCTTGAGTTTATTTTGAAGGGAAAAAAAAATTGCCCTTCCATTCGTTTACTGTACTGGTCAATGAAGGATATAGAGATAGTGAAAACAGAAAAGGCTCGAATCCTCAAGAACCCTCAAGGATGTGTATTGCGGGCACAAGGAGCAAGCACAGGGATGTTTGTTGGGGCATTATTTGTATCAAAAGCTTGGAAATACAACCTCAATGTATATCAACAGAAGAATGGATGAATTTTTAATCTCAAAAATATACTAGAGTGAAAAAAAGCAAGCTATGGGAAGATATGTACAATTTATATACACAATTTATATTTATGTACAATATATATACACAGTCTTAAAATGTGGAAAGCAAGATGAGACACTGATAACAGTCTAAAGCATTGGTTCTCAACCTGTGGTCGCGACCCCTTTGGGGGTCGAATGACCCTTTCACAGGGGTTGCCTAAATACATCCTGCATATCAGATATTTACATTACGATTCATAACAGTAGCAAAATTACAGTTATGAAGTAGCAACAAAAATAACTTTATGGTTGGGGGTCACTACAACATGAGGAACTGTATTAAAGGGTCGTGACATTAGGAAGGTTGAGAATCACTAGTAAAGCCTAGTAGGAGCCTCCCCCCCTCCTCGGTTTTAAATCCCTGGGGGCTTCTTAAGCTCCTGCAGTGTCATGGAAAGAATCCTGGGGAGAGGGCTCAGGCTACTAGCTGTGCCATTCTGCCAAGTCAGTGGCCCTCCTAGCCACAGTGGTTTCTTTGCAACCTTGAGAGGTTTGGATCCCTCAGATAAGTCCTTTCAGCTCTGAAATTGTTGGCACCACAAGCCATATCCAAGAGACTATCAGTTCTGGTTCTCACCAGAAAGGAAACATCAAGGATCAGATGCTTCTTGCCCCGAGTTCCAACTGTGACACTGGGGAGTCTCACCAGTGTCAGGGTAAAAAAGTTATTTATTTATTAAGAGTATTCTACATTAGTGCTCTCCCACATGTCTGAGTCACAGTGAAAACAGGAAGCCCACACCTATTTCTTCTGAGGACCATCCCCTGTGCCCACCACCTTCCACCAGCTGTAAAAACGCCTTCATGAAATTCCCACAGAGCCAAGGCCAAAGGGCTGCTCCATGGGGGTGGGGCGGGATGCTGGGGCAGGAAGCACACAGGCTGCTAAGCCACAGGAAGATCAACAGTGGAGTGGGGAGAGTCTGAAGAAGAAACCATTGAAGAAATCTGCCCTGAGAAAAGGCACTTCCTAAATAGTCTCTTGGTCTCCAGGCATTCTTATTTCATTTATCCTCTGATGGCACGACAATAAAACTGAGCACAGGACAGAGAGTTCAAAATTGAAAAACACAATCCAATAGCAAGTTTTAAAAACAGAATATGTAAGCTTGTAGTACAAGATTCAAAAGCTAAGTCTCCTGGTCCTGTTCCCAGCCAACCAATCCCCCTCCCAGTAGCAACCACTGGTGTATACTTTAGAGCAGTGGTCGCCAATCTTTCAGACCTCACGGACCACTGGTTGGTGACCACTGCTTTAGAGACAGCATGTAAACATATGAACATACACACTCATACACATGATTCAGAAAAGCATAAGTGCTCTGTACCTTGTTTACTTTTGGTAATAATATTTGTTATTTTTCTTTTGCAAAATTTCAAACTTAGAGAAAACTTGAATAAGCACCCCTATACTACTTACATAAATATACTAATCAATATTTTCCCATATTTCTCTCTCAATATATAGTTCTCCCTCCCCCTCGAACCACTTAAAAGTATACAGACATCAATAATACATCCTCTGAATCTGTTAGTATGTGTCCACTAAGAATAAGGATATTCTCCTATACACCCACAATATTATCACACCTATGCAATTTGTCATTAATAATATCACCTAATATAGAGTCCCTATTCAATTTTCCTCAATTGCCTCAAAAATGAACCTTGCTTTTTAGACGAGACCAGGTGCATTCAGATTGGTATGGCCACAGACAAACCTTGCTTTTTAAACTTAGCACTATATCCTGGATATTTTTAACTCCTCAATCTATTTGACAACTAAAGAAAATAAGCGCTAATGTCTATTAAGTACTTACTATATGTCAGGCACTTTTCTCAGAGGTTGTTTTTTGTGGGTTTTTTTTTTTTGCCATCCTTGGGTTAATTTTCCTGTTCTTTTTGTAACTTTGTAAGTTCGAAGCATAATTTCTTTTTATTCATTTTTGTGCTTCACTTAAGAACTTAGGTTAGTGAGTTTTCCTAAGCAGTGCATTAGCTGTATGAAAAAAACATTTACGTGTAGGATTTTCACATTTTCTATAGTCTATAACTTTGATTTTGATTTCCTCATTAACCAAAGAAGAGTTTTTACATTTCCCAGTGATGTTTTATTTCCAGGTTTAATTTTTTAAAAATTTGTATATTTCAATTATATAGGGATCAGTGTGTGGTTTTTCTGTGTGTTCTATTTCAACATTTTTGGTATGTACTATAGTTTTCAGTGTCCTACCATATGTTCAATTTTTGTGGCAACTGAAAAGAAACTGGTTTATCAATTAATCTAGCTTATTAAAAAAACAGCAATTCTATGTCTCTATTTCCTTCCTCCAAATCCAATTCAGCATGTTAGAATTCAAATATTTTTATGTTTTTGGCACAGGGATTTGAGGCAATCATCCTCACCAGTATCATGCAATTATGCTCAGACTGGTTTTATATGGCAAGTCATTGCTATTGAATTAAAGAACCTCAGCAATGGAAGGGAATTTATAGTATATCTAAGCCAACTTCCATTCAGTATAGGAACTTCCTTTACAGCATCCCCCAAAGATGTTCAAATGAATTTTATTTGAATTATTGCTGTGCCAGGGAACTTAGCATATTACTCAAGTTGCAGCATTTGTGGCCTCTATCAGGGGGTCAAGGATTAAGATCATCATAAAGCATTCATTGGCTACCTACAATAAGGACTGCATTACCCAATGCTCTTTGGGGAACACACAAGTACACTTGTGCTCTAGAACAGTGGTTCCCAAATGGTGTGCCTCAGGACACTGTAGTGAATTTGCTCCATGGGATATTTTAAATTTTTGAGGGAGATGACATGATACACACCTGTCACGTACTGCACAAGCTACCAGATCAAGGTAGTTTATAGCGTTAACATTAGTTTGTGCTACATTCCTTTGGATGATCTCGTAGATACTGGTTGTGTGTGTGTGTGTGTGTGTGTGTGTGTGTGTGTGTGTGTGTTCAAGACATAAACAGCTGCTTCGGAGAAGAATATTGGTGGAAGATACAAGTTGCGGGAGTGATCCAAAATAACCAATAACCCTCATAGAACCTCTACCTGGCTTTCAAAAATGTTAATTCCTTTCTCCTTCGAACTCTTTGTTAAGAAAATGATTCATGCCTCTAAGTTAGGCCTCCTGGTGTGTGTGTGTGTGTGTGTGTGTGTGTTTTAAGTGAAGGTGAGTTTATTAGTGAAGCAGTGAAACAGAGAATGGGCTATCACACAGGCAGAGCAGCCAGCAAAACTGGGTTTTTGGCAGTTGTTTTATAAAAGCAAGTATTGTGTGAAAATCAACATAGAACAGGAAAGGAGTGTGGCAGGTCCCCATCTGATTCCAAGATCTGGGAAGCTGTCCAGTACCCAACAGGAGCATACAGCTTCTTAGTAAATAACTGTGGTGATTTCAGATTGAAACAGTGATATCTTCTTTCAATTTATGTACTGTATTTTTTTCAAATAGCTACTCAATTGTTACGACATTATGTATTAAGTTGCTTGAACCTAAATACTACTTAATAAATTGAACTGCTATGTATTGCTTTTGGCCAAAAGTGCTCTATGAAACAGTTCCTGAGACCCTAAGAGCACCATGAACTGAAAAGTTTGAGAACTTCTCTAGGACTTATGGCTGAATTTCAGAGACCAGAGTCATGACAGTGATGCAATCGGGATGTGAGCGGTTAGGCTTATGCACTCTCATTGAATCAGCAGACATTTCAGGAATTCAGAATACAAGGAACACAGCCTGGGACAGAGTCAAACAAGTGGGACAGGCCTGGCCACTGTGGGAAGGACTGAACCACAGACAGGAGAAAAGGCCTTTAAAAGAGCAAAGAGGATTTGGAATGAACATGGCCTGTACTGGAGACAGTGAAGGCGTTGGTCTGGCTGGGGGCCTTGGAGGAACAGCTGAGGAGTTTGGAGTTTTGATCCTGGGAAAGTGGGGGAGGTGTTAGGTCACAGGAGCGAGACAGTAAAATTCAGTGTTTTAGGAAGATTAATCCTAGTGGGGGTAGTAGATGAACTAGAGGGGTGAGAGGGTAGAAAATTTTACCTCCTGAAAGCAATCACCTACATAGTACAAACCTGATATAACGAAGAGTAGGTATTAGTCCTTTCCTTCAACAGCCTCACTATCCAGAGGCCACACTGCAACATTTCCCAAACTATAAGCCCTCATATTAGGAATCATAGCCCTTAACTGTGTGCTGGAAAAACTGATTTTTGGGGAGTCTCTCTAACTGGGGTACACTGGAATCAAGTTTTTAGAAATTCTGCTTGGAAACCATATCCTTGCTCCTAGGAAAGTATATAAGAGAATGGTTAAGCATGGAATAGGAGAAAAAAGTGCTGGGTTGGGAGTCAGGAGACTTGGAGTTGAATCTCAATTTGACCACAAACTCACCAAAGAGTGGTCCTAGGCCTCAGCGTCATTACTCTGAAAATGAGGGCTCTATAAGTGAGACGAGAAGAAATACCAAACGCCGAAGAAGGCTCACGTCTACCTGATGCATCGGGTCCAATCTTTTTGTGCACTGCTAAGTAGAGCCAAAATTGTAGTTTTAATATTTCATTCCAATTTGCATCAAGCATTTATATCAACAAAGGGCTCTGTATTATTAAAATATCATAATCTGGGTTCCTGTAAACTATTATTACTATAATAGCAGTGAATGTATACAATAGACCAAAATATTGGCAGAGACTCTGGGAAACAAAAGTCAGCCTTATATAACAAAGTTACCCATGATGATGGCTCACAGACAACATTTAAAATAAAAATTAAGCCACTGATCTGTTTTGTGTCTCCAGGGAACAAACAAGCTCTGTATAACCCGCATTAAGACAGAGTAGGAGCAGCCAAATTGGATGGGGTGAAGACTATGGAAAATCAAGGGAAGTTGGGGACAGACGAACAGACTTAGAACTTGAAATAATTATTAACACAAGAAATACCCAATAAATGCTGCACCAGAAAGGACATGAAAGTCCTACAGATTTTTGTTTATTTTAATTTAAGCAATAATAGCTTCATGTTTCCTTTCTAGCTTCAGAAGAAATGATAATGTATCCTACAGAATTAGCCCATAAAGCACTCATGATTCTTTACTCAAACTGGGTATAAGATCAAATGAAACAATATTTGTAAGATAATGGACTTAGTAAATGTCAGGACTTAGTGATGAGTCACAGAATAGGCCTCTGCCTTTTTAAATGGCCCCAAGGTAGTGCAGCCTCTTTGCTAGCCCTGAAATACCTTTTTAGAGGTACTAGTCTAATGGGGGCACAAAGCCCCAGCCTAAGCAGCTCCCAGAGAAGACCAGATAAACATGGCCATTGCCAGCATCTACAGGCAGGTCTGTCACAGCTTTTGTAAGGGTAGGGAAGTTATGGGTGTTGTACAGTTGGGGAAGTGAAGGGGTGGCAAGGGAGGAGGAAGAAAAAACATTCTCTTATCCCTGGGAAACTTGCAAACTGATTTCCCTCCATGCGTTTGTGCAAATGAAATCTCCATCTCCCACCCCTGCTTACAGGTCAGTGAACCCATTCACGGACTAGGAAGTGACCCACAAGCATCAGTGTGAAGAGAGGGGTGTGGCGGTGGAAACACTTGGAGAGAATGCAGCATCCTGTTTAACTTGGCCTTGCCAATGCCAAACCCTTCCTCTGTGAATGTTTCTTTAAAGGGTGATAACGCCCTCCTTCCAATGGCTTTGCCTTTCATAAAATGGGATATTCGCCACACTTACAAAGTTACTCACTGTATCACTTAACCTCTCCCGCATTACTGGTATTCTTCGCATCTGTGTGACAGTATTTACAAAGTAGGGCTGATGTGTGGAAAAATCCCTGGAAATAAAAGTGTGTTGATGCACTTGCAAAAGGTAATACAATATAGTGTAAGTCCTTACAGTGCAAATGAACCAAGTTAACACCACTGTATACACTTTGCATCTATTGGCCATTCAGTAAACAGAAAATAAAGGGCGAATGTGGTAAGTTAAATAAAACTAGATAAAGTGTGCTGGTGGCCAGAACTAAGGAAGATCCTCTAGGGCCACATTTATGAACAATGCCAAACAGAAACTTGGTATCCATGGCTGTTAGACTTGATGGGCACCAGGAATGACTTGAAACTTTAGAGAGCTTAGAGAGTTAGCACTGGTACAAACACAAAAATCTCAAATATGGCTGCAGGTAAAAAAAAAAACGAAGCCTAATTCCTCATGTCCTAAAATGGTGCCTTTCCCCCACAGTCTTTAGGATATTGCCTGAGGCCCTTCTGTAGCAGAAACAGCTATTGAGATGTTTGTCTGGGCACACCTGTTCTTTAGTGACCATTAGGACAGGGAACTCCTGACATCACCGAGGTTGTGGGTGCATTCTGTCTCCTTTAATGAGACCACATGAGGGCAGGGGCGTCCAAGGACTTCAGTCACTTCTTAGGATTGTGTATCTTATCCCTCCCCCAATAAAACCCATCAGCAGCACAGGATTACTTGTAGAAGTAAGTCCAAACCTTCATTTTCTGCTCGGCATTTTCCACTCTGTTGCCCCACCTTATCGGTCCAAATGTCTAATTCCCAACCTCTCATCTCACCCCCATGCATGCCTTCAAGCCTTCAATCATTTTGTGCTCCTTGATTCTGTCTACACTACAGGATTCATTACAATCCCTGCCTCCTTCCCCAGGCATTCTAGCCCATGGCCATCTTACTAGAACTCACCAGCTCCTGCAGTGTGATTTGACTGTGCACACACAAGCATCCAGAGAATATCAGGGTTGGATGAGGCGTTACAGAGCATTTGTCCCAAACATCTGAGGCACAAATCCTTTCCACAGCACCTCTAGGGCCCTACAGTTGGCATGAGGGCTGGCATGAGTTACATCCTCCATAAATGGTAGTCCTCCACATCTGTGCCCAGTCACAAAGCCACCTATTCCATTCTGGATCAACACCTTTAAGTGGAAAAGGTCAATGTCAAAATGAACTAAAGACCCTTCTCTGTAACTTCTACCTAGTCCTATGTTGGCCTTCCCATGCCTCACACACAGGCTAGCCCTCCAGGTATTCGAGGATGGGACACAGGCATACCTTTGGTTTTCTCTTCTTTCACCTAACTACTCATTTTTACTTGAGAATATTCCTCCTATCATGGTTTCTGATCCTGATTCTCAATGTCCTTCAGCATCTTTAAGTGTAGTCATGTGAAGTCAATACTCCAGGCATGGGCCTGGCCATTCAAATTCTAGAACTGTACCTTCAGCAGTACAGACGCTGTATTATGTTCCTTCTCATCACTGCTTCATTCGTGTTGTGCTTGTGGGTGTTGAAAACCTTTCACAGGTGCTATTTATTACATCTCTCTCATCCTATACTCATGGAAACTTTTTTTAAAAAAAAAGATCTAAGGACTTAACACTTGTGCCTGTTGTATTTCAACATTTTAGGCTCAGCCTTATACCTGTCATGATCTCTTTAGATCTTGATTTCAGTTCTCTTTTCGGCTTAGCATCATTCATGAATTTGCTAGATGTGGCAGTTTTATCCTAATCTAAATCATGGGTGCCTTTTTGGCATGTCACCTTCTCTTAGGTTCCAAACTGTACTTTGTGCAAACGGGGCATACAATAAATGCTGAGACATAATTGTTAAATTACACCAAATTCTATCCAATATAAAAAAATAAAACTCCAAGGTGATGGAATCTATCTAAATTCTTTCTTGCCGGGTTCATCTCTCTTTCTAAGTCTCCCTTTCCCTTTAGCCTTCAGAACTCTGGAAACACCATGTAGCCTGCAAAGCTCAAGGAATAAACATTATGTCAATAACATGTTTGTTAAATCCTTTTGTAGCATCTATCCTGATTGGCTGCAAGGTCATTCTGTAGAAAACCCACTGTATTAAAGAAGATAACATCTGTGAATCCTCTGATTTCCTGTTTGGCTCTAATGTCAATATAATAATAGCTTCTTGTAGATATTTTTACTGTAGGATAAACAGACTAAGCTCCACTTTTAAATACAAGGATTTGAGTATGGCAGTGCATGCCAAAATGGGGGCTTCTGTGTACCTCCTGTAAAATAATCTTCCCACCATGCTCCTCATAAGGAACAGTTCAAGACAGTCAACATTAACATGGTGAAAGGGGAATGCAATGGTGATACTCCTCTTTAAGCACAATCCCCATTCCCCAAGATAACTCAAATCATAATTAGGGGAAAGAAAAATCCTACTTTGACAGAAAACGGCAAGCAGGAACTTGTGCACATTGGGAGCTCAGTGGCTATCTGATGATTCTAAGAACCACACACTTGTTCAGATTAGAAAACACTATGATGTGATGTTTGGGCACTAGGAAAATAGGACTAAGGTCCTGGGATGTATGTTTCTCTTCTCTGCCAGATTTTGGGATCAGGCATGATTGCCCAGAAAGGATGGGGATGGTCACCCTCCCTCGCCATGACCTGGTTGGGGGATGGGGCAGGGGGATAGAGAGTGTATGAGAATGTGTCTGGAGCCCTGACCGGTTTGGCTCAGTGGATAGAGTGTCGACCTGCGGACTGGGGGGGTCCCAGGTTCGATTCCAGTCAAGGGCATGTACCTTGGTTGTGGGCACATCCCTGGTGCAGGGTGTGCAGGAGGCAGCTGATCGATGTTTCTCTCATCGATGTTTCTAACTCTCTATCCCTCTCCCTTCCTCTTTGTAAAAAACCAATAAAATATATATTTTTTAAATAAAAGAATGTGTGTGGAAGGGAACAGCAGGAAAAACATTTCTAAAATTACCACTTTTGGGGGGCTCTTTTGGTCACAATAGGCAATAATTAATTTTGAATTCTTAAATGATATTAAGTAGGAGAGAGGAACTTAGGGGTGAGTATAAGTGAAAAAAGTTGAGAACCCAAACTAACCTATGGTTATAGAGGTCAGAATAGCAGTTATCTATTGGGGATACTGGGTGGAAGAGGTATTGAGGGAGGCTTTAGAAAATGTTCTAAATCTTGGTATGGGTGGTAGTTACACAGGTGTATAGATAATTAAAAAATCACTGAGATGGACACTTAAGATTTGTGCACGTACCATAATTGTATATAAACTACATAGCCTTCAATTAAAAGGTTAAAAAATAATGAAAAGATTGAGAACCACTGGCTTAGTAGCCTGAGACTAGTTGTCCCCTGTAACTCATGGTACTGGTATGAAGGGGGTGTTCAGCAATTTATTGCTGAGATATTTATAAGATACAAAAGGATGTTTTTAACTTGGGAAAGCTGATAAACTATACCACCAATCAAAAGTCCTCTCATCTTTCAACAAACTGAATTCTAGCTTTGGTGAGGACTGATGCAGGGCCAGACTGTCCCCTGGAGCCAGGAGGAGCACATGGAGCCACAAAGAAGGAAGGGTGACAGTTGCCAGACAGCTTTTCTGACCTTGAGAAGACTCCCCTGGGGCCAACCTACTCAACCAAAGGACACAGGTCTGCTAGACTAAGGAATGAGAGGTCAAAGGAAACCAAGAAGAAGAGATTCTAACCCAAGGGAAAGATGGTGGGTCAGAGGAGTGAGGCTTTGGGGTTTTGGGAGAGGAAGAGGCCCAAACTCCATCAGACACTGAGCCCTGTTGTGTTTACACAGCTGCTGTTGGTGCCGGGTCAGGGGCTCCAGGGTGGGCCATTACCCCCTCAGGCGACATCAATACATTTCTATCATGAACTCCCCAGTTCACAGGCAGGCAGAGCTAGAGAAGAGAGACTAAAGAGTGACAGGAAAGAGACCTTGGTATCAGGAGAGGGAGAAAAGAATACCAGGGCTCACATGCTCCCACACACAGGTAGGATGAAGGAAGAGTCGGTTTCAGACACGCATTGCATTACAGTCCTTTGACTGTCACAATGACCCCAAGGGAAAGGAGATGGCAGAGATTTACCTACTATGTCCCCAGAGTAGCACTAAGTGTTCTCACAAACGTTTGTACTTTTAGTTCTGACACCCCGGTAGAGGCAGGCACCTTCAGTCTCATTTTACAGATAAAGACACTGCAACCCACAGAGATGACATGATTGGCCAGCAGTCACATCGCTGGCCAAAGGCCAGGACTCTCTCCACTTCTCCAAGGCTCAAGACAAGATCTGAATCTCCATTCTCCAAGCTCAACAAAACTCTCATCATTTGGGGACACTAGAGAGAAGGCAAAGGCCTCCGCAGTACCCTTTGGGTGAAGTTGGGGAAACAGATAAACAGTATGGACCTTAAGTCTAAGGCCTAAATAACTCAAGAATGCATTATGCAATTCACTAGCTAAGATTCTATTTTTACTTCTGTTACAGGGAATAATCATTAAGTAAAGTTTTATACAGTATTCTAATAATAAGAGAAATCAGTGAAATAATGACCTCAGTACTTGCTATGTGAAATGAAAGAAATGTAGAATTCTAGGTTTTTGTGGTAAGTCACTACATTTACATTTTGCTATGAGATATATGTGGAACATATAAACTTATAACAAATAATTATAAAAATATGTAAGAAACCTAATTTTTTTATTGTGGTAAAATATACAGAACAAAACCCATCATTTTAATTATGTTTAAGTGTACGGTCCAGTGGCATCAAGTACATTCACACTGTTGTGCCATCCTCACCACTATCCACCTCCAGAACATTTTCATCCCCAAACTGAAACTCCATTAAACACTAACTCCCCTATCTGCTTGAGTAGCAGCTTACACAGTACTTTGCATGGGGCACAAGCTTAGTAAATGCTTCTTGAAGAAAAGTGACCTTTCTGGTCATAGAAGAAAACCAACTATTATATTATATAAATAAAAAAGATTAAAGGGAGTCTATTTTTCCATAACTAAAGACTAATAGCATCCATAGCCAAAAAGAATTAAGAGTAATTTATGACTTGTTTACCCTTCTGGCATCAGCTCTAATCATCTGTTGTGACCAAGACCTCTTGTTCTCTTTAGATGCATTAGCAGGTAGTGGTGAAGTCCAAAGCTGGGAGTGGGAAGGAAGAGACTCCCGGCCAGCCAGCACTGGAGGCTAGTTGTTGAGCTGTCACCCAGTGGACAGGGACTCGGTGCTCTCCTAGGAAGCCTTCCTTGACAGATTTGTGTGACTTGGCAGTGACCCTGTGATGGAAATTCACTGAGGAGCCTGAATTTCAAGTCCTGGTCAGCAGAGCTTTAAGAGGTCTTCTGTGCAAAGAAGCAGCCTGGAGAGAAGGCACAGGCCTCCCCAGTACCCTTTGGGTGAAGTTGGGGAAACAGATAAACAAGGACTACATGGCTTTTTACTGCTTCTAGGACACTGAAGCATGGAAAGTCTGAACAAATGGCCCCTTCACTAGAATTTTCTAATATGGCCATGGCACACAGCCCTAAGTGTTAAAAGGTAGATTATTTGTTAGAGGGAAGGTCACTGGGTTTAAAAACAAAACAAAACAAAAAAACTGACCAAGGGACCAGAAACGCACACATCAATGGCCACTGGGCCACTAGTTGGCCTCCTTTGACTTTCTTCGGCTAAAGAAAAAATTTTTCCTGAAGAAAAAAATTGTCCACTGGGACAGTGTTGCTGTCTGTGGTTTTTGACTCATCTGACAATTGTTCAATAGCTTTTCCTTCCTTCCTGGAGAACATGCCTTATTTGGTGCTTCATACTCAAAACCCAAGGTTGGGAAGGTGATGTGAGCTGGTAGACTTGGACTAGTTGACAGATGCTCTATTCCAAGAGAGGGGACCAATAAATATCTGGGCTTTGGAAGTAGCTTTATGATGTTTGGATTTTGTGCTGGCACCAGGCTCTGAGTTTTAAGCACTCTGCTGTCATATGTTGTGCATCTTTTCCAAGAAAAACTCTATAAAATGAAAATACTTGGTTGCCACAGTCTTTGACTTCTTGAGAGTCACACAAATACTGTAATCTCTTACAACATTTAATTTAATTTAAACTTTGTTCGCCTAAAGAAAAAATTAGTTCCGAATCTGCCTTTTTTCACTTCTTAAGAAGCACCAGTCTTTTCTATGGTGTCACTGTTTTGTTTGCTATGTGCCAAACTGTTATTTCACATATGTGAAAAGAAAATTGGCATTGAGTCCATATGAACTAACTACTGGCAAAGGCGATGCAGGAGCTTGCCATTGAGAAGATTAGATTCCCAAGAAACTCCTCTAGCAGTGTCCAATATCCACAAACCAAAAAAGTGTGTACGTGTAAATATACAAGCACATGTTTGATTTGAAGAAGCTGATTCCCCACCCCTGAGTTCAGGTAGTATTCAATTAGTCATTTAAGTTACCCTGAGCTTAAATATCTCAGTTGTAAAATATATATACATAACACAAAACCAAGTGTGAATTAGTAAGAGAAATAGGAAATTGAAAATTACTTATTTTTATTCAAGTTTGAACTTGTACATTTCAATTGTCTTCTTTATTTGCTTAATAATAGGATGATTCATACTTTCCCCATAAGTAAGGCTGATTAGATTACATTCAGTGTGTGTGTGTATGTTGGGGGGGGGGGAGTGGAGTTTTTTTTTTCAATCTTCAATTTAAAAAAATATATTTAAACTTTTATTGATTCAGGGAGAAAGGGAGAGGGAGATAAAAACATCAACGATGAGAGATATTCATGAATCAGCTGCCTCCATGCCCCCTACTGGAGATCAAGCCTCCAACCTGGGCATGTGCCCTTGACTGGAATCGAACCCTGGACCCTTCAGTCCACAGGCCAATACTCTATCCACTAAGCCAAACCAGCTAGGGCTCAATCTTCAATTTTTTAATGAATATTTTCCTTTGCTTTTAAGGCTTTTTGCTATTTTGTAGGCTGTTTTTCCTTTGTACTCACATATTCAAATATGGAACTAAACCAAGACAGAAATGGAGAATTTTATTAGCCACAACTATGGTAAGTGGTTTAATGGTCTGAGATAGTAGAACACTGTGCTCCTTTAACCTTGAACCCTGAATCCCTGGTGATAATGCAGCTGTGGTAGCTGTGCTGCCATAGCAATCATCTGTAATCTGTGCCTGTCCCATCTCTTCAGGCCCCTGCCCTTAGATCAAACTAGTAAGGGGTCTTTTGAAATTAAGAATGACTATAGGTGAGGTATGGCAACCATTTGAAACTCAGACACTTCTATAGTTCAGTCTTACAAAGGTGGAATATTTTTAAAAGAAAGACAGAGATCCACTTTGAGAAAAAAAATGGAAAATTTTTTTAAAGTTTGGATATTTCAGATTTTCATATTCATTTTCTAAAATAATCAGTGCATTTTCCTCAGTTATTGGGGTACCATGTATGGGGGCATATCAATGTCCCTGAGAGGGCTGTCAACCACAGGATTCCGTATTTTCTAGCCCATCTCCAGGGATAATAAGTGATCCAGGCTTAGCCAATAATATAGTGCCATTTTTTTTTAATTTTTTTTTTTGGCAACAGCAATTAGTACAAGGGGTGGGTGTATGGCTCAAGTAGGGCCAATCAAAGTCTTTCCCTGAGACTGGTTGATGCAAGATGGAAGACACATGTTGCTTTTTACTGGAGTTGATCAGCTGGAAGATGGGAATCTGGAGCTTCTAATGGCCACGTTTCCTGCCACAGAGAGAAGACTGGAAGCCTATCCCTCAGAATGAAGTCAAAAATGGGCAGGCTCAGCCAAGACAGAGACAAAAAATGAGTCTTGGAGAGACTCAATCCCAGTTCCTAACCCTGATCCCTGGTTCCTGCAGTTCTTCCTTTAATCCTATAAGCAATTCCAATAACATTCTAGCTACATAACCAAGAAATTTCCTCTTTGCTATGTTGGTAAGAATCAGGACTTTGTAATTTACAACTGAAATAGATGATTCTTATCTTAACTTGGGAATCACATTGTTACTAACTTCTTTAGTGATAAATGGATTTCCAGGTGCGTGTTAATGAACATCAGAGGTCCTTTATAGCAACTTCTTGTTAGTGACATCCCATTTCAATTTATATGTCAAGAAAAAAATGCTGAAGTTGATAAATCAGAGTGGGAAAAACACTCCTATGCTTGTGTTAAGACAAGCAGAAATATATATAGTTCTACTCATTTCACTTATCTTAGCATACAGAGAAACAACGTTCATTACTGAAGGAATCTACAGACTCAGGAGTTTGTAGCACAAACATTCTTAAACACATCTTATTTAATCACCATTGTTCATCTACCTTATGGACAAAGGACGCCAAGGACCAGATTGGAGAAGAATAAAAGAAAAGCTTCATTCATAGAAGTGCTGATTCTTCCTGTCCATATGTTTAGGTTCTGCTTCTGTCCCTAGCCCAGAGCTGAACATCTCAGAGATGCTGGCAGGTACGAACATGCTCCCTTTTAATTACACCACCAAATTGCTGCAATAACTGATTGCCAGTTAAATAATTATAATCAAGTGCCCATTGTGCATAACAATCATTTAATGACTGCCATCCGAAAACACTATAATAAAGAGAGCTTTAATGAAGAAATCTG
>NW_006286675.1:4094447-4096755 GCF_000327345.1 Myotis davidii | reverse complement strand
AGCCATAATCTGTATTTAAGATTAAAAGAAGCCTTTAATCCAGATGCTCAACATTAAACAAGGGAGTGGAGTCATGTTTTGATCAAAAGTTACTGCATGCATAAAAGAAAGTAATGTAAATGTTCCTTTAGAAAAAAGGTCCAGTAAATTATATTAAGTAAGTGTTTGTAACCATTGACTTTGGAAAAAAATGAAGAAGAAAAACATCTGATTTTCATTTTGGACAAAAATACTCAGCTAAAATAATGAAAGAGAACAGAATTTTATTTCATTTCTATAATATCATTGAAAGTGAGTGATTTTCCATTCAATCTACCTGGTACCAGTAATATTTCTTCTGTACTGACCCTATTTATTTTTTTATCTTCAAAAAATTGTCACTAAGTCAGGCTTATATCTTCGGGAGGTTTCATTACATTATCACACAAAGTCTTAACTGAAATGGTTTTGATGATTTCGGCTCTAGCAAACAGTAGTTTCTTATTTGAGGAGGGAAAAATACACCAAAACAATAATGTCACCACATAAAAACAGATCAACTGGCAGCTACCGCCACTGCTGGTACATGGAGTATTTGGCTAACAAATCAAGACGGCAAGTCCTAGAATTGCAGCCATTTTCTATGAACTGATATGTAGCCTGGCCAACCATAAACACAGCACCTCAGGGCTTTGCTAGAGTGAATGCTGAGAGAAAACGAAAACAACAGTCAGTCCTCTCGAGGAAGAATAAGAAGGAAAAGCAAAAAGGAAACCAAGAATGGTTCCTATAGATGAGAACAAATTTAGGCTTTTCCAATACTTCAGGGACAAAGGAGCAGGACCCAACCCTGGTGAGGGCTGAGGGAAATGCAGGATGTGGTTTCTGTGCACACAGAAACACCCCGTCCTTGGGAAGTCATGATGATGTCTCGGGGCAGTGTAAAGACCCTGAGTGTCTGAGAGAAACAAAATCACACCTGGGGATTGTTTTTTGTCCTAATGTGAACATTCAGGCACAACAAACTACCCTGGGCTCTTGAGATGCCCTAGAATATCCAGGTCCCAGAATGTTAGTGTGTGTGTGCATGTGTAACAGAGACACAGATTAACTGGGTTAAAAAAACCCACCTGCTTATCTGGGGTACAAGACACAGGACAGATCAGGACAGATGTTCTAAAACCATTTTAGGTTAAAACTAACCTAGGGGAAGTTATAGGAATTAAATTACGACACCAAGGCCTTTTCTGACATTCTAAGTTAAGGGTATCAGTAAGTTCTCCTTCAGGAATTCCTGGTTTTAGTTTGTGTTAGAAGTATTCCTAATCACCCGCTGGTCTGTAAATTGCCAGGGGTAACAGCATCAGTCTCTGTTTATCAAAGTCTCTGCAGTATTTACTCCAGTGGTTTACACACAGTGCGGACGACCCTTTGACACTGTGTTCTAGCACAGGCTCTATTCACCAGTCAGCAGGACCAGCTCCTCTCCTTTGCATCCCAGTCACTGCCAAACTCCAGTGACCTTCCATGTGCTTTCTGACCAGTTTTCCCTTCTTGGAGTTTGACACCTGGAATCATGCCATTCCTGTTCCCTTTCTCACCAACTAGCTGTCAGTACCTATGCTCTCTCCACCTCAGTTTTCTCCTCTGCAAAAGCTGATGTCAATAACAGACTGGCAGGTTTGGCTCAGTGGTTGAGCATCGACCCACAAACCAGGAGGTCACGGTTTGATTCCTGGTCAGGGCACATGCCCAGATTGCAGGCTTGATCTCCAGTAGGGGGCATGTAGGAGGCAGCTGATCGATGATTCTCTCTCATCATTGCTGTTCCTATCTTTCTCTCTTTCTCTAAAATGAATAAAAACATATTTTTGCATGTGTAATAATAATAATAATAATAATAATAAACACAGCTTGTGAGAGAGTGTCTAAGTGTGTGTGTGTACTTGAAGAGAAATACATATAAAGCCATATGCCTGGCACTGGTAAGTGTATAATAAGTGGGAGCTATTATTAACACACATCACTGCCTTTAGGAGATGTGTGTTAATAAATTCAAATTCGTTACCTAGGTATATAATAATGTCATTAATTACAACAATATAGCTTACCTTGCTCAGCCACTCACCCCAAACATTTTGTTTCTACCTTTCTTTTTTTTTTTTTTTTTAAAAAAACACCGTATTTATTGATTTTAGAGAGGAAGGGAGAGGGAGAAAGAAACATCAATGATGAAAACCATTGATTGGCTGCCTCCTGCACGCCCCACACTGTGGATCGAGCCACAACCCATGTGCCCTGACCAGGGATCGAACCATGACATCTTGGC
>NW_006286675.1:4082477-4094343 GCF_000327345.1 Myotis davidii | reverse complement strand
CATAGCAGCCAAGACTTTTAAAAAATGTGAATCATTCCCTGTCATTCTCCTGCTTAAAACACAAGGCAGAGAACCAAGATGGTGGCATAGGTAAACACCTGTACTTGCTGCCTCCCACAACCACATCAAAATTACAACTAAAATACAAAACAACTATCATCTAGAACTGTGGGAAAGCTGGCTGAGTGGAAGTACTACAACTAAAGAGGTAAAGAAGAAAGCACACCAAGACTGGTAGGAGATGCGGAGGTGCGGAATGGGCTGGTCCGGCACTGGGTGTGCCACTTTTTTAATTGGGAGGGAGATCTCCTCTGCGGAGGACACCTGGAGGAGGGAGGGATCCAAGCCCCACACCAGACTCCTAGCCCAAGGTCTCAGAGCTGGGAAAAGAAGTCCTCACGGGCCTGTAAGAACTATGTGCTGTAAAAACCAGTGTCGGTTGGGGCTGAGTGACACACAGGCTGCTGGAGACCCAGCTGCTCCTCTTAAAAGGCCAGCACCAGCATCAGAACAAGCTCCCACTTCCTCTGAGCTCCAGTGCCGGGTGAGGCTCTGGGGGACACAGACACATATGGGGAGAAACTGGACTGTCTGGCATTGGGCAGGAACTCGGGGGTGGCTTTCTTCCAGATGGAGGTGCTCGCAGCAGTCATTTTTCCTGTGCTGCAACCTCTCCGGTGCAGGGATGACTGGCAGCTATCTCTATTTGCTTGGCCCTGGTGATTCCCTGAGACCCCCACCCTACCCAATTTATAACCCCACCCAAGCTGTGTGCATTGACTTTTGCATATGAATAGTCTGTCCTTTCTCAGGCTAAAATTCTGTTAAACAAGCTGCAGCTGGGTCAGGGAGCCCCAAACCTATCAATAAAAGGACCCCAAAACTGGCACCAGCACCAAACTGCCTTGCTTCACAGCTGGGCCTCGTCTGGGCACTTCCAAACCCGATACAAAGAGAAGGAATCTGCAGATCTCTCTGCAGCTTCTGCTGGATGGCCCCAGGCAGTGGCTGACTTTGCACCTCCCTGGAGACCAAGAGCCAGTGTGAGACCATACCAGATTACAACTCTTCACATCCATAAGCGACACACTTAAGGGGCAGACTCAGTGAGCACCAAAGCCCCACTGAAGCAAGTCCTGATCCATAAAGGTGTCTCCTGCACAGCAGCTCTCCCACTGTAAGTCACAGCTGGTCCCCAAAGCCAATTGGCCTGGATGTCAATTCCTCCCAGTGACACCAACAGCAATCAAGGCTCAACTACAACAAAACTGTGCACACAGCCCACAATCGGATGCACCAAGAGTGTCCACCTCAGGTGATTGGGGATGTTGAGCCATTGGGCCCTATAGGACACCTACCACACAAGGCCACTCTATCAACTCAAGGAGACTTAGCAGCTACCCAATACATAGAAACAAACACAGGGAAGCAGCCAAAATGCAGAGACAAACATGTCACAAATGGAAGAAAGAGTTCTGGATATAGAGTTCAAAACCATGGTTATAAGGTTACTCAAGAATCTTCTAAAAACCTCTGAGGAACTTAGTGAGACTTTCAAGGATCTTAATGAGAATGCCAAAAAAGAAAAAAGAAAAAATAGAAAAAGGACCAGTCAGAAATTAAGCATATACAAGCATATACTGACTGGAGTAAAGAATAATATACAGGGATTCAACATTAGATTAGAGGATCCTGAGAATAAAATCAATGATTTGAAATACAAGGAAGCAAAAAACATCCAACCAGAAGAGCAAAAAGAAAAAAGAATCCAAAAATATTAAGATAGTGTAAGGAGCCTCTGGGACTTCAAGCATAACAACATCTGAATTATGGGGGTGCCAGAAGAAGAGAGAGAACAAGATATTGAAAACCTATTTGAAGAAATAATGACAGAAAATTTCCCCTACCTGGTGAAAGAAATAGACTTACAAGTCCAAGAAGTACAGAGAATCCCAAACTAGGCATCCAAAGAGGACCACACCACATCATAATTAAAATGCCAAGGGCAAAAGACAGAATCTTAAAAACAGCAAGAGAAAAACAGTTACCTACAAGCGAGTGCCCATATGACTGTCTGCTGATTTCTCAACAGAAACTATGCAGGCCAGAAGGGAGTGGCAAGAATTATTCAAAGTGATGAATAGCAAGAACCTACTAAAAATCAAATGAATAAAAAATCTGACGAACAAAATAACCTGGTGAATGGAACAGAATCAGGGGCATGGAAATGGAACAGACTGATGACTCCAAGAGGGAAAAGGGTATGTGGGGAGGGGCGTGGGAAGAGATTAAACATATTATATGCATGTATGTATTACCTATGGACACAGACAATAGGGTGGCCAGAGCTTGGGGTGGGGTGGGAACCAGGTGGAGGGGAGCTATGGGAGGAAAAAAGAGGGACATCTGTAATATCAACAATAAAAATTAATTAAAAAAACACACAACACAAGCTGTTCTCATGGCTAACAGAGCCCACATAGCTTCCTGCCAGTGTCTTCTACCTCATTTCCTACCACTCTCCCTCGAACTCACTGTGCTTTTGCCATGCTGGCAACATTTCCCCCATTTCTTAAACTAAACAAGCCTGTTTCCAGCTTATGTCTTTGCATAGGATGCTCCTTCTGACTACAGGCTCTTTCCCCCGATCCTCACATGTCTGATTCCCTTCTCGGTATTCAGGTCTTAGCTCAGAAGCCACCTTCACTGACCTGCCAGTCTAAATTGTCTAAGTCCTGACCTCTATTATCTGTTCCTCCATGCCCTGCACCAATTCATTCTATCCCAGCATCCTGTTTTGTTTTCATCACTGTGCTCATCAATAGCTGAAAGTGTCTTAATGAATATATGCTGTATTGCTCACAGAGCCTTGTGCACTGGCTGTCACTGACCAGGCAATTCAGTAAGCCGGAGCTGAACTGAACTGCAATGAACTCAACCAAGTGGCAGATATCCAGGGTACAGATAAAAATCTTCCTTTGGACACCATCTTGCCAGATGAGATGTACCATAAAGAGCTCATAACTGGCCTGTGCTTATCAAGGAGCACATGGAACCTAAAAGACAGTGGGCATGAGGATGAATACATGTAAAGATATTTAGGGCTCACCAACGTTTCTGGATTCAACAGAAGTGTGAGGAGACATAAATGTCTAAATTCACAGCACAAAGTAATCAAAATAGTAAATTAGTATACAGTGAAACTGTATGAGTTACATTTAAAATAAACTCTTGATTTAATATTTATATATATATTCCCAGTCAGGTTCAAACAGATATAGAGTTGGATTTGGAGACAGTATTCATCATTTTATGAACTTGAATAGCACCATAAACTATACTATCTCACAGAGCACTGAGAAACGACCTTATCTTGCTTTTTGCAACAGGTTTGCTGCCAGAACACAAGTGTCATGAAAACCATCACTAAATCAAAGCCAAAATGGGGAAAGGAAAAGATTCATATCAATATTATGGTCACTGGACAAGTAGATTCCGGCAAGTCTACCACTACTGGACATCTGATCTACAAATGTTGTGGGATTAACAAAAAAGAATCAAAAAATTTGAGAAGGCCCTGGTCTGTGGCTCAGTGATTAAATGTTAGCCCACACACTGGAGGGTTGCAGATTTGATTCCTAGTCAGGGGCACATGCCTGGGTTGCAGGTTCTATCCCCAGCCCTGGTCAGGACATGTGCGAGATATTCCTCCCTCCTTCCCTTCTTTCTTTCATTTCTTTCTTTCCTTTCTCTCTCTCTTCCCACCCCCTCTCCCTCTCCCTCTCTTTCACTCCTTTCTCTCTTTCTGTCCCCCTTATCTTCTCCCATCCACCCTTTCTAAAAATCAATAGAATACATTACCTCACTCCTCAGGCGAGGAATAATTTTTTTTTTTTTTTAAAAAGGAGGCTGCTGAGATGGGGAAGGTCTTGAAGTATGCCTGGGTCTTGGATAAAGTAAAAGATGAATGTAAACATGGTATCACCACTGATATCTTCCTGTGGAAATTTGAGACCAGCAAGTATTATGTGACCATTGTTGATGCCCCAAGACACAGAGACTTCATATAAAAAATATGATTACAAGCACATCTCAGACTGATTGTGCTGTCCTGATTCTTGCTGCTGGTGCTGGTGAACTTGAAATAGGCGTCTTTGAGAATGGGCAGACCTGAGGGCATGCCCTTCTGGCTTACACAATAAATGTGAAACAACTGATTGCTGGTGTTAACAAAATGGATTCCAATGAGCTGTCCTACAGCCAGAAGAGATATAAGGAAATTATTAAAGAAGTCAGCACCTACAGTAAGAAAATTGGCTACAACCCTGACAATTTCTATTTGGAATGGCGACAACATGCTGGAACCAAGTGCTAACATGCCGTGGTTCAAGGGATGGCAAGTCACCCGTGAAGATGGCAATGCCAGTGGAACCACACGGCCTGAAGCTCTGGATGGCATCCTGCCACCAACTTGTTCAATTGACAAGCCCCTGCATCTGCCACTCCAGAATGTCTCTGGAATTGGTGGTGTGGGTCCTGTCTCTGTGGGCTGAGTGGAGACTGGTGTTCTCAAACCCGCATGGTGGTCACCTTTGCTCTAGTCAACGTTACAACTGAAGTACAGTCTGCTGAAATGCACACGAAGCTTTCAGGGAAGCTCTTCTGGAGACAATGTGGGCTTCAATGTCAAGAACTTGTGTGTCAAAGATGTTCATTTTGGCAATGTGGCTGGTGACTGCAAAAATGACCTACCAATGGAAGTAGCTCAGGTGATTATCCGGAGCCATCCAGGCCAAATCAGTGCTGACTATGCAGCAGTACTGGATTGTCACACAGCTCACATTAATTGCAAATTTGCTGAACTGAAGGAGAAGGTTGATCTTCATTCTGGGAAAAAGCTGGAAGATGGCAAAGTTTTTGAAATCTGGTGATGCTGCCATTGTAGATATGGTTTCTGGCAACTCCATGTGTGTTGAGAGCTTCTCTGATTCTACTCCCTGGGCTATCTTATCGTTCGTGACATGAGACAGTTGCTGTGGGTGTCATCAAAACAGTAGCAGCTGGAGCTGGAAAAGTCACCAAGTCTGCCTAGAAAGCTCAGAAGGCTAAATGCATATTATCCCCAATACCTGCACCCCAGTCTTTCTTTCTTTCTTTCTTTTTTTTTTTATATATTTTATTGATTTTTTACAGAGAGGAAGGGAGAGAGAGAGAGAGAGAGAGAGAGTCAGAAACATCGATGAGAGAGAGACATCGATTAGCTGCCTCCTGCACATCTCCTACTGGGGATGTGCCCGCAACCCAGGTACATGCCCTTGACCGGAATCGAACCTGGGACCTTTCAGTCCGCAGGCCGACGCTCTATCCACTGAGCCAAACCGGTTTCGGCCTGCACCCCAGTCTTAATCAGTGGTGGAAGAATGGTCTCAGAACAGTCTCAGAACTGTTTGTCTCAATTGGCCATTTAAGTTTAATAGTAAAAGACTAGTTAATGATAATGCATTGTAAAACCTTCAGAAGGAAAGGAGAATGTTTTGTGGACCATTTTGTGTGTGTGTGTGTGGCAGTTTTTTTAAGTTATTAGTTTTTAAAATTAGTACTTTTTAATAGAAACAACTTGACCAAATATCTGTTACAGAATTTTGAGACCCATTAAAATAAAGTTTAATGAGAAAAAAAGAAGAAAAGAAATGACCTTACCTTAAAGTCACTGTCATTGTTTCAAATGTGTTAGTTAGTCCTAGACCTCTGACCTCAGGTCAGAAATGGTACTCATGGTTTTCCAGGATCTTAGGGTTCTGACCCTAATTCTTAGAGAAAGGGCTTTGAAGTTTAGCAGACTCAGAATTGAATCCCAGGTCTTCCATCAGGACATTTGGTGAATAATTTATCCTCTTTCAGCCTTAATTTCCACATCTTTTAAGATAATGACACGGGAAGTAAATGGGATGATTTACATAAAAGGCCTTTTGATGTATTTCATAAGAAATAGGTCCTCAACAAATTACAATTTCCTTCCTGGATAGGTGGTAGGAGCTCAAAAAATACTCACTAGGTGACGGTCAAATTAGGTTGGAAAGCATGCCAGGAAACAAGCATAATTGAGGAGTGGCGGGAAAAACCCAAACTATCAACTGGAAAAAATAAAACAAGGCCCAAAGTGCTATAATGTTTTCTTATTATTCCACACATAAAAAAGATGTAAACAATGACATTTAATGATTACAGTGAGAAGTGGTAGTCAGGGCTGAATATCAGAAAGTCACTGAGTATCAAAAATCATTGCTTAACTACAAAAAGAAAGGAAAAAAGGGAAAGTATGTTCCTAAGAACAGTATTTGTTTTAAATCTACACAGTATTAGAGACCTCATGGCAGGATTAAAAAGCAAACAAACAAAAAGACAACAATGGAATTTACTGATTTCTTGATCTTATCAAAAAATGCAAGTCATAAGGAAAAACTGTTATGTTCAAATCATTCCTTTTGGCATTCCACAGCGCCAGCATAAACACTGGAGCTGCGCTGCGGGACCAATCACAAAGGGGAAGAGGAAGATATATTTACAGAAAAAGGACAAGACAAACCACCTGCTCGGGGTCAAACACCAAACCCTAGGAAATGACAGAAATAGAGTCAAAAAAGAAAGGAAAGATAAGCACAGCGGATATTTGTCACTCTGTTTGTTCATTATCCTTATGACAATCACACCAGTTTTCTAATTTTTCACCAATTTATCCCTGACTCTCAGGCCTTGTGATTTAGGTGGTCTTTTCACCTCATGTCACTAGAGATGGGTACATATCCCAGATCTAACCAATGAAATTACCCCTGTACCCCAACCATCATTGGGTCACTAGTGACCAGTAAAGCAGGATGCTAGTTAACACCATTGGGAACAAGGCTCTCTTTCCATGGGAGTTGCTAAGCCTGGGAATGTAAGCCCAGCGTTACCAGTGCCATGTTGCTATCACGAGGCTGGAGATGACCTAAGAATAAAGCAATGCAGAAAAAAGCCAGGCAAGAGAAGGTGACAGAAAGGTCACCATTGATAGTTTCTGAACATTAGATCTAGTGATGCCTAAAGCTAGAGCTGTTCATGAATTTTTCAGTTACTTGAACAAATAAATCCCCATATTTGCTTAAATCTCTGAGTTAGTATCTAACTTCCAACTAAAAGAGTTTGACTGATACAATAAGTAATCTTATAGAGTGTAATCCTAAAGGAGTAACATGCTCAGATTTGCGTGTTAGAAAGGGAAGCCTGATGGCCATTGTGGGGGTGGGGGGACTGGAGGGGACAGAGACTGAAGGCAGGACTCACTGGGGACTGTGATCATCAATGGGCAATGGCTGTAGGGACTTTGATAGAGAAAAGCCAAACAGAGTAGGAGGCACGTGTCTACAATTCTAACTTGAAAAGCACTGAAGACAAACCCCATGCAGATGACTTGAGAATTCCAGTCAAGAAGATTATTAGCATCCTAAAGGACAAAGACTGGATAAGAGTAATATGGGTAGAGGGGAATAAATGCCTGTGTTTCTTCAGACTCTGGATTTCAGCTCCTCCATCCTAAATTCTGCCCCCACTCTAAATCTCATTCACCTTCATGGCTTGGCTTTAGGGAAAAAGGCCTGTGCTCCCTATCAGCTGGTGACCCCCTTTGATCCCCCTACACTTTTTTGGCATCCTATACGTGTTTTTAGATATGATCACTGACTATATTTCTCTGAACCTCAACTTGCTCACCTATAAGATGGGAATACTGACATTTACCCCAGGATAAGAATGAAACAAGACAAATTTCATGAGCACTCTGCACAGAGCCTGGCACATGATGAACACCCAATAAATAGAAGCTGCCATACTTCTGCTGAAGATGAAGTGAGTTGCACTTCTCACTTTGTTAAGAAACAAAGACACACTCTCATCAAGAGCTCCTTTTCACTTGCCAGGGTTTTCCAGATCTTTCTGTTAATTGAATTTTGTTGTAAGTGCAAAGCAGAAGCTCTTTACTGAGTCTTTAAAGCACATGGACTAATACAAGTGCACTATTTCTGAAGGCGTGTACGAAATTCAGTCAGGCTTCAGTGATTGGTGCTGGACAAGGAGAGGCACGTTAATGCTCCTGGGTGCAGAAAAACAACTCTCATCCTTCACCTGTCAGGTGACAAGGTCAAATGTATTATCACTCTTTCTCTAAGAGTATGAGAATGGCTGGGGAATGTTGTGTGACTGAAGGAAGAAAGTCAGTGGACGAATAGGCAGACTTGTTGGTGATGTGGTTTTATTTTATTCTTAAACCCAAATCTATAAAGGTATCTTACTTTTAGAATTTTGTACTACCCCCTTCAACCAAGCCCTCTGTTGACAAGTCAGGACCTGGTTACTAATGGACCTGGCTTAATTGTTTGTGTAAATGAGCAAACTCAGTAAGAGATGAGAGAACCATAATGCAAAAACCCAACAAGATTGGGCAGCTGTACATTGTTTCAGCATTTCCATCCTTAAACCACCCACATAGATCTTTGGGTGCCAGGGGGTAAATCTACAGAGTTTGCAAACACTATAAAAACATGTTAGGTCCACTTAGGGCAGTAGCTCTAACCCTATTTTAGACCAAAGATGATATCTTTTGAGAATTTCATGACACCAAGCCCTCCACCCCACCCCCAGAATACGCATTAATGCAAAATTTTACACACAACCCCTAGGTGTTCACCAATCATTTCTACCTCAATTCCCAAGCCATCTTGGTCCTACAGGAATTCAAAGAAAGAATTTACAGGGCTTGAGAGAAGAAGTAGGAGAGTCAAGAGTTCCTCCTCTTAGGGCTCAATTTTCTCCATGACACAGTTCATTGTTTTGAGTGCCAACTCTTTGCAGGGAAAGGGATAATGACTAATGTGAAACTGAAAGCCCAAACATTTATCTGTCTGCAGTGTCTAACTCTGAGTGGCTGTGGAAAATCCTGGAATCTTAGTGATTTCCAAGGTGTAAAGTAAGCAAAAGTCCAAGAGAATGTTCTGGGAGAAGAAGGTGAAGAGAGGGGCAGGCATAGTCTAGGACTTGGGGAAAGCCACCAGGTGCCCCACCCTCCCCAGGAAGGGGAACGGAAGCCTGTTCTCTCCTGCTCAGCTCCACTTAGTTCTTCCATTCTCATTTTGTACTTATGCAGAGACTGCACATTCCATGCATGATCTGTAACAAATCAAAACGGTTAAAAATAATTTGCTAAATACCTTCCTAGATAAATTGAAATCCAAGACCTTTTTGAGCCTTGTCCAGACATCCCTCAAAGGGTGAGCCAGGCTCAAAGTCACACACTTTCCTAGCTGAATCCCTGAATCAGACTTTTGCTTGTCAATCTTCTGATGTCACAAGTCAAACTGTGCCATGAAAGACTGAATAAGCATCTTCAGGAAATAGAAACTCAACTGTAAGAACAACAGGTATTTCCAAAGGCAAAACATCTCTGCCCAGTTTCTAAGTCAGCTACTGTATATAAATTTAGCCATGGCACTGGGAGGGGAATTTTTAAAAATAGAAGTAAAAGGTTAAAAGAATAAATAACAACAATGTATGAGTCACTATCTTAGGCAAGACATAAAGTGGTAAACAAGACATAAAGTCTTTACCGTTATGGGGATTATTTTGAGTGGGGCTGGAGTAGGAGACAAAAATATACACAAATAATTTCAGACAGTGATAAGTGCCTTAAAGAAAATAAAAGAAGGCAAATAAAGGAATAAAGAATGACTGAGGTACTATTTTTATAACAATTTTACACACGAGGAAACTGAGGATAACAGAGGTCAGGTGAGTTATTCAAGGCTACATAGCCAGTAAGCAGTGAGTTTAAACTCAGGCCTGTCTGAGTCCAAAGTTGTTTGTAACCACCATCCCATACAATCTATTCAGTTTCCAGAGAAATCAGAGAATCTGGAGAATACGTAAGATGAGAGACCATCATTATTTTTAAAAGCTCCTCCCTTTAGGACATCAGCAAAATACTTAGATCTATGAAATCAAATGAGTGTTATAGGCTGCCATTTTGATGCTAATGCAACTACCATTTGAAATTCTGCACATGATATTTAACACACTTTAATCCTGAATGCCACCTTCTGAGATGGAAATTACTGTCTATACTAGCATATTTCATAAAAGGACATTAAAGCTCAGAGTTTAAGTAACCTGTTGAAAATCACAGGGCGAAAGGTAAAATCCAGGCCTTCTTCCTCCAAGTGCATTGCCTTTTCCATTACACAATGCTGCCTTCCAGAAGACTCCCAAGGAGCTCCATTTTTCTCCCACTGGGAGACAAGGCAGTAACTAACTTGGCAGTAGAGACAGAAAGGAGTGACTGTTTTGCATCTCTGCCAAGCAAGTATTCATGCCCTTTGCAATGTGATTTACCCAAACCATCTTTAGCAGCTTAAATATTCTAGAATTTGCTGAAGAATTTTCTCACCTCCGTATGGGGTCCAAAATCAAGAGGGGAAAACATATTTATGTCTCATTCAGAATTCAAAAAATAATAAATCCTTCAAGGCCCTGGCAAGTTTCTCTAATCCACTGTAATCATGTTTCCTTGTATAACAAGTCTTGTGATGTCTGCTGCGGCGTCTCACTATAGTAACGGCAGCCTCAGAGCTGAGTTCTTCTTCTCGTGCCTGGGGGATTATTCCATTTTCCACATTAGGAATAAGCCACAGGCTGTAGGTTCTAAAACGAAGCCAGAAACACTGACTAGAATCCAGATGCCCTAAATATAATCAGAACTCAATTTTACTGCCCTCTGTGAAAGAAACAAATGAAAAGAATGTACCAACTTCTAGAATACGGTCCAGAAAGCAAAGCTATGAATAGACCTTACACGCGTTCTAATGCACTGAGAGATCTTAAAGCTACCTGGAGACCTTCCAGTTATCTCCCATGCTTCATATCCCTGGCTTTTTTATTCTTAAAAAAGTCAAACATACTACCAGGGAAGGAAGACATACTATAGGCTCATCCTAATAAAACAGGTTTCCACATAGTTCTAGAACTTTCAGGAAGTGTCTTTTTACATAAAAAGAATTATTTAGGTTTTCATGGATTGATTTGATAAATAAATTATCTTTCTCTATGGTCAGACAATCACTTCTCTCTGTTATTAAAAATAAATTTATTAAATTCTTTAATGAAAACATCCTTTTATACCATATAACATAAGACTAGTGTGAAAACAATATAAATATGTCTCACTTCAAGTTGTGATTGTTAATAATAATTATAATGATGACATTGATGGCAGATGTCCAATTTACTGAATGCTCACTATGTGCCAGTAACTGTGTTAAGTGCTTTAAATGCATTATCTTATTTAATCCTAACAGTTCCTCAACAAGGTTGTTATTATTTCCAATTTACAGTAAAAGGGCTAAGTCTTATGATGATTCTGCAACTTGCCCAAGGCTATACGAGTAAGCAGCTGTATTTTGAATATGGGGATTGGACTTGGGATCCCATTCTGGATTCTTCCTGATTGCGTTTTGGAATGTTGTATTTTTCTAGGAATTTGTCCATTTCCTCCAGGTTGTCTAGTTTGTTGGAGTAGAGCTGTCCATAGTATTTTTTAACAATCATTTGTATTTCTGTGGGGTCTGTTGTTATTTCGCCTCTATCGTTTCTGATTTTGTTTATTTGGGTCCTCTCTCTTTGCTTCTTGGTGAGTCTGGCTAGGGGTTTATCAATCTTGTTTATCCTTTCAAAGAACCAGCTCTTGGTTTCATTGATTTTCTGTATTGTTTTTTTGGTCTCTATGTCATTTATTTCTGCTCTAATCTTTATTATCTCCTTCCTTCTGCTCACTTTATGGTTT
>NW_006286675.1:4076645-4082416 GCF_000327345.1 Myotis davidii | reverse complement strand
GTTTGGGTTGTTTTTATTGTAGTTTATTTCTAATATTATGCCATCGTGGTCTGCGAAGATGCTTGGTATGATTTCAATCTTCTTGAATTTGGGGATACTTTGCTTGTGGCCCAATATGTGGTCTATTTTTGAATATGTCCCATGAGCACTTGAGAAGAACGTATATTACCTGGCTTTGGGGTGAAGCGTTCTGAAGATGTCTATTAAGTCCATCTGATCAAGTGAGTCATTTAGGATTGCTGTATCTTTGCTGATTGTTTGTCTATAGGACTTATCCAGTGCTGTCAGTGGTGTATTAAAGTCCCCTACTATGATTGTATTGTTGTCGATCTCTCCTTTGATATCTTCAGATACCATTCTGGAATAAATGGTAAAAACCCCTTTCCCTCCTATAGAGAGCCATTGCTTCTAATAATTTGTTGTCATCAAATCTTTCTGAATTAAACTTGATTTCATAGAAATAACTTTTTTGAGGGCAGGTGGGGGGTGGGTAAGAGATCAACCAAAGGACTTGTATGCATGCATATAAGCATAACCAATGGACATAAGACACTGGGGGGTAGGGGAGGCCAGGGGATTGGCAAACGGGGGGGGGAAAAAAGGACACATATGTAATACCCTTTGTAATACTTTAAACAAGGGGGGAGGGAGGATGGAGACATATGTAATACTCTTTGTAATACTTTAAGCAATAAAAAATAAAATAAAATAAAATAAAATGAAATAAAAAGAAATAACTTTTTTTTGCATTGGTTTTTCATTTGAAGGCTATTTAATTAAATGGTATAATTACAACAACAAGTCCACCTGGCATCCCCAGGTCTGGCAAGAAATATAAGACTCTTGGAGAGCATATACTTCAATTGGTGGGAGCAGAAATATACAGGTGTCCTAGAAACCAGCCTATTAGCTGGGAGCATCTAGCCTGCCATGGATACCAGATCATGCTCTAACAAGGGAGTACTGAGTTAATCAGGAGAGTCAATTAAGGGAAGTAGGTTAGGAAAACTTTATTCGATATAAACATTTTTTAAACGTATATTACACAGTCAGTGTGGTGAAGGCCTGGGAAGGGCAGGTGCAGGGTGGAAGGGATTAATGGGGGAAAGGAGGACATCTGTAATACTTTCAACAATAAAGAAAAATTAAAAAAACACATAAACATTATATGCCTGTTGTTTTTCAACTTGCTCTTGTTGCTTAAATTACTTAATCATTCCTTTCCTGATGGACTCTCAGGTTTGTAACACACACCTTTAGTTTTGTCTGCCCAGCACCTTCCTGTCTCCTGGTTATGGCAAACAGTTTTTTTTAAAAAATATATTTTTTTTATTGATTTTTTACAGAGAGGAAGGGAGAGGGATAAAGAGCCAGAAACATTGATGAGAAAGAAACATCGATCAGCTGCCTCCTGCACACCCCCAAATGGGGATGTGCCCGCAACCAAGGTATATGCCCTTGAAGCCAGGACTCTTCAGTCCGCAGGCCAACGCTCTATCCACTGAGCCAAACCGATCAGGGAGGCAAACAGCTTTTGATGAGAACCTCTTCTTCCTCCCATGCCAACCATGTTCCTTTACAAACCCTGCCTCTCTGGCCCAACTTGACTGGCCCCAAATGAGCAACAGACCCAAGATGGACCCTGAGTTTTGAATCTGGGACCTGAGGTGTGGGCTAGTCCATGCCAGGTATTGGAAAATGATTTACTAGGCTCTGGAGCTGCTGGCAGACACACTTCCTGCTGTTGAGTTTGCAGGGAGAAGACTTGTTCCTGTTCTTCTGAACTGCAGCTTTTCCTAAGGTTCCCTGGATTGACCTTTCTTTCAAATGTTCTCAATGCTTCACAATTCCATTTGACTATGATAATTCAAATTTGGTTTATGACACTTGAAACTAACAGTCCTAAATAATTTAGAAATGGTATCAGAAATGGACAGTTGAAAATGACCAAGTCTAGTAGTAAATGCAAAAAAAAAAAAAAATGACGAGGCCATAAGAAATACCCCATCCAGAGTGGAAAAACTCCCAACTGCTGTTACAAGGTGGTAAAACAGTTAGTTTAACACATCTGAAGGTTTAAGAGACCTAGGAAAATATCAGCTTTTTGGAGAGCACTGTTTACTTCTGCCACATTCCATAAGAGACAAGAAAGAAATGCTTCAGTGCAAGCTGGCCCATCTGGAAGCAGAAAAGAAACAGCCGAACTGATAAAGATCACCTTAAAGGGAGGCCTCTTCTGCCTTTGGTTAGCAATCTGAGTCCTTTTCAGTCGCAAAGGCTGAATTTTCTGCTACAAGCTGAAATCAGTAGTTGTTAGGGAAATGGCAGGAGTCTGATAAATGGACAGAAACATGAGAGGAGCCAAAGCTATGAACACTGGCAAACGGAAGGCCAGAACACAGATGCAGACGGAGGTGATTAAATATAGTATGAAGCCTTACCTGTCCTCTCATTCTAAAGATGTGGAATCTGAATCTGAGTAGGTTTTAATGGCTGGACCCCAAGAATTATTTGTAACTATCTCTCAGATTTGGAGTCCTCATCTTTAGAATGGGAGGACGGATAAGGTGATCTCCAAAGTGTCCTCTTGGCTTTGATGTTTTGTTTCTAGGTGACTAAATGTAGTATGAAGCCTTATCATTTTCTTAAAACCACTGAGAAAAACTCCTCATACTAAGCATCACATTTAAGATCTCTTGGGAGCAAGAGAGATTGAGTACTTGCTTGTGAGTCTTAGTGATCTCAGATCACAAACTCAGTTTCCTCACCTGCAAATGGAGATTTTGGATGTCTGTCTTCATAAGACCGTGAGAAGTGAAAAGTGAAAGCCTTCTGACTTCTCTTAAGAAAAGGAAAGATGCGCAGAAATCCTAAACAGGATTAGGGCAAAGCTCTCTTTGAACACAAAGGTTAGCTCCAAAATGACCATTTTCCAGCCCCAGTGATGCAATTTCTGACCCCAATCACTGCTCCTTGCAATTTTCACATGTTTGTAGAGAACATGTTTCCAAGTAGACACAGAACTGGCCTTGGAGGAAATGCCAGTGCTGGCTTCTGGCAGCTCTGATGTTCTCATTTAGCATCCTATTCTACCTGCAGTATGAACTCCCTGGCTTCATCTTCCCCAGTGGTCTTCCCCACAGCTAAACTTGTAAAGTATTGACCCATTATGATAGATTAGTTTCATCCTCTCTTCCTGGGTGTATAATTGCATCGAGACTCAAAAGAGATGACTTACTAATGATGACACTGTTTGCACGTATGTTCTGAATATTACAGTTAAAAAGACTGGGAATGTTGGTCACACCAGGTGGCTGTAAAATCACACCTCCAATAGGCTCCACACATGGCTTGAATTAGGGTTTGGATTAACTGTCACCTTCTCTGGGAAGCCTGTCTGCCCTTCCCAGGCACAGACAGCAGATCTTTCCTTTGTGCTCCCTCCCAGTACTTCACAAGAATAATTATCTCACCATATAGAAATCATCTGTTAAACTTATATGTCTCTTGCTGGAATAAAATTTTTGGAGACAGGGACTTGTTCATCTTTCTATTGTGTGTCTTGTACAAAACAGGGATTCAATAAATTTGTAGAATGAATTAGTGAATTTTGTGAATCACTACATTCTATTCCCCTCTGGAAAAGAAAATGATTTCAGAAGCCATGTAGGTTAGAGGGAAATCTTGATCTTAAACTAGACCATGGCTAGCAAAGACATGCACTTGTGCATGATGTATGATACTCTTCATGCTAACACTGACATGTAGAAAAGAATGCTCAAATAGAGCCTTTAAAATTCAAGGTGCCATATTAAAACAACATGAAAAGAACCAGTTAACTCAGAAAACCACTGATCCATGCAGCAATAATAAACAGGTTATTATTGCTTTAAATGAGACATTTTGTCCTTAAATGGCTCAGAGATAAACTGTGTTAAGTGGTGGTCAAGTTATAGCTCTGCATTTCAGACCTGTGAGAGGCAGTGTGGTGCAGTGGTTAAGGTCACAGACCTCAGAGCATTATTACTAACTCAAAGGTCTGTTTTAAGGACTTAATATATGTAAGGTGATTAGAACAGTGTCTGGCACATAAGCACTGTAAAAAGTAAGCATCAGCTAATATTATTGTATGTGACCTGACTAAAGTTTCCCAAACTAGTAAAATAACCATTATCCATTAAATAAAGGCTTGGTCTGTGTTGCCACTCTCCTTTTGAAATTCAATGGTTTCATTATTAACTGATGGCTATTGCCTCCATAAGAGGCCATTAGAACAGGTCTGGCAGGGTGACAAATTGTGCCTGCACTTTACTTTTCCCCAAAGCCAAATACGCTAGCTGTTATCAGACAAGGAGAACTAGGCTGCCCATTACCATCCTCTTTGCTTTGGAGTTATATTTCATGTTCAACTTTGGAAGCTTTCTTTAGTTGAAGTTTCCTAAAATATTGACTTAAAAAAATACTGGCTCTTGTCCTTTTATTCTCATGCCAAAGGTTTTTAGGCTTAATTATTTCTATGGTTTTGAGTATAGCATAACTATCTTTAATCTTTTTTTGGGGGGGGGATCAGGAAAAACGTACATAAATATAAAAACATGTATTTGTCAGATTCTTGGTCCTGAGTGTCAGCCAAGACTTGTGTCTGAGATGAAACATTATATTTTTATGAATCACATGTACCATAATCATCTTGGAATACAGGATAAATCTCATGTAACATTCTCCAGAGATATAAAAAAAACTTTCATTATGTTGACATTTCACTGTAGTGATCATTGTTAAAAATGTAATTAATTCCCACCTCCTTACCCTAGGATCATTGCTCCTAGGACAGAAAATGAAGCTGAAATCAGAGAAGGCCGAAGACAGACAGATCTTGTTAAAAACCATTGTCTTTATCATCCTCTACCCTGAGACATAGAATCAAAGAGCTCATTGACTTCAACTCCCTAATTTTATTGAGGGCACCGAGATCCAGAGTAGAGAAGTGACTAGCTTAAGGTCACATAGTTTGTTCATAGCCGAGCTGTATATAAGACCCAAATCCGACTTCCAGGTCTGTATTCTTTCTAAAATGCCAAGATGCTGTTCTAGGCCACTGAAATAAAAGATGAGGAAGTTTGCCCTAGCTGGTTTGGCTCAGTGGATAGAGCGTTGGCCTGCAGACTGAAGGGTCCCAGGTTCGATTCCAGTCAAGGGCACATGCCAGGGTTAATCCCCAGTAGGGGACGTACAGGAGGCAGCGATCAATGATTCTCTCTCATCATTGATGTTTCTATCTTTCTCTCCTCTCTCCATTCCTCTCTGAAATCGATAAAAATATATTTTAAATGGAAACTCTTGAAATGCATTATTATTATTATTATTATTATTATTATTATTTTGGTAGCAAAATGGAGGGCTGTTTTGAAAACATCAAAGCAATAGCTCCATAAAAATCAAATGCCTCTGGGAAATATTTTTGTTGCAAAAATTTACTTATTGTTAAGGCATTTAATGTGTGTCATTCACTTAGAATCAGGGACCAATCCCCAAGCTAGTCCCCAAGCTAGGAACTCACTCACTCATTCAACCAATGTACGTATATACTTACTGGTTAACTACTACATGCCAGGTGGTGTGTAGCTCTTGAGGATATGCTATCTAAGACACTGTCCTTGTTATTAAGGAGCTCAAGGTCTAAGGCAAATATTCCAACACATGTGCTATCCTTATTCTCTTAGGATAAGTGGCGTCTAATTCTCTTAGAATTAGTGGCGTCATGACAGACA
>NW_006286675.1:4068481-4076605 GCF_000327345.1 Myotis davidii | reverse complement strand
GCCTGAAACTGGCCTCAAAAATCCTTCCCAAAACAATCCTCTAAGCAGCCATGAGCAATTGATAAGAGGGACACATGAACTGTCATCCCTGGACTAGTATAGTTACTACATGCCTATTAAATGTTATGAAATTTCAAGTTCTTATTATATGTACTAGAACCCTGATTCCCCCTGCTCCTAAGAGAAGAATGTAAATTTTTTCATTCGTTTAGCATTGGTTAAACTCCTAGGTGAGGAACAATTCTTCTAAGTACTGGAAGAACCCCCGATAATGGCTCATGAAAGACCAATTATGCCCCAACAAGAGACCCCAGTTCTCTTTCACTCGAAATTTCCATTTCAGATTGGGCAGCACAACACTCTATCTTATGTCTGTCATCACACACAGTTGCCATCTGCTGCTAGAGACTCAATCAGAGTTTCTGTGCCCTCACCTCAAAGCAGCTGCTTATCATACCCTGTGATTTACCAACTGAGAAAAGACCCAGTTACTGACAATGCTGCCTACTATAGCTCTTCCTGCTGGTAGGAGTTTGGAAAAAAAATACTTTTGATCTCACCTCAAGGTGGACCCAAAGACAGCTGCAGGGTCTCATTTTATAAGCTGGCATCTTTCCTCTCATTTGTTTAAGCTGCTTTCTTAGGGTTTGATCAAGGGAAAATACGTAGGAAGATGCCTTTCCTTGTAATGACTTTTACTGTGTCTTTAAACATTTTATTATTGGCGATAAATGAGTAAAGGCCCTATGAAGCCCCTCTTTGTAAAGGTGACTTATAACCCGATAGCTGACCTTCCTCAGCAATGTGGAACAGTGTGTGTTGCTGCCTGGAAGAAGCCATGTTGGAAGCTACCCATTCTTTGTGCTCCAAAGTACATTTCCCTCAGAAGGTTCAGACCTGTGGGGTGTTGAACACCATTGACGTGCAATTGCAAATCAGGTCACCTCCAATGCCTGGGCCTCAGAGAGGCCAAATACGTCTAGAAAAGAATACAGATGCAGCACAAACAGAAAAAGGGGATATAACTTAGGAAAAAAAGTTTTCAAGTCTCTACTTCTTTCCATTACATTTTCATGTCTAAATAATGACTGTGTTTTTTGCAAGGCAAACATAGTGGTAATTACTGGATGAACTAGAAAGAGAAATAAGGCTCTTTTTTTTTTCTGCCCTAAAGGGTGTAGATTTCCTAAGGTGAGATATAGTAGTGATAAGCTAAATAACCATGGGATTTAAATCAGGAATATATAATTTTGCCAAAAGAATGGTAGAAAATACAGTTACCATATGACCCAGCAATCCCACTCCTAGGCATATACCCCAAAGGATTGAAACCTATGTACACACAACTTGTACATGGATGTTCATAGCAGCATTGCTCATTATAGCCCAAAGTGGAAATAACCGAAATGCCCAAAAACTGATGGATGGATTAAAAAAATGTGGTATAGCCACAAAATGGAATATTACTTGGCCTTAAAAAGGAATTAAGCTCTGATACATGCTACAACAGTGGATGGACTTTGAAAACATTATGCTAAGTGGAAGAAGGCAGTCACAAAAGAACACATATTGTAGGATTCCATTTATGTGAATCCAGAACAGGTAAATCTATAGAGACAGACTGTAGATTGTTCATTGTCTAGTTCTGGAGGTGTGGGGGTGGGGTGGAGTGAGGGAGTGGAGCTTGGGGAAATGGGGGCTGACTGCTAAATAGTACAGGGTTTCTTTTTGGAGTGATAACATATTCTAAACAAATCATGGTGATGGTTGCGACTCTGTGAACATATTTAAAAACATTGAATTGTACATTAAAAAAGAGTGAACTGTAGGATATATAAATTAATCTCAATAATTCACTGTTACAAAAACACAATGCTGTCTGAGAGGCTTAATGGAGGGATACAGAATTTCTGATTTGAAAGAGCATCATAAAGACAGGTTAGGTATTTGAGTTAAGTTTTGAGGAGAAATCCTTAACTGGAGGTCGGGGAGAGGGATAGAGAGACAGTGTGAGCCAAAGGACAGAGATGCTCTGGCAGTGTGAGGACACCAGACAAAAAGGTGGGTGCTTTCTGTAGGGCCCTAAGCAGATGAGCTGGAAATAGAACTGTGGCCAGCTTGGGGTAAATTTTTTTTAAAATATTTTTTTTATTGATTTTTTACAGAGAGGAAGGGAGAGGGATAGAGAGTTAGAAACATCCATGAGAGAGAAACATCCATTATCTGCCTTCCTGCACACTGCCTACTGGGGATGTGCCCGCAACCAAGGTACATGCCCTTGACCGGAATCAAACCTGGGACTCTTCAGTCCACAGGCCAACACTCTAGCCACTGAACCAAACTGGTCAGGGTTAAATTTAAGGGGCTGAAGATGGCCCCTGGCGAGGGCAGAATCCATTCAGCCTGCCAAGTGCTGATGGGTCCAGGCCAACAAGAAACAAGTTGACAGACTCTTGCTCAGCCCCTCTCACAACTGTGAGGAGAAATGGAGGAAGGAACTGTGGGGAAATCTTTCTACCTCTTCAAAATGAGTATGCTGGAGGTCAGACACCCTACTCTGAAGAAGGGGAAGGCGAAGGATTGGATGTGGGATACGAAAGAGCAGAAGAGGAGCACTCACATGCCCAGGAGCCTCTGCCAGAACTGAGTACTTTGGACCACGCTGTTTCAGAACTGTCATCATTATGGTTTAGCAATGTAAGCCTTACTGAATTAAGAGAAGAAACAAGTTCCTTCCTCTTTCCTGAAAAGGCTCCAAAACTCGACAAGGTATTCTGAGTACTTTCAGTTTCTAGGCACAGTAAATTCTAGCTCTTCTTGCGTTAAAGAACATTTAGGCACACTTCAATTGGTATAATGTATGGCTTTATATTTATATATGTAACTCTTTTCATTAAACTACTTAATTAGTTTATATATATATATTTATACATGAGAGAAATAAAGTTGGCCTTTTAAAATTAGTCTTGTCAGTAAGTCAGACTATAGTTCTGTACATTATGTTCTCTCTATTGTTTGATAATTCAAAACAAACAACTGAGGAGAGATACAGCTTCTTGGAGGCATGGTCTGAGTCTTGTTTGTATTTGCTATTTTAGTGCTATCCTACAGAACTTCCTGCAATAATGGAAATGTTCTATATCTGCACTGTCCAATATGGTAGCCACATTTCACCTGTGGCTATTGAGCACTTGAAATGTGGGCGGTGTGACTTAGGAACTGAAGTTTTTATTTTATTGAATTTTCACTAACTTAAATTTAAATTTAAAGAGCCATATGTGACAAGCGGCTGTTGTATTAAATAGTGCAGCCCCATAGGATCCAGACAATATAGGCATACCCAGGAGACACTGTGGATTTGGTTCCAGACCACTGCAATAAATAGCAGGTATCACAATAAAGCAAGTTGTAATCTTTTTTTGCTGGTGGAGGCTCTTGCCTTTAATTTGTAAAAAAATGCAACACCTGCGAAACAAAATAAAGCGAGGTATGCTTATACCTTGCTCCTCCTAAGTGTTCAATAAACACCTGTTTAACTGAATGAGAATTTATGTAATAAATACATACTGAGCTTCCTCTACATACCAGGTACTCTGCTAGAAGCTGGATATGAGTAAAGCACCTGCCCTAAATGAATTAGAATTCCTGATACAAGAGACAGAAACTCAACCCTGATTTACTCACGCGAAAAGGGAACTTGTTGGCTCACACGCCTAGAAAGACCAGGACAATGTTGCCTCCAGGGCAGCTTGGCTCAGGGCTTAACACCATGACTGCCCTTGTCTTCCCTTAGCTCAGCTAGACTCAGCTCTCTCCCATTAGTAGCCTCCATGCTCAAACTGACTCTCCACTCACATCACTAAGAAGGCTGCCCCAGCCCAGAGCTCATGCTGGCAAAGCTCCAGGCCCTGGTCCAGGCCTCTTAACTAAAATGTCATTGGTTATGACTGGGTCATATGCCTATTTCTGAATCAATCATTATGGCCAGGAAAATATGGTATACTGACTGTCTTGGGCCTTGGTTGCACACGGCAACCCTGGCCAAAAAGGTAGAAAAACAAATGGGATGAGAATGAGGTCCTAGATGGTTTCTCAGAGTAAAATCATGGTACTTGTTAGGGAAGAGAAAGTCTTGCTAGGCAGCAAAAACAAAGATATCCATTCTAGTCTCCTCTTAAAGAGCTCAGTATCTCTAAGGAAATCCTATATAATAAAAGGGTAATATACAAATGGACCAAACGGCGGAATGACTGGTCAGTATGACATGCACTGACCACCAGGGGGCAGACACTCAATGCAGGAGCTGCCCATGGTGGTCATTGTGCTCCCACAGGGGGAGTGCTGCTCAGCCAGAAGCTGGCCCAGCGGGGGTGGTGGGAGCTTCTCCCACCTCCGCGGCAGCGTTAAGGATGTCCAACTGATGGCTTGTCAGTCGGACATCCCCCGAGGGCTCCTGGACTGCGAGAGGGTGCAGGCTGGGCTGAGGGACCCCCTGAGTGCACGAATTTTGTGCTTCGGGCCTCTAGTCTTAAATAAAAATGCTGATCAGATCTGCTGACCATATAGTAAAGAATGTACTATCTAAAAGGAAAAGCTCATTTGGCAAGATCCAGGTGGAAATAATAGTAGCGTTTATTTACACAGAGTTTCTTCTGATGTTGTCTACTTTTTCATAGATAAATCTCATAAAACCTTTGTGAGGAAGGTTACATCTATGAAATCTAGAAATATTTAGGATAGAGCAGTCTTCCTTGCCTGCCTCAGTTTTGCATTCCAGATGTCTCCTTCTGTGCAACCTCTCCCCCGACCCCCCAGCAAACTTAGAGTGTGCTTAGACCTCAGAAGCCCTGACATATGTGGAAGCAGGCAGAGCAGACACAGCAAGGCCCACCCAGGGAAGGGACACACAATTGCCAATTCACACAATGCAATGTGAATTGTCTATTTTCATGAGGGCTACTCCAAGAGAGATTATTTGTGGGCAGGATGACTCACATGGAAGACAAAGAGCTTGGAACATCACTGAAATGAGAAAAATTAGCCAGCACAGCTGCAGCACTTCAGGGTCTTTTAAATAGCCTCCTTCTGCCTCTTTCTCCACCCTTTTCTTGCTGTTCTCTCTCACTCATTAAATACTGACTGAGGTTTTGCTTTTGTTGGCTCAAAGGGCCAGCCAAGGCTGGGAAATATTCTTTTTAACAAGCATATCTTTTTATCCCTCTGAGTTTTCTGGTATTATCTTTTGTGAAGGTGATTCTGGGTTACTCTGAAACTTCTTGGCTTGTTTCTAGGTGCAAAAATAGTTAATAAAGCTTGTGGATAGGACTTTCCACACTTCAAGGACATTTAGTCCTCAGGCCACATGGCAAGAAGGCCCATGACTCTCTGTTCTCCTCCCCTAGGAATCCAGGGGGCTCAGCCCCATCAACATCAAAATGATCATTTCTTCTTTTACTGTACAAGGGCGCTTCCAATTTCAGTGTGGCTCTCTTTCAGCATGGTGGACAGAGCTGTAGATACTCCATACTTGGTAGGAAAGGAAGGGTTATTTGCTTCCACTATTGTTTCTGGGTTATAACAGATTACTCAGTTTACCAGCAAGAGGGCTGTTCTCCACTGGATTGGCCCTGTGTTTGCTAGAGTCCAGGATACTGTGCACTTCTAGCAGACAACTGGTTCCCTTTGGATGGGCAACTGGCACACACAGTAGGTGCTTAGTGAATGTTGATGAATTGTGGAATACTGTTGGTAACTTGGAGATGTTATTGTGCATACAAAAATATTAAAGAGAATGATTCTAAACACTAACACCTGCAATATTTGTTTTCCAGAAGAGTGTTCACCTCTTCCACTTTATTCTGTAAACCTCAGTGTCCCAATCGTAACAAATTCACAACCCTAAAGTGACTCAATCTTTATGGTCTTTATAACAGATCTCAAGCCTATGTAAATAAGCTAGTTAACCGGTTCTCCATTCCTCAAAGGCTATCTCCAAAGGAGTCTAGTGGGTCAGATTAGCATGAATGAACTGTTCTTTAGAATATCCCTAGTCTTTATTCTACCATATTACTAGTATTTGCTAGTGGGCCCTTTTATGAGTTTCACCTTCTCATACATTTAAAATGTATTGAAATATAAATCACATACCATATAATTTACCACTAATTCCAGAACATTTCATCATGCCCCAAAGACCCCCGTACCATTAGCAGACACTTCCTATTTTCCCTCAACTCTCCTGACCCCTACCCTTCACCCCTCCACCTAGCTCCTTCCAGCCCCTGGCAACCACTAATTTACTTTATGTCTCTACAGATTTGCCTATTCTGGATATTTCATATAAATGGCATCTCATTCATTTAAAAAAAGCCTCAAATATTTATTGCATTTTCTGTGTATGCCAGTTCTCTTGCCAAGTGCTGGAATCACCGACTTAAGTAAAAACTAGTACCTGTCTTCCCGTTACTTACAATAAAACAATAAACATTTGCTGAGTATAGAACAGCCAGGGCACAACATCCACACTTACATTTTCTCGCAGAGGTCCTTTGTACCAGTGGGATATTCAGGCCAAGAGGCCCATTATCTCTCTAGGTGCTTGACACTATTTGGTAGATGTTACCCAGTGTTCCACGTCATGTCTCCATGTCATGTGCTCACCAGGCCTACAAATATTACTTTACAACTATTTGATCAAGCACCTATACCTTATCTGTCCTTTTCAAAAGACACCCTCCTTGATAAAGACTCAGAAGTTTTGGGTTGCTTTTAAATGCACCCAATTTGTCTTTTTCTTTTTATTAAGATCAAAGGAATGTTTTCCCTGGTTTTCCAATAATGTACTTGAGATTTTCCTGTGTGATAATGACTGTACTTAGTACAGGCAAGGTGAGATAGTGTAGTGGGGGCTCTGTTTATCTTGGAAATAAGGTTAGCCTTGGAGAATGAAATTAGTAAGAACTGACATGCCCTTGGAGAACATCAGCCACATGTGAAAGTTAGTCATGCGAAGAGATGGTGGAAAAGCAATTGAGGAGATTGGGAATTTCTACCTTTAATCAAAGTAACAAAGGAGTAATCTCAGGAGATATATTTTAATTAAGAAAGCTGGAGAAACCAAGATGGCAGCATAGGTAAACACCAGAGTTTGCTGCCTCGAATAACCACTTCAAAAATACAACTAAAAGATAGAACGGACATCATCCGGAACCACAGGAAGGCTGGCTGAGTGGAAATTTTACAACTAGAAGGAACGGGAAAAGCATACCGAGACTCAGAGGAGGCGCAGTGTGGTACAGCTGGCTTTTGCAGGGTAGCCTCAGGCAGAGGCTAGATTAGCACCTCCTTAGATCCAAGAGCCAGTGTACCCAGTGGTCAGAGTGGGACCATCCAATTATAACTCCACATATCCATAAGGGACACACTCAGGGGGCAGACTCAGTGAGAACCAAAGCCCCACTGAAGCAAGTCTTGCCCCATAAGAGTGTCTTCAGCACAGAAGTTCTCCCACCAGACACAGCTGATTCTCACAGCCAATTGGCCTGGAGGTCAATTCCTCCCAGTGATAACTACTACAATCAAGGCTTAACTACAACAAGACTGTGCACAAAGCCCACAAAGGGGTGCACCAAGAGTGTCCACCTCAGGTAATTGGGGAGGCTGAGGCACTGGGCCCTATAAGACACCTAGCACAGAAAGCCACTCTATCAACACAGAGAAGCATAAAAAATGCAGAGACAAAGAAACAGGTCACAAATGACAGAAATGGGGGAAAGCAAACTACTGGATGTAGAGTTCAAAACCACACTTTTAAGGTTTTTCAAGAATTTTCTAGAAACTGCCGATAAACTTAATGAGACCTACAAGAAATCTAATGAGAACCTCGAGGTTGTGATAAAGGACCAACTAGAAATTAAGCATACACTAACTGAAATAAAGAATATCATACAGACTCCGAACAGCAGACCAGAGGGTCGCAAATATCAAGTCAACAATTTGAAATATGACGAAACAAAACACCCAACCGGAAAAGCAAAATGAAAAAAGAATCCAAAAATACGAAGATAGTGTAAGGAGCCTCTGGGACAGCTTCAAGCGTACCAACATCCATATTATGGGGGTGCG
>NW_006286675.1:4060504-4068073 GCF_000327345.1 Myotis davidii | reverse complement strand
ACAGCCGAATAAATAATCAGATGAACAGAATGAACTGGTGATTATAATAGAATCAGGGACATAGAAAGGGAATGGACTGACTATTCTTGGGGGGAAAGGGGGGTGGGAGATGCAGGAAGAGACTGGACATAAATCGTGCACGTATGGATGAGGACAGTGGGTGGGGAGTGAGGGAGGAGGATGGGGTGGGAGCTGGGATTTATGAGGGGGAAAAAGAGGAACAAATGTAATAATTTGAACAATAAAGATTTAATTAATCAAAAAAAAAGAAAGCTGAAACCTACATAACTCTAGAAGATTATTCATGGATGGTAGCAGGGCCCATGTAGAGTTTGGAAAGTGCAATCCCAGAATTTGTGCAAGATCTTTTACACTGTCTAGAAATTAGCAAGAGGATCTCACTGGAGAACATATCCCTTCAGTACCTGAGGTATCATGGTTCTATGAGGTGATCATGAAATCTTCTGATTACCAACTGTTTCCCCATGTACATATGGGGTATAACAGACATGACAAATTAAATAACCTAGTCTGTACATCAATCGCTTATGATTTTGGCTATTCTGAGTTAGATACTGAGAGTCTTCATGCTAACTGAATTTCTGACCTGAAGAGGTAGGACCCATGGACCATGACAATCTACCAAAGCAAAAATCTGGAGAACAGGTTTGAGGAATATAAAAATGGTGACCTTTGTAATGTCATCCAGAAGAGGAACTCTAGTAGATATAAGTAGGCACAACTAATGTGTAAGAGAGGCTACAACGTGGTAGTGAAGAATACAGGTTCTAGAACCAAACTATTTGGCTCCTACACTTATCAGCCATGTGACATTGGGCAACTTAGCCTCTATGTGCCTTAATTTCCTCATCTGTGAAATAAAGTGGCTGTGAAGATTAAATGAGATAATCCAAATAAATGCTTAGTTTGACATCTGGAACATAGTAAGCTCTCAGAGGTTAGCTATCATGCCATCACTGTCCAAAGAAGGACAGATCACCCTGTGAGATGGAGAGCCCTCCAGAACTCAAGTCAGGGCAGAGAAGTATCAATTGAGGGCCAAATACAACCCTGATGCTGTTAAATTTACTTCAACTCCAGGACTTCCAATGAGCTCCCATGCCCCTTAAACTTTTACATATAATTAAAAACAAAAATGTTGTTTCAGTAGCTGACATGTCTTTCTTGTAAAATTGCTCTGCTCTTCCATTCAACCAATGTACACTTTCCTGAGTACTTACATGAAAAGTGCCTGTTAGTCAATGAAAATACAAAGGGGGAAAGGGTCCTTGCCCTCAAGAAGGTGAACATCTAATTGAGAAGAGGGGGTTAGAGAACCACTGTGATGCATTCCTATGTATTGGATTTAGGCCAACCATCAATTTGGTACTTGACTTTTTATTGCAGAGTCAACCAAGAGAAGGGCCAAGGAAATCACTGTATCTAGAATCACGCTGTTCTAAGGAACATAAGTAGCTTGTTACATTATACTGAGCTAAAATCCATTGCATGCTCTCTCCCTCCCTCTCTCAATTTCAATCTCTCCATTCCATTCTCTTCAAGGTATAGCAAAGTAGTGTGATGGCTCTGGGACCTTTCAGTCTCAAATAAATTCTCAGGCTCATATGCTGGCTGACCGATGGCAGCATTTTGATGGCAGACAAGCAACTCCATGTTGCAAGTTCACACAGGCTTCCTTCCCAGGACACTGAAGGTCATTTATTATTTATTTGCAACTACCGTTTAGTGCCCTTCTCCCTCTTATTGTAAGTTTCATGGGAGGGGGGGCCTTTCTTTATCATATGGCACAGGCGGGCTCTCAAATATTTATTCACTGTGGCAGGTTCATCCTATGACTATTAGAATTCACTTCTGTAAGAAAAACCACTGATTCCCTTCCTCTTAAAGTGGTCTCTCAATGATGATTTCTTTTTGCAACATTCTAACCACATTTTTGTGGACAAAACATCCAGACCAGGGAACACCAGGAGGCTCCTTCATGTTGGACCAGTCTCCAGTTTACTGATTGCTCTGTTGCCTCAAGAAATTCGTAGCACCTTCGGGCAAGGGAACAACAGTGTGGTGTTTATTGAAATCTACATCTGGTAGCAATTTGTTCAACAGCAACCAGCTTTCCCCCTCTCCTTTTCTTCAGTCAAATAATCCACAGGGGCCCATAATACCCCACAACTGTTCATTTGTTTGAGGCCTGTTTTGTGTAGCTTATGTTCCTAATTACAGATCTTAGTTTATCAACAAGTTTCAGCATAGCAAGTAATTTTTTAGACTGCAGAGGAGACTGAAGGCACATGTCCTATGGCAGTGACACTGTTATTGCCCATCACTGTCTGGGCTGAAAGATGAAGCCTCACCCTGGCCTCCTGTCTCTAGCTCCCCAGTACATACTTGTGCAGCAGAGGCAGTCAGGGCACGCCCCTTCCCCACCCTAAGAGGTGTGGCCTCATGATGAAGTTTGGGAGCTTGCAAGAAGGAATAGCTGAGTTTTAACGAAAGAACGAGACATTTGTGCCCTGTGGAGAAGGAAAAAAGCCCTATGTTTCAATCTTGGAGAAAACTCTTCCTTTGGTGAGGAGGAGGGGAGGTACGCTGAGCTGCTAGTTCGCTAAAGCAGCAGTCGCCAACTTTTTGGACCTCATGGACCACCGCTGCTCCAAAGGTTTCTCTAAAGAACTCAATGAATAAAGAGTTCTTTTATGGTATCTGTGGGTAGGTGAGAAGATGGGATAAATTCAGGAAGCAGAGTAAGCCAAGCTTGCGGACAAATCTGGGGATTAGAATTTCAAGATTTGCACTGAAGTCCTTAATTTGAAATTGCTCATAGAAAAGAACTGTCTAGGAGGAACAAAAACAGACACAGAATTAAGGGTAGACTGAACTCAGAATGGACTTCTATACATATGCCCTGCACCCGTCCACCCACATCACTCTCCTCCTTCTTTGGGGTGGACTGTTAGAATTAACTACCTCTCTCAACTCAAACACATAGTTCTGAGGGAGGCCTGCCGATCACTGCACCTGCCGGTGGTCCAAGCTGGCCAATCACAGCAGCCCCTCCCTGTCTACTGCAAGTGGTCCAGAGAAGACATGTGACTCAGAACTGAGCAATTCCAGTCTGTGTCTGGGGATTTCCTTTAGGAGCCACTGGGGAAGATGCTCTTAAAGGAAGAATGAAATTGTAGAGCTACGTGAGGCCATGTTTTTTGCTACATGGAAAAAAGTCCCGTTTGCAGTGAGAGAAAATGATATCAACAAAGAGAAAGTAGATATGAGCAATGAAGACAAAGATGGTCATGACATTAAATACCCCCAACCTCAACCAAGAGGGCCAGGAGTGCATGGCCTAGTTACAAATTCCTCATTTATGTTAAAGCCAGTTTGAACTCTGCTTTTTTGCTATCATAACCAGGATCTAGATGGCTATAAAAGATTTTTTATTTAAAACGATTGCTATGATGATCAACTAAGTAAAATGCAAATAAACCCACTGTGAAAAATAGAAAGTGCCACACAAGTGTCAGATGTTGATCACATACCAAGTGGCAGGCAGGTGGGTACTAGAAAATATTGCTGAACCAATGTCAGGAAAGTGAATAAAAACAACAATTTTTCACTATGGAGACTTCTGAAAATACACAGAGGCAGACAGAATGGTATAATGCCCTGTCATGGTACTTTTCCCCAGCTCCAAAACCACCTACCCAATCCAGGAGAGTAGTATTGACCAACTTTTCCTGGAGCACATACTATGCCATGATCCCAGTCCTGAGAAGCCCCTCTCCAACTGGAATTGTAAGTGGGGCCTTTGGCAATGGGAGAGAACCTTACAGTAGGAAGTCCAATGCCAGGAATTCATGAATTCAGCCTTCTCAGACTTGTGCTGGGCCCTGACCTGACATGTGCCTCATTCTTTCTAAGGCTCATTATGATTTCTTAATATTGTCCTTGGATGTGCACTTTGTCATGACAGCTATCGAAGAAAGAAAATCCTACCAGCACTAAAAGTAAATCGGCTATAGAAAAATATTTTTAATGTTGACACCATTTTTTCTTCTGTGGATTAAATTAAGTAATTTCCTCCTTTTTATAAGTCATTTGCAAAAATAGAAAATAGCCCTCTGGCATATTTAATTTAGTGTGCACATAAGGGGGATGTTCAAAACCATGGAACCTAGGTGTTAAATAAAGGCTTAATCTATCATTATCATGGAATATGAAGTTAGAAAAGATATAAAAATCTCTAATCCAATTGAATCAAACTTTGTGGTAGAAGTGTGATCTAAATATCAGTACTTTTGAAAAGCACCTCAGATAAAATTATAATGGGCAGCCAGGTTGAGAACCACTGTTCTAACACAGCCAACATTTTTTTTTTTAGAATTTTATTGATTTCAGAGAGAGAAAGGGTGAGGGAGAGATTGAAACATCAATGATGAGAGAGAAAATCATCAATCGCTACTTCCTGCAAACCCCCACTGGGGATTGAGCCCACAACTTGGGCATGTGCCCTGACTCAAACAGTGACCTCCTGGTTCATAGGCTGGTGCTCAACCACTAAGCCCCACCTGCTGAGCCCAGCCAATATTTTTATTTAGCAAATGAGGATACTGAGGACCAGAGGTATAGACAGCACTCTGACCAACTCAAATAGCTCATCTGGGATTAGAACGTAGGTCCCTGGCCCTAGCTGGTTTGGCTCAATAGATAGAGTGTCAGCCTGTGGACTGAAAGGTCTCGGGTTTGATTCCAGTCAAGGGCACATGCCAGGGTTGCAGGCTCTATTCCCAGTAGGGGGTATGCAGAAGGCAGCCAATTAAGGATTCTCTCTCATCATTGATGTTTCTACCTCTATCCCCCTCTCCCTTCCTCTCTGAAATCAATAAAAATATATTGGAGAAAAAAAAAGAACACAGGTCTCTGGGTTTGGTCATATTTTTCAAATGAATAATTAGGTCATCCTATTGTATTTTCTTTTAACAAGGGATACATAAACAGAACGTACAGGAATTTTTAGAGTTGAAGTAGAGAAATAAGACATCAGGGAAGTGGAATCCAAATAAATGACAAACATAAGCTATTCAACCTCACTGATAACCAGAAAAATGCAAATTAAAAGCGTAATGACATATTATTCTACACCCAACAGATTGGCAAATTTTTAAAAATGTGACAGTACCAAGATGTTGGCAAAGATATACAGCCACAAAAACTCCCACATACTACTATTAATCGCTTAAATTGGTCCAATTGTTTTGGAAGGCATTTTGTCATGATCTAATAATGCTGAAAATTCATATTTCCTATGACCCAACAATTCTGGTCTTACAAATTACCTACAACATGTATTCTCAATGGAGGCAATATTACTTCCACAAAGGAGTAAATATGGATTTCTGGTAGGTGAAAATATCTTGGACATTACAATGGCTGTTGGCTCTCCAAAGCTTAACCCTACCCAACAAAATCTTATTCTTTAGGATTAATTTATTTTGAATGTTAAAGTTTAAGTTTAAAATTAATTAATTTTTCTCCCTAGGAGAGGTGATAATGAAAAAAAGGTTGAAAAACACTGACCTATAAAAATGTTGCACAGGTACCCCAGGATAGCTATAGATGTAGATATAGATATAGATATAGATACAGATATTATACACACACACACACACAAATGGACCAACCCACACTCTTTATTATGGTCCAAAACTGGAAGGGCTACAAATATCCATCTATAGTAGAATAAATAAGCTGTGGAATACTATACAGCAATGAAAGGAACAAAATTCAGATATAAAAAACAACCTAGGTTAGTAACTTTCACAATGTTGAGAAAAAGAAGCAAGACACAAAAGGTTACACAGGACATAATTCTATTTATAAAAGTTCAAAGTCAGGCAAACTAAATTATATTGTTTAGGAATCCATATAGCAGACTAATGCTGTAAGAAAAGCAGGGAAATAACTATCACAAGGAGTAGGGCAGTTATCTCTAGGGCTGTAATCAGAGAGCCAAATATAAGAGAGGTGAAATGCAATGTTCTATTTTTTACTTCGTGTTTATATGATAATTATTATTTAGACTAGAGGCCTGGTGCGCAAAAATTTGTGCACTCGGGGAGGGGGGGTCCCTTAGCCCGGCCTGTACCCTCTCGCAGTCTGGGACCCCTCAGGAGATAATGACCTGCTGGCTTAGGCCTGCTCCCGGGTGGCAGAGGGCAGGCCCAATCCCTAGGTGCAGCCCCTGGTCGGGCTCAGAGCAGGGCCGATTGGGGAGTTGGGGCGCCGCCCCGTCATGCACAGAGCAGGGAGATTGGGAGGTTGTGATGCCACCCTCAGTCATGATCAGGGTAGGGCCGATTGGGGGGTTGGGGCACTGTCCCGTCACACTCAAGGCAGGGTCAATGGGGAGGTTGCCGCGCTACCCCCTATCATGCACAGAGCAGGGCCAATCAGGGGGTTGGGGCGCTGCCCCCGTCACACACAGAGCAGGGCCCGTGGGGGGGAGGGGAGGTTGGGGAGCTCCCCCCTATCAGGCACAGAGCAGGGTCGATCAGGGGGTTGGGGCGCCTTCCCCTGTCACGAACAGAGCAGGGCGGATAAGGAGGTTGTGGCCCCGCCCCCTGTCACACACAGAGCCACAGGGCGATCAGGGGGTTTGGGTGCTGCCCCCTGTCATGCTGATCCCGGTGCCGGGAGGCCTCATGGCTCCGCTGATCCCGGTGCTGGGAGGCATATTACCCTTTTACTATATAGGGTAGAGGCCTGGTGCATGGGTGGGGGCCGGCTGGTTTGCCCTGAAGGGGGTCCTGGATCAGGATGGGGGTCCCCACTGGGGTGCCTGGCCAGCCTGGGTGAGGGGCTGAGGGCTGTTTTCAGGCTGGGGGGGACTGAAGCTCCCAACCGCTCCTTTTTTTCTTTTCTTTTTTTTAATTCTGGGCCAGCTTTAGCTTGAGGCTTGGCTCCAGCTCTTAGGCCTCCACTGCTGAAAGTAGGTTTCTGGCCTTTGCATACAATGTTGCGATCCGGCTGGCTGAAGCCCGGCGGTATTTGTTACAGAGTTTCTTAAACTGCCCGCTCAGAGGCCTGCAGCCGCAGGCGGGGAACGTTGGTTTCCTCCGTCACTGAGGCAAGCAAGCCTCCTGTTAGTTCCAAGCTGCCTGGCTGCTGGCCGCCATCTTGGCTGACAGTTAATTTGCATATCTCACTGATTAGCCAATGAAGAGGGTAGCGGTCGTACGCCAATTACCATGTTTCTCTTTTATTAGTGTAGATTGTATATAACATTTTAAGTTTTCTTGTGCATCTGTTGTAGCTCGTTTGGAAAGATTAAGATATAAAAGAAAAAAGCAGGGAGCAAATTTTCTTGATCTTTAGCCTTTTTATATTCCTAAAGCATTATTTGGATGAAGATATTTCTGTGCTCACAAATAATAATACAACTATTTCAAATATGAGTGGTGCTTTCAGACTTTAATTTAGAGAATCTCATCTGAACCTTGGCCTCAGTAGAAAGCAGTGAGTCAGAAACCATTCCTCAAAAGAGGTTGCTTGAGT
>NW_006286675.1:4058204-4060447 GCF_000327345.1 Myotis davidii | reverse complement strand
TCCCATGGGGTAGGAAACAGCATCTGACCAGCAGAAGGCTCAGCTGAACAAAGTCTGGAGGTGGGAGAGGACGCAGCAACAGAACAGAAGTATGCAAAGCCTAACTGAAGAGAACATGGGGCCACACTAGAGAAAACACTATGTTCAGTTGTCCTTTAGAAAATAATAATTTAATTGAGAAGTTTCCATTGTTTCATATTAGGAAGTTTTACCCTAATTTAAAAGTTAATGTGCATTCTTATACCTTGACTAGGATCAAACAGGTTTTTATAGGTTTGTCTACAACAAAACCACCTGTTGCTAATCTCTTTTACATTCAAATAATATCCATTTAATGTGAATTACCATTTTTATGGTTTATGATTGTTGAAAGTTTAATTCAAGACGTTTATGTTCTACTGTATATCAAGAAAAAATTATTAGAAAAATCTATGGCAGTTTTCCATTTACATTTAGCTTATAAAAACTAATGTTTGTATTATACTTCTAAAGATTTCAAAGCACAATATAACACCAACATTGTAGGGAAGGTATTATTATCCCATTTTACGGATGAAGCCCAGGCAAGAGGAAATGATGTAACAAAGTAGCAGGACAGGACCGAATGCCTACTCTTTAGAACCCAAATCCTACGCTCCTTCCATGAGAATATTCTGTTTCTAGGCCTATGATGCTAAGAGCTGATGAGAGCTAGACTTAATTATTATTTCAGCCTAACTTTTAAGGTATTGAAAAATAAAGTTTTTGCCCTAACCAGTTTGGCTCAGTGGAAGTGAGTCGGCCTGCAGGCCAAAGGGAATTGGCTTCGATTCCAGTCAAGGGCACATACGTTGGTTGCAGGCTCTTCCTGGTTGGGGCTTGCGCAGGAGGTAACCAATCAATGTGTTTCTCTCACATCTATGTTTCTCTCTCTCTTTGCCTCTCTCTTCCACTTTCCCTGAAAATCAATGGAAAAATATCCTCGAGCAAGGGTTAACAAGAAAAAAAAAAGCTTAAAGAAAAATAAAGTTTTATTTTTACAGGTCATTGTTGAAAGAAAAAGGGAAAGAAGTATTTGGATATATAAACTTGAAATAGTTATTTCTAAAGTGTTGATACTGAATTTGTGCTTTAAAACAACAATTCAATGATGAACTTAAGTTAGACAAAGGATAACATAAATATTATATATATGCATCTTTTACAAAAATAAAATATTTTAAAATTCTTTTAAAAGCCAGGTTTCTTTCCTCTTAATAAAATGCTAAGGAGAATTAGGTATGGCCTCTTCCAAGGAAGATTAAGGTAAGATAATCACAAAGGCCTAAGTTTAGTGGCAAAATTTAAAGCAAACAAATCCACAGCAATTTGCTATATTTATTACTAGGAACTCAATGATTTTGTTCTTCAACAATAAGATATACATACTTTAGCACTGAATTTTTTTTTCCCACCAGACAGCTGAATAAAGGCAAATGAAGGCAGGCTCTCAATTTCTCTTTATAATTTAGGGAAAAGTAAAGGCCAGGAAGAAAGAAGTAATCTCTTACTTGTTCTTTTTTCCCACTGGTAAGTTCAGAGATGGAATCATGACAGTAAAAATCTCATTCCCACAGATTTTATTAGAAGCCAGTCTATTCTTAAAGCAATAAGAAAGCACAGTGATGAAGGCTGACCAAGCCCTAGAATAATACAATGAACTAAACCATGCTATCCAAGAACATAGGTGTAAGGAAACAGACAAAAAGCAAAAGGGCTCTGTTAAATTGCTCAATCTGAAAGTAGAGGTACTTTCTATAAAGCAGAACACAACCCAGGCTTATGAAGTAAACCTCAAGATATAGATGAACACTAAGCATAGCTAAATTTAACAATGTCCAGGCAGCTTTGCAAATCAATTCACTTCCCTGAGCCTTGACAGCCTCATCCATAAAATGGGGTATTAGCCACCTCAAAAGCTTGCTGTGGACATCCAAAGGCTAGGTACAAAAGTTCCATAAAAATTACAGATAATGTAATCAATATTGGTTGCTATACCCCTCACAGTACTTTTCATCTGAAATCTTGGATGCTTCCATGCCATGGGCAATTCTGGAAAGCTTTCTCTCCTACACTTGGAGTTCCAACCTTGGAAGCCCAGCTCAAAATCTAACTCTTTCCTGGAGCTTTCTTTCTGCATCTGATTCTCCCCAAATCCTGCAGGACTCATTACACCATGTGTTCAACTCTCTGTGCACACCCTTTGCCCTGCAGCCTCAGTTACT
>NW_006286675.1:4043595-4058183 GCF_000327345.1 Myotis davidii | reverse complement strand
CTCCCCCCCCCCCCCCCCCATCTCCTGAAGGCCTGCCTTGTACCTCTTTGAATCCCCACACCAGCATGAACTTGGCAAGGGGTCAATAAGTATTTGTTGACTGATAGAAGCCATGATTAAACCTGAACAATATTTAATTTTTAAAAAATACACACCTTAGAATATTTCATATTCCCTTCCCTCCCTGCTCTCTCTCACAGCTATTTGAGAAGATGAAGCAACACTAAGATTTCAGAACCAAGAAATCAATTTAATTTTACAGTATCAAAATATGGACAACCCCCAAATTCAACACATGGCAGCTGTTATGTTTGCAAGTGAGAAGGCTCAGCTGTAAAAATACAGCCCCTAGAATAATGGTCACAGGGCAAACTGTAAGAACACTTCTGATGTAGTCAGGAAGTCAGGGCCATGGCTCTCCACTTCCTGATCCCCACTTTCTCTCTCAAAGGACTATATCGTGAAAAACCCTCCTACCCAACAAAAGACACTACTTTATCTTATTGTCTTTCTAATTCAAAGACATACATAACTGACAATCAGAGCTTCTGACTGGATCAAGCTAACCAGTATTCCATTTCATACAAAGCAAACAAACAATCCAACTTGATGGTTTAGTTGGTCAATGTAATATCTTGTCATAAATATATTTCAGTTAGACTTTTCAAAATATGGAAAATAGCCAGGAAGCCCATATGATACCTGGAGATAACCTCACCTGGAAAAGACCTGCCTATAACAGCAAAACCTCTAGGGTACAATGCCTAATAGGATGACCAAGTCTCCCTATTTAGAGATGAGGGTGTTAACAGATATGCTCAAGTTTATATACCAAGTGACTGATGCTTAGGTATTATTTTAAAACTAGAGGCCTGGTGCATAAGAGTTGTGCACTGGGGGGAGGGGAGGATCCCCTCAGCCCAGCCTACACCCTCTTGCAGTCTGGGAGCCCTTGGACATCCTTAGCGCGGCTGCGGAGGTGGAAGAGGCTCCTGCCACTGCCACTGTGATTGCCAGCCATGAGCCCGGCTTCTGGCTGAGAGGCGCTCCCCCTGTGGGAGCACACTGACCACCAGGGGGTAGCTCCTGCGTTGAGCATCTGCCCCCTGTTGGTCAGTACGCCTTATAGCGACTGATCATTTGGCCATCGGGCCGAAATGGGCTCTCCAACATCCCCCAAGGGGTCCTGGATTGTGAGAGGGTGCAGGCCAGGCCGAGGGACCCCACCGGTGCATGATCGGGGCCTAGGAGGGACATGGGAGGTTGGCCAGCTGGGGAGGGACCACGGGAGGGCTCCAGGGCGTGTCAGGCCCATCTCGCTCAGTCCCGATTGGCTGGAACCCAGCAGCAAGTTAACCTACTGGTCAGATCGTCTGCCCCTCTGGCGGTCAGTGCATGTCATAGCAACTGGTCAACCGGTTGACTGTCTGCCCCTGGTGGTCAGTGCACGTCATAGCAAGCAGTTGAGCTGCCTTAGCATATCATTAGCATATTACACTTTTTTTAAGTAAATATATATTTGATTGATTCTTCACCGAGAGGAAGGGAGAGGGATAGAGAGCCAGAAACATCGTTGAGAGAGAAACATAGATCAGCCGCCTCCTGCACACTTCCTACTGGGTATGTGCCCGCAACCAAGGTACATGTCCCCAACTGGAATCGAACCTGGGATCCTTGAGACCGCAGGCCGACGCTCTATCCACTGAGCCAAACCAGTCAGGGCAGCATATTACGCTTTTATTGGTTGAATGGCCAGCTGGCCGACCTGCCACTTGGCATATTAGGCTTTTATTATATAGGTTGCTTTATAGGTATTAAGTTTCAAACTTGAGGAAAAACAAACATTGATTTAAAAGATGCCTTTAAAAACCTGTGGACTACTGGGGAAATCAGGGTATGTACTGGATTTTAGGTAGTATTATGGAATCATTGCTTGTTGTTCTGTGACAACAATGGTATTCTGTTTACTTAAAAGAATGTCTGTATTCTTGGCAGATTTATGCTAAAAATTATGGTTGAGGTGTCATTGTATATGAAACTTGCTTTCAAACGGTTCAGGAAAACAGAAAATGTGTGAATGTGTACGTGATGTGGTGCGTGTGCATACTGTGTGTGTGTGAGAGAGAAGGGGGGGCGGACGTAGGTGTGACAAAATGTTAATTGTTGAATCCAGGTGGTGGAAGTTACATGGGGGAATTTATTGTATTTTTTAAAAAACATTCTGTATGTTTAAGAATTTTCAAAATGGAGTCTTGGGAAAAAATAAAATCCTGTCATAGAGGGAATTTTTCAAAAAATCCTCACCAGAGGACATGTTTTATTGGTTTTTAGAGAGAGAGGAAGGGTAAGAGAGACAGAGAGAGACAGATAGACAGACATTGATGTGAGAGAAACATTGGTTGCCTCTTGAACCCGCCCTGACCAGGGATTGAACCCACAATCTTTTGGTGTACCAAATAATGTCCAACCAAGTGAGCCACCTGGCCAGGGCAAGAGGGAATTTGTTTTTCTTTTTACTTCTCACCTGAGGATATGTTTGTATTGATTTTTTAAGGAGAAAGGGAAAGGAAGAGGGAGAGTGGGAGAGAAGAGGGAAGGAGGGAGACGGGGAGAGGGAGAGAGAAACACATCTTGTGAAAGAGAAACATCAAGGGGTTGCCTCCCATATGCACCCCAAACAGGCAATGAACCTGCAACCTAGATATGTGACCTGACTGGGAATCAAACCTGCAACCAAGGCGTATAGGATGACACATCAACCAACTAAGCCACCAGGCTGGGCAGCAAGAGGAAAATTGGTTTGGAGCTTTGAAACACCTGCTTCAACCTACAGTAATGGGTATCAAAGCACTCTCATCTTCCCCTGACCACTCCATCAGAGTTCTCTGGTGGCCAGCCAGAACTGACATTTTGACTTCCTCTCTCCTTCCAGAAAGCAGGTCAGGGAGGCATTTGACCAATGGGTCCCTTCCATATTCTCCCTCCTCCCTTAGTGCTCCCAGTACTTGCTGGCTATTCATACTACAAGAAAGGGTTACATGGTGAGCAGAGACTAAGGCTTTAAACACTGAAGCACAATAAAAGTAGGAGAAATCATTGTCACATCTACACAAACAATAAGTTAACATACTCCGACAGCCTGTCACAATGCCCTCAGAGAACATTTCATCACCTCAAAAAGAAACCCTTATCTAAAAGCAGTCATTCCTCATTTCCTCCCAAGCTTCCCCCTACTCCCTGGTAACCAATAATCTGCTTTCTGAATCTCTGGATTTTTAAATTTTGGACATTTCTTATATATGAAATCCCATAATATGTGGCCTTTGGTAACAGGCTTTTTTCACTTATCAGGGTTCATTCATGTTGCAGCATGTATCAGTTCTTTCCTTTTTGTTGCCAAATAATACCCCCCAATTTTCTAATAGCTGATCCATTCATCAGTTGATGGACCTCTGGGTTAATTCTGTTTTTTGGCTGTTATGAATAAACAATGTTGTTATGAACATTGGTATAACAGTTTTTGTATGAACATGTATTTTCATTTCTCTCAGTCATATACCTAGGAGTAGAATTTCTGAGTCATATGGAAACTCTGTGTTAAACTTTTTAAGTAACTGCTAGACTGTATTCCAAAGTGGCTGCACCATTTTACCTTCCCATCAACAGTGTATGAGGATTCCAATTTCTCTACATCCTCATCAAAACTTATTGACTGTCTTCTTTTTATCCTTTTTCTTTATTTACTGATTTCTAGAGAGAGGGAGAGAGAAAGAGAGAGGGAGAGGAGAGAAGGAGTGAAAAAGAAAGGGAGAGGGAACCACTGCTTTATTGTTCCACTTATTTATGCAGTCATAGGTTGATTCTTGTATGTGCTCTGACCGGGGATTGAACCTGCAACCTTGGTGTATTGGGATGACACTCTTACCAACTGAGCTACCCGGCCAGGGCCTGTCTTCTTTTTCTTCTTCTTTTTAAAAAAATATATTTTTATTGATTTCAGAGAGGGAGGGAGAGAGAAATAGAAACATCAATGATAAAAGAGAATCATTGTTTGGCTGCCTCCTGCACACCCCCTTCTGGGGATTGAGGCCGAAACCCAGACATGTGCCCTTGACCAAAATTGAACCCAGGACCCTTCAGTCCGCAGGCCGACACTTTATCCACTGAGCCAAAACAACTAGAGCAGAGCCTATCTTCTTGAGTGTAGTCATCTTAGTGGGCATGAATTAGTACCTCACAGTGGTTCTGAGTTGCATTTCCCTGATGGCTAATGATCTTTTCATGTATTGACTGGACATATGTTTAACTTTTAGAGAGATGTCTATTTAAATCCATTGCCCATTTTTAAATTGGGTTATATGTTTTTTTTACTGTTGAGTTGCAAGAGTTCCCAATATATTGTTGATACAAGTTCCTTATAAAAGATATGATTTGCAAAAAACTATTTGAAGCACAAAGATTTTGATGTAGTTCAATTTATCTTTTCTAAGATAATTTCTTACTTAATACTCACAGTAATCATGAGAAGTAGGAATTATTGATCCCATTTTAAAAATGAAGAAATGAAGCTCAATGAAATTAAGGAAATGACTCAAGGGCCACTGCACACGGTCTTGTCCTGCACAACCCATACATTTGAACACAGCAGTCTCGGCCATTTGTTGGAGTGCGGACATGAACTCAGGCCTTCTGATCAGGTCAGAGTTCAGGCTACTCATTCACTCTGTGTTTTAGTGTAATATGGATGATTTTTAAAGAACTCCGTATACTATAGATTCAACATCTAAGGAAACTGCCATTACTTAAATCAAGGGGGGCTTTGGAATTCATCTTTGGAACCTATACCAAGAAGTCATAAATGGTATGTGGTTTATTAACAAATATACTTTATTGATTTTTTACAGAAAGGAAGAGAGAGGGATAGAGAGTTAGAAACATCGATGAGAGAGAAACATCGATCAGCTGCCTCCTGCACACCTCCTACTGGGGATGTGTCCGCAACTAAGGCACATGCCCTTGACCGGAATCGAACCTGGGACCTTTCAGTCCGCAGTCTGATTCTCTATCCATCCACTGAGCCAAACCGGTTAGGGCATGAATGGTATGTTTTATGAACATACTCAATTATGGTGATGGGAGACTTGATATTACAAAGAAGGCAAAGTCCTGGGTGCCAAGTCTGGAGAATGAGGTCCGTTGGCTAGGTTACACCATTTTGGATTTACACACACTGCTATACAACCAACCAATCCACAGTACAGTGGGGCCTTGACTTACAAGTTTAATTCGTTCCGAGACCGAGCTCGTTAAGGAGCTCGTTAACTCAAATTACTCTATCAACTCAATGCACAAAATTGGCGGAGAGACAGCTGGTATCTCAAAAAACTTGTTAGTCAGGACACTCATAAGTGAAAGCCCCACTGTATAATAAATGTTATCTTAAAGCTCAAAGCAGTTCTAAATCTCAAAAGAATGTGACCAAAAATATTTCTAGCAATGGCAGCCAGATAGACACCAGGGAATATGTATAAAATGTACAAAAAGTAATTGCTCTGATACTTTTAAAACATTTTTGATACAAGAATTAGCCATCTTTTTACTTCTTGGTCATACTGGGTATAATTGAATAAAAATCACTGAATTATAGGAGCTAAAAAGGATTTCACATATGGTTCAATCCCTCTATTGTAAGTGAGGAAGCGGATACAAAAAATGTTTAAGTTATTCACCCAAGTACTCATAAGAACACGAACAGAACAAGAACTAAAATTTAAGGAGGATGCAGTTCCCATGGTTTATTTCTTAATATTAGCCGTCTTAGCATTGCTTTTAGCATTTATGATTCTCCCCTTCTCTCTCCCATAGACCTCCACATGGAGTATACTATCCAAGACTCCTTAAGGGTGGGGAACTCAGCCCAGACTTCGTCTATCCTCCAATTGGATCCTTCCCTAATACCAAATAATCTAAACATCTCAAACCCATGTAGATAATTCTGACAGCAAATAAAAGGGACTCGTTTTACAAAGGAGTACGGCCAAGCCTTATTTCAAAAACTAGTCTCTAGTTTCCAATCTAAGAATTAACTGGCTTTCTGCTTGCTGTTTCTGCTTTTCCCCCTTCATCTAGGAGAGAAGGCCAAGGCTGTGTTTTGCTGGATTGCTTCATAAGGGACAATCAAGGGAGGATACAGTCTGAGGATGGGCCAGTGCAGCTTGGACGTGGGCTAGCAGAAGGCTCTGGGAAAAGAGAACTGGATTCATGGGCAGACTAGGTAGGTCAACAGAGCAATTCCTCTCCATTGGAAACGGGTCTAAGTGCTGACACGGGGTTTCCCACAGCTTCTACTGGCCTCCAAAGGCTATTTGTCATCGGAGGCTCTTGATGAAGCTGTACATAAATATCTGACTGTTGTTAAATACAAAACAAAACAAAACAAATAATCCACAGGAACCAAATCAAAACCAGCTGTGAGTGGAAGAGGCCAAATCTCAGTGTAAGTGCAAAAGGCCCAGCAGAAACATTTGTTAATGGTGCTATTTACTTTGCTGAATAGTAAATTGTCATGCCCATGAAGTCATATCACATGACTGGAACGTTTTTCTTATGACTTTCCTGCTATGAAAGAAATGGGCACTTTATTTTCTAGAATCCTGAATTCTATAGTAGATGAGTCAGAATCCGAGTTTTAATTCACAATCAACCCACCGACTCAGCCTGTTCATTTCTGACAGCCTGTTCGTGATTTTACATCCTATGTTAAAGTTGGCGCTAAACTTTCTTTTTAAATTATCATTCATTAATCCCTAATTCTACAATTATAGAATGCTGTAACTATAATCCCAAAAATATAACTGTATGCTACAACATTAAATATGATTCTATAGTCAAGGCAAAAGAAGGAAACAGAGCCTAAGATTAATCCTGAAATCATGGAACTTGCAAACTGTCAAGAATGAGAATGAGGTATTTTGGGGAAGTTGGGTTATGGGATTCTGGAATTTGAATTTCTCAAGGATATGCCAATATAGCTTGCTTTATTAATTCTCTTATGAAACAGTCTTTTCTCTCTAATTAGATGAAGCTTGAAAATTATTTGGCGTTCAGCACAATACTGAACCCACAGTTGGAATGAAATCAGTACATGTGAACTGATAGTTGATGATAAATAACCCTAAGAAGGCAAGTCACAGCAAATTTTATGGAAACATGGCTAAGTCATTCATATGTCTGATTTAGTCTCTTAACAAATTCAGCAATTTAAAGAGTACTTGGTGAGTTCTTCACCAGCTCCACAACTTGGGTATCTTGTGCTTCATCAACTTTAAAGCCATTTTCTTTGGTTCCAATGGGGATAAACAGATGTCTAGGAGCAATAGGAAATTGGACTCAATCTCCAAATATTCAAACCCATTCTCTCTACAGGTCTTGAAAGTAATAGCCAGAACTTCATGCAAAATTCCCTATTCAGATGGCAACATTTTAAGAGAGTAAAAAGCTGAGTGGGCCCTTTTCCCTCTGTGGGGCTTCCCAATACCTCATGGGTAGAATGGAACTATAATTTGGCAGCTAGATGAATGATAGACAAAGAGGTCTCTGTGTAAGACCCCTACTTTATGAAATATAACATTAGAAAAAAAACATTTATGAGGTATTTTTAATTTTTTAAAAATATTTTTTTAACTATATGTTTTTATTGATTTTTAGAAAGAGAGGAAGGGAGAGGGAAAGAGAGAAACATCATTGTGAAAAACATCAATAAGCTGCCTCCTGCACACCACCTACTAGGGACTGAGCTTGCAACCTGGACATGTCTGGTGACCGGAAATCAAACCAGAGACTCCGTGGTGCATGGGAGGACACTCAACCAACTGAGACGCACCAGCCAGGGCTATTTTTAATTTTTTGTTTTTTGATCTACAACTTGAGATAAAATTCTACCACACACATTTCTCATTTAAATATTCTTATTGCATCTTAGCTCAACAGCTTCTCCTCATTTCACTAAATGAAACAGCATAATTTTCCTTTATCTGCAAAATCAATCTACCAATTCTGTTCTTTAAGTTCTATCTTCATCCTATCTCTAATACCATCCAGTCATTTTCATTCATTTATTCAATTCCCTCAATTTCATCATTACCCCAAACAAACTCATCTTTGTAAATCTGGCAACTCACTACTCTGCACCTTATACTTCCAGCCCTCTTGCAACACAAACCAACCTGGTGATTTGTCAATCTCAACAGCACTATTATCATATTAGTAACCTAGTCCTAGACTAAAATAATGGCAATTGTTTTTGGATGATGGAAGGAGGATGGGTGCAAAAAATGGGTGCAGATCTGGATGATTCTGTCTTAAATATATCTTCCAATCCATTATCTCTCTGGCCCTTCTATAAAAATAAATGGATTTGTAGTCTCTAGTAGGATCAGTTATACATTCCTCCAAACTAAATGGGCTATAGTTTGGAAGACAGACCACAGATATTAAAGGATATGGAAAAGTTTAATAGCTTCAAAAGTTTTTTTCCTTTAACTAAAAAAGAATTATCTTGCCACAACATGGATGAACTCTGAAAACATCATGCTAAGTTAAAGACACCAAATACAAAAGGCCATATATTGTGAGATTCCATTTACATGATATGTCCAGAATAGGCAAATCTATAGAAACAGAAAGTAGAGTAGTGGCTGCCAGACCTACATAGAGGGGGGAATGAGGAGTGACTGCTTAATGGTACAGTTCTTTTGGGTGTGATGAAAATGTTCTAAACTTAGCAGTAATAGTAGCACAACTCTGTGAATACCAGTATACTAAAAAACCCACTGAACTGTACACTTTAAAAGGATGAATTTCATAGTATGTGAATTATAACTCAATAAAGCTGTTATTAATAAAAAAACAACCTTATCTGATTTCAGGAAACTCTGGCTCCAGCCACATGCTCATGATTCTGAGTAACACACTAAAGAGTCAGCCTCTGAGATAATTTATTCAGCCTAGAATGCCCTCCCCCAACTCCTACCCTTTCCCTCGCCAAATTCAACTTTTATTTTTAAAGATAGCCTACTTAACCTTTAAAACTAACTGTGATGGATATTAACTACACTTATCGTGGTGATCATTTTGCAATATGTACAAAGAGCAAAATCATTAATTATACTGGACACCCAAAACTAATATAATATGTGAATTATACCTCAATTAAAAGAATTAATTATTAGTTTTAAAAAACCTAACTGAAATATTTTTTCCCTTCTGTGTGAAGCTTTCCTTGACATCCTTACTCCCTCAGGCAGGAGTAACTGCTCTCTCAGCACTTAATATATAAATGAGTAAAATATTTTTTAAAGATATTAGAGTGCCCTGTTTATGTCTCTGTTTCTCACACTAGACCATGAGCTCATCTCATTAACTTCTGTATTCAGTCACTAGCATAGTGCCTTGCTATCCAATTTTCAAAAGCTGTTCAGTACTTCTCTTTTTAAAAAACAGTATTTGTATAAATATACATTTTATAAGTAATGTATAAAATCATACTGTCATAGATATTTATCTGGTTGAACCTTTTGCAATTCCAATGTTGATGCATGAAAACAGTTATCCTAAGATGACAATTAATTGGGCATTCTTCACTGCATTGCTAAAATAAATAAGTTGGTATCTTTCTATATGGGATGCAGAATTTTATACTGTTATTACTGAACATTTACAAATGTACTGGGAATCAGATACTTAAGTCAAAACACAACCTTTTACACAGATATGTGTGTATTTTTTGATATACTTATTTATTCATTTACATATGTTTTTCACAGTAATGTAATTAATGCAGTCAGGAAAATGTCTTTTTTCTTTTATAAGGTTGTCTAGTGAGCATTATCTTAAAACAGTCCTATTTAGAGCTTTTTAAGAAAAGTAATGATTCTTTTCTAAGATAGGGCCTGCAAACACCAATAGTTATAAGGATCATCAACTAAAAAGCATCATCTAAATGGAGAGCATCACCTAAATACCTTTGAGAACAGAATAGAGAGCCCAGAAATAAACCCACACCTATGTGGTCAATTAATCTATGACAAAGAAGACAAGATCATACAACAGGGTGTAGACAGTCTATTCAATAAATGGTGCTGTAAAAATTGGACAGATATATGCAAAAAACTAAACTAGACCACCTTCTTATACCATAAACTCAAAGTAGATTAAAGACTTAATTGTAAGACCAGAAAACATAAAACTCCTAAAAGAAAAACACAGGCAGTAAAATCGCTAACATTTTTCTTAGCAATATTTCTTCTGATATATCTTAAGTATGGGAAACAAAATTTAAAAATAGGACTACATCAAACTAGAAAAGACAAACTACCGAATGGGAGAAGACATCCAATAAGAGGTTAATATCCAAAATTTGTAAAGAACTCATATAAGTCAACACATGCACACAAAACCACCAAACAACCCAATTAAAAAATGGGCAAAGGACCTGAATAGATACTTCTCCAAAGAGGACTCATAGATGGCCAACAGACATATGAAAAGATGCTCAACATCAATAATCATCAGAAAAAAATGCACATTAAAACCAGAATGATATATCACCTCACATTTTACAGAATGGCTACCATCAATAAACCAACAAACAGGTGTTGGTGAGGATGTGGAGGAAAGTGAACCCTCATCCACTGTTGGTGGGACTGAACATTGGTGTCAGCTGCTGTGTAAAACAGTATGGAATTACCTCAAAAAATAAAAAAGAGAATTACATTATGATCCAGCAATTTCACTTCTAAGCATATATCCAAATAAATTAAAAACACTAATTTGAAAGAATATATGCACCTTTTGTTCATTACAGCATTATTTACAATAGCCAAGATGTGGAAGCAACCCATAGATGAGTGGATAAAGAAGATGTGGTACATATATACAACGGAATATTACTCAGTCATAGAAAAGAATGAAATCTTACTATTTGTGATGACATGGATGAACCTAGAGGGTATTATGCTAAGTGAAACAAGTCAGACAAAGACAAATATGATTTCAATTATAAGTGGAATCTATAGAACAAAATAAACAAATAAAACAGAAAGACTTATAGATGCAGAGAACAAACTGAGGGTTGCCAGATGGGAGGGGAGTTGAGGGACAGGGTAAAAAAAGGTGGAAGAATTAAGTACAATTTGTAATACTGTAATAACTATGTATGGTACCAAGTAGATACTAAATTATTGGGGGCATTGGCTCATAAACTATATAATTATCTAACCACTATGCTGTACACCTGAAACTATTGTAAAATATACTAAATGTCAACTAAAATAGAAATAAAAAAATATAAATAATATGTTAATACCTTTGGGCAAGAAACTAACAACAATGTGTCTCCACTAAGGAAACTGGGTGGTAAGGGAAAAGTGTACAAGATTTCCCTTCCACATAGAATATTTTCTATATCTTTAAATTTCATATCAAGTACATTATTTATCTATACAATTTGCTTCTTGGCTCTAGAAAACCATCACTATTTAGGAATGTAGGCCTGGCGTTGCCAGATCTGATTTTTCAAAGAAGTCATAAATGGGAAAATTCTGATTTTTATGTAAAACCCATAATTTTAAAATGTTGGCTTTATTCAGAATTTAACACATTGAGCAGGCCAAACAAAACACACCTGCAAGCCATATCTGGCTCATAGGCCAACCAGTTTACCATCTTTAATAAAAAATTTGATGTGTGGCTTATGGTTCCAAAACTATAAATATATTTAATGGAGGAAAAGTTCAAAAAGAAAAATCAGACTTGTAGATGAATCCCTGCCCCACCATCTCTTTAGTACCTATTGCTGTCTTCACATTCCAGGGTCTTTTAAAAGGCTGTTAATATTTGACCAACTAAAATTCAAGATAGTCAGGGTTAATCAAGAAATGCGCCCATTATTCTAACATCTGCTCTGTTTTAAAGAGTGAAATATGGAGTCAATTTCAAGTTTCAATTCTTCTAGCCAACTAAAGAAAAGTATGTGAATTATTTCTAGCTGGCTGGAAAAATTCCCCCAACCAACTAGTCAAATGATTGTATGGTTGAAAAGACCTGTAAGTTATTTTCCTCTTATTATCAGGCAGTATACTGCTGCTCAAAGACAATATGGTAGCTATGATCAACATAAAGTTCTGAACTCTCTCTGGGAACCCAGTCAAAATTCTGGGGAAAATCTGAAAGTCTCTTAAAGTCCTGCCAAGATGCCATTTATCTTCTGAAACTAAGAGACCCTATGTGGGTCTAACTACTGGTCATCGGTGGAATACTGTATCTGTTGAATGCCCAGGACAACAGAGCCAAAGCAAGTTAAAGAAGAACCAGTTTCAGTTCTAAGTCTAGCACTAGAGATGTATTCTTTCGTCTCTGGTGTGCTTAAAATTCTCATCCCAATCTGTTAGAAGCTTCAAAGGATTTGACTGGTATTTTCACATGGTTTCCCTATACCAGTGCTAGCTCCAATCTTCCAAACAGTAGCCTTTTTATCACCAGCTGGCCCAATATTGGGCTTGATCATCTACTCACTGACGGTGAGGCCTTCCCCAATGGTGAGACTACACAACCCCAGGAAGGGGTGGCGGTGGGGCGGTAATCACTGAATCAAACTATAGGACTAATGGCAACTTTGCAGGACACAGGCACTCAAGGTTTTCCTTATGTTGCTTGTGGAAATGCTATGGCAGGTCACATTTTTCCTTAGAGCTTTTTCACCCAGGTAACAGAATAGAAAGATGTTGATTTAATATCATTCAACCATGTTGAGAAGGTGCCCATTTTGCCAAGTGACACGAATGGCTCCACACTATATACCGCGTGACCTTTTCTAAGAACAGTGAGCATTTGGAAAAAAACAAGATAACTATATGTTGAATCCCAGTCTTAAAAAAACCCCACATGATTATAGTGACACAGGAAATTAAGATCTGCAAAATATTCAAACTGACAAGCTAAACGTAACTCTCTAAGGTTGTAACCAAGAAAGCCATTTCATGGTAGGGTTCAATGGTCTACAAACACTGATCAATTGTGAAATAAAAGCCAGGAATGTTCTCTTTGCAGAACAGTGCAGAGTCCAATGTCTTCCCTGACTTGCATTTTGATGTATGGACATGAGAACTGATTTTCAGCAAGAAACAGGTGCTTAGGAATCAATAACCTGTACTTCCCTTATCAGCAATTTTTTGAATTTGACACCTACTACACAACAATCTGCACACATCAGCATCCAGCAACTGTAATGGGTTTGTTCTAAGGGGGAAAAATCATAATTAACTGCTTTCTTTCTTTTCTATAAATCTAAATACCAAATAAGATTCAAATACATCAGTTCAGAGCACATAAAGCTTGTTTTATTCTTACCTCAGCAGCTTGGGTCTCTTGATGCAGTAATGTAAGACCAGTCAAGTCTTCTAAGAAGGAATGTGAAGAATTAAACACCTTCGCCAGGAATTGAAATCCTTCTCCTTCATATTGATCAAGAACCTGAAAAACATTTACATTTTTAAAAAGGGGGCTGTAGGTCTTAAAATGCATATTAAAAGATTTTTCACTTCTAATAAGCACTTGTCAAAAATGAAACAAAAACTAGTCTTAAATATGGAGATAACCAATCTGTTGGGCAAAAAACTGGGAGGGTTTAATATTTATCACGTTTTTCAATTTAGATGACAATTTTTCTCAAAATAGGTTACATGCAAATTCATTAAAAATTCTAGAAAAGTTGGGGTTACTAATTTTAAGGTCTATTTTTTTAGGGGAAAAAGTAACAGGCAAAAGAAGAGCCAAGAAAATTTTTTACAAGGATAAAGAGAAGGGAAGGGACAGAAGGATGAGAAATGAGACCTACTGGCTAGCCAAACATATTTTAAAAATTATTTTAAAATGTAAAACTAAATTGCACCAGGCATGTCAAAAAAGAGGAGACCCAAATCGTCAATAAACTTATGAAAAGTTGCTCAGTATTACAAGAGATCAGGGAAATAAAAGCTAAAACTACAATGTAATATTGTTTTTTTATTATTATTATCAATGTAATATTGTTTTATACCTAACAGCATAGCTAAAATGGAAAAGACAAAAAATACCAAGTACTGGCAAAGATTTGGAACAAGCAGCATTCTCCTGGGAGTACAAAACGAGGCAACCACTTTAGAGGTTTAACACGTGCATGGGCCATGATAAAAAAATTCTAGAACGAAACCAAGATGGTGGCATAGGTAAACACCTGAAATTACTGCCTCCCACAACCACTTCAAAACTGCAACGAAAAGACAAAACAGACATCATCCAGAACTACAGGAAGGCTGGCTAAGTGGAAATTCTGCAACTAGAAGGAAAGAGAAAAGCACACTGAGACTCAGAGGAGGTGCGGAAGTAAAGTGCAGAGGTACGGAGGCGCACGTGGAAAGGGCCGGCAACTGAGGACACGGTTGTCTTTTTCAATCGGAAGGGAGTCACAAGCTCCCGACTGCTCTGAACTCCAGTTCTGGGCGAGTCTCTGGGGACCCAGACTCATACGGGGAGAAACTGGACTGTCTGGC
>NW_006286675.1:4036482-4042294 GCF_000327345.1 Myotis davidii | reverse complement strand
TAAAAAGTCAAAGATACAAATTATGAACAACAAACATGCATCTATCAACAAGTGAATCTAAGAATCAAGTGAATAAATAATCTGGAGATCATAATAGAATCAGGGACATAGAAAGGGAATGGACTGACTATTCTTGGGGGGGAAAAGGGTGTGGGAGATGCGGGAAGAGACTGGACAAAAATCGTGCACCTATGGATGAGGACAGTGGGTGGGGAGTGAGGACGGAGGGTGGGGTGGGAACTGGAAGGAGGGGAGTTATGGGGGGAAAAAAGAGGAACAAATGTAATAATCTGAACAATAAAGATTTAATAAAAAAGAATTCTACTCCTGGATATATATACCCAACAAAAAATATGTACATATGTGCATCAGAAGACCCAATCAAAAGTGTCCATAGAGGCACTATTTTTTGTTTTGTTTTGTTTTATTGCTTAAAGTATTACAAAGGGTATTACATATGTGTCCCTGGCCTCCTCTAACCCCCCCCCCCTCAGCCCCCCAACCTTCATCTAGTGATAGGCACTTGGGCTGTTTCCAGATCTTAGCTATGCTGAATTGTGCTGTTATGAACATATGGGTGCACATATCCTTTCTGACTGCTGTTTCTGTTTTCTTGGGATATATTCCTAGAAGTGGGATCACAGGGTCAAATGCGAGTTCCATTTTTAGTTTTTTGAGGAAACTCCATACTGTTCTCCACAGTGGCTGCACCAGTCTGCATTCCCACCAGCAGTGCACGAGTGTTCCTTTTTCTCCACATCCTCATAGAGGCACTATTGATGACGGATTCATGCACCTGTGAGGTCCCTTGGCCTGGCCTGCAGGGGTCGGGATGAAACTGGCTCTCTGACATCCCCTGAGGGGTCCTAGATTGCGAGAGGGTGCAGGCCTGGCTGAGGGACCCCACCGGTGCATGATTGGGGCCAGAGAAGGACCATGGGAAGGCTCCAGGTCATGTCCAGCCCGTCTCGCCCAGTCCCAATCAGCTGGATCCCAGTAGCAAGCTAATCTACCAGTTGGAGTGTCTGCCCCCGGGTGGTCAGTGCATGTCATAGCTACTGGTCAAATGTTCAAACGGTTGGACATTTAGCATATTAGGCTTTTATTACATAGGATAGCCCCCAACTAGAAACTACATAGTGTCCGCCAATAGTAGAATGAGTGAGCAAACTGTGGTTTATTTATGTAGTTGAATACTATATAGCAATGAAAACAAATACAATTACATGCAACAATATGGATAGTTCTTACAAACATAATGTTAAACAAAAGGGAGAAGCAGTATGTACTGTATGATTGCATTTATATAACACTTAAAAAAAAACAAGATGAAATCTATGGTGTTAGAAATCAGGAGTGGTTAACCACGGAGGATTGCAATTGAAAAGGAGCACAAGGGAGGGTCTGGAGTGTGGTTAGTATCTGCTTTTTTGTCTTTTTAATCTGGGTGCTGATAACAAAGGTGTACTTTTTTTATGTATATTGTCCTTCAATAAAAAAGGTCAAAAGATAAAAGGCCAATAGTCTTGACAGAACAATATAAGAACATATGAGTATTTCAAAGCAATAAAAAAGATGATTATAATATGCTTAAAAATTCAATAATCACAGAAACTGTGAATTGCAGAAAGCAAACAGTGAATAGAATGCCTCAGAAATTTCCTCAGAATTCAGAATAAAGAGATGAACTGAAGAGATAGCAGACATTGAAAATAAATGCAATAAATCAATTACACATAAATAGAAAGGTTACAGAAACAGTAACACACATACAAAAAAAATGACAGCTTCTCCATTCAGAAATGAAAATGGTAAACCCTTCAATCTAGCAATTCCAGTTCAGATTGTTCAAATATTTTTTTAAATGTTTTTTCGAGGGGTTGAGAATCGTGGTTTTCCTTTTTTACAATATTTTTTAGTATTCAATTATCTTTCACTTCACAAAGTGAACATTTAAAGAAAATCTGATGATAGGAATGCTGACTCTTAAGCAGTATGCCCACACTATTTTGCTTGTGCCCTGCTTGCATGCACAAAGACTGATGTGTAAGGATGCTCACCACAACACAATTTGAAGCAAAAAAAGATTAGAAACAATTACCCTTCTATAGGGGACTGCTTAACTAAATCATGGTGTATTTACAATCAAGGACATAATCTGGATCCATCAAAAGAATGAGGCAGCTCTATATATTGAATATAAGCTGTAATTGAAAAAAAAATCATTGTCCACTCTCTTCCAAGAAAGAATTAGGCAGTTCCATAGTACTGATATAAACTGATTTCCAAGATATAGAATATATTAAAAATGCCTACACCATGTATCTAGTATTAATGTTTTTAAAATAAAAGTGGAGGAGAGAGGAGGAGAGGGAAATTTACATTTGCATATGCTTGTTAATGCATATATCATCTCTGGAAGAATACACACACACAGCTAGCATCAAGAGGTTGCCTCTAGCATCAAGTAGTTGCTTCTGTATATTCTCTTATACAACTTGAGTTTCTAAAACCAAGTGCATGTATTACTTATTTAAATAAGATTAAAATCTTAGTTTAGTATTCCCCTGCCCCCAACCCCTGAAGTGGTGGAGAAAAGTCTCAGGAGAGAAGGAAGAATTCTAAAATCCTGATGAAGTTGGAGCTAGAAAGGAGGGCAGTCCTCTCTCAGCCACAGGAAGCACAGCAGCTGTAGTGATAACTCAGGAGCTCTAGGATCTAAACAGCAGGCAACAAAACAAAGTCATCTGCTACCACAGAGAGGGATGGAGTGGCCATGGAGCTTGAGGAGAGTGGTAATGACCTGGGGCAGCTGAGTGGGGAATGTGAGAAAGGAAGCTGATCAGCATCACAGAAAGAGTTCTGAGCAATCTGAGGCCCCTGCCCAGGACAGAAAATATAAGTTTTCAAAGAAAGGTAGTTAAAGACCCATCTAAACTTGGGGGCTCAAAGGATAAGGGTGAAAAAGGCAGAGGTAAAAGAAATTGAGAGGCTAGTAAATACCAAGAAGGAACCCAAGGTTGGTAAGAAAAGACCTTCCGGAAGGAGGGAACAGACAGACTTGGATCCTGAAGGGATGGAGGAATAGGGGGTGGCCGTCATGTCTCAGGGTATATACAAAATAGTCTTTGGCTGATTAATCACAATAAACTAATTTAACAACCTATTGCTTGGATAAAAAGGCACTTAATAACCGAATCTCTCAGTAATAAGATTTCTTACAAACCAGATCGTTATCCCAGGAAAAATGTGCATGGAAATTAAATGATCTTGTTTGAAATGATAAATGCTGTGTTTAGTGGTCATTAATTCTAAGTGAACTACTAAGCTCATGAAACAGCTACTTGGTGCCAGACTTCCAGTAAGGAAAAAGAAGAAATTAGTTTGAAAAATGGACCAAAAATTTGAAAAAAAAAATTTTTGAAATAATTCCAGAGATGAGAATTGGTTAGATTGATTAAACTTTCAGTTTTAAGCCTATGTTTCCACAGGGAATTTTGTCGTGCTACAAATCTGGACAGTGGAAAAACTAACAGTAAGGACAGAATGAGCATAATCGGGATGTACAGAAAGTTTAATGCTGAAACATTATTAATAGCTCTGGCTTGAAAAATATGTGGAAAAACATAATCCTCTAGGGGCATATTTAATCATGCAAGCGTTTTCCAGTATTCCCTTTATGTGCTGGGAAGTTAACCTGTTACGAGTATAAGCAGCTTATAAAAGGTACCAGGATTCCCCCTCCCACCCGGCCAAACAGCTTAACCAGCTTAAAGGGGAAAACATGTGTTTTACATTATCCAAAACAAAAACCAAGATACTATCACAATGAATTTGAGCACTGCAACAACCTGTCAATCTACATAAAATGTATCACACCTCTTAACTAAATTATATAATATGAGGTCCTGGGAAATGTACATATTATATTCTGGTAGGGTATAAAAATTCCAAGGATTCTGGGAGAGTTTGCTAAGTAGAGAAATAATAATGACCCATTAGTATAAGGATATAGATCCTTTCCTGATGGGCACAATTTTCCTTATGTAACTGTTTTATAAAGCTAAGTTATCTTTACTAGTAATATATATGAACAAAGGTGGTAGTATCCTTTCTTAAAACACTATTTTAGGAATATTACTTCCCTTGCTAAGATTTTTGGTGACTTAAAAAAAAATAAAAGTATAGTTGACATACAATATTATACTAATTTTAGGTGTAGAACATAGTGATCTGACATTTATATACCTTACAATGTGATCACTATACTGTCTACTAACCACCTGTCACCATGTAATTCACCACGTAGTTGCCTCTACATCTTCTTTATGCATTCATCTATCTATGAACACCCAGTTGCCTCTGTATCTTGGTTAATGCAAATAATGCTGCCAGAAACAGAGGTGCATATACATTTCCGAGTTAATATTTTTGTTCTCTTTGGATAAATGCCCAGAAAAGGAATTACTGTGTCCTATGGTAGTTCTACTTTGTAATTTTTTTGAGAAACTTCCATACTGTTTTCCAAAGTAGCCACACCATTTTATACTCCCACCAGCAGAGCACAAGGGTTCCCATTTCTCCACATACTTGCCAACACTTACTTGTTGACTTTTTAAAAATTTGACCTTAGAGATAGGAAGAGAGGGAGGGATGAGAGAAAGAGACCGGGGTGGGGGGTGTAGAGGAGGGAGGAAGGAAGGGAAGGAGGAAGAGAGGTAGAGAGGTAGAGAGGTAGAGAAGTAGAGGGCCGGCTAGGGCTGTCTATGGCTACTTTTAAAAAATATATTTTATTGATTTCAGAGAGAGAGAGAGAGAGAGAGAGAGAGACACCAATGTAAGAGAGAAACATCAATCAACCGCCTCCTACAGGAGCCCCAACCTGGGATTGAACCTATAACCTGGGTATGTGCCCTGACTGGGAATCAAACCCACAACCTTTGGATGTACAGGACATGCTTCAACCAACTGAGCCACCTGCCAGGGCTTATTTGTTGACTTTTTAAATAACAGGTGTGAGGCGATAACTCACTGAGGTTTCATTTGCATTTCTCTACTGATTAGTGATTTTGCGCATCTTTTCATAATGTCTTTGGTTTGGTTGTGACTTAAGGGTAATGCTGGCTTTGTATAATGAGTTTGGAAGTATTACGTCCTCTTCAATTTTGGGGGGGAATAGTTTGAGAAGAATAAGTATTAGTTGTTCTTTAAAAGTTTGGTAGAATTCACCTGTGAAACTGGTCATGGACTTTGGTTTGTTAGGAGTTTTCCGATTACTGATTCAGTTTCATTACTAGTTAATTGGTCTGTTCAGATTTTGTTTCTTTACGATTCAGTCTTGGAAGATTGTATGTTTCTAGAAATTTATCCATTTCTTCTAGGTTGTCTAGTTTGTTGGTATGTAAGTGTTCTTTTTTATAGTGAAATTATCAATAGAATATTTTATTTTTATTCCCATTACTAAATAGCACTTCCATTAAATGTCACCTTTTACCTAGCTTTTTCCCCGAAATTCTGGCCCTCTGCTCCCACAGAATCTAATAGGCCAAGGATTTGTCATGTTGTCTGGTGTTGCCTTTGTTTGTAATCCTCACCAGAGGTTATTCTTTCCATTGATTTTAGAGAGAATGGAAGAGAGGGGGAGAGACAGAGAGAAACATCGATGTTAGAGAGACACATCAATTGGTTGCTTCCCACAGGAGTCCCGATTGGGGCTAGGGCCAGGGATCGAGACTGCAACCACGGTATGTGCCCTTGACCAGAATCGAATCAGAGACCCTTTGGTCTGCAAGCTGACGCTCTATCCACTATC
>NW_006286675.1:4029871-4036399 GCF_000327345.1 Myotis davidii | reverse complement strand
AAGTTATATCTAATTTAACTCTTTTGGAGATGAGGTTTTATTGATAATAATATACTTTACAAAGTGTTCCCCCCCAATATTTCCAGTACCCACCTGGCACCATACATAGGTACTACAATCTTATTATTTCCTTTAAATCCCCATGACTATTTTGTAACTACCAATCTGTACTTCTCAATCTCTTCACCTTTTTACCCAGTTCCCCAACTCCCTTCCCCGTTGGCAACTATCAGTCTGTTCGCTGTATCCATGAGTCTGCTTCTATTTTGTTTGTTCATTTATGTTATTCTTTATATATGAGTGAAATAATATGGTATTTCTCTTTCTCTTATTGCACTTAGCATAATACCCTCTAGGTCTATCCATGCTGTTGCAAATGGTAAGATTTCATTCATTTTTTATAGCTGAGCAATATCCCACGGTGTGTGTGTATGCCACACCTTCTTTATCCACTACTTACATATAGTATTCTTTTATAATTCTTTGTATTTCTGTGGTGTCAGTTTTAACTTCTCTTTCATTTCTAATTTTATATATTTGGGCCCTCTCTCTGTTTTTCTTGATGAGTCTGGCCAAAGAGTTATCAATTTTATTTATCTTTTTAAAAAAAACAACAACACACCTCTTCAATAAAAAAGTAAACAACAGCCCTAACCGGTGTGGCTCAGTGGAAAGAGAGTCGGCTTGTGGACTAAAGGGTCCCAGGTTCGATTCCGGTCAAGGGCATGTACCTTGGTTGCGGGCATATCCCCAATAGGAGGTGTGCAGAAAGCAGCTGATTGATGTGTCTCTCTCATCGATGTTTCTAACTCTCCATCCCTCTCCCTTCCTCTCTGTAAAAAAATCAATGTATTTTTTTAAAAAGTAAACAACAACAACAAAATTAAGGAACCACTTCTTAGTTTCATTGATATTTTATATTTTATTTTGCATTTCATTTAATTGTTGCTCTGATTTTTATTATTTCCTTCCTTTACGCACTTTGCATGTTATTTGTTCTTTTTCTAATACCTTTGAGTGTAAAGTTAGATTGCTTATTTGGGGGATTTTCTTGTTTCTATATCACTATGAACTTAGAACTGTTTTTGCTGCAGCCCAGAGATTTAGGAGTTATGTTTCCATTTTCATTTGTCTCTAGACATTTTTTTAAATTTCTTTTTAAATTTCTTCTTTGATCCATTCATTGTTTAGTAGCATGTTATTTTGTCTGCATGTGTTTGCATGTTTTCCACTTGTAATTGATTTCTAGTTTCACACTGTGTGGTTAGAAAAGATACTTAGAGAGAATGGAAGAGAGGGGGAGAGACAGAAAGAAAGAAACATCAAAGTGAGAGAGACATATCAACTGGTTGCCTCTCACATGTGCCCCGAACAGGAAAGGGGATCGATATGATTTCAACCTTCTTAAATTTATTGAGACTTAATTTGTGGCCTAACATGTGATCTGTCCTAGAGGATATTCCATGTGCACTTGAAAAGAATGTGCATTATGTAGTTTTTGAATGAAATCTTTATAAATCTATTAAGTTCTAATGCTATTGTTTCCTTATTGATTTTCTGTCTCGATGACCTATCCATTGATGTAAGTGGGGTATTAGAAACCCCTTCCATTGCCAAAACCGGTTTGGCTCAGTGGATAGAGCGTTGGCCTGTGGACTGAAGGGTCCCAGGTTCGATTCCGGTCAAGGGCATGTACAAGGGCATGCACCCGGTGGGAGGTGTGCAGGAGGCAGCTGATCAATGTTTCTCTCCCATCGATGTTTCTGGCTATCTGTCTCTCTCCCTTCCTCTCTGTGAAAGGTCAATAAAATATATTTTTTTAAAAAAACCCTTCTATTATTGTATTACTTTCCATTTCTCCCTTTATGTTTGTTAACATTTGTTTTCTATATTTAGTTGCTCCTATGCTGGGTGTGTAAATATTTACAAATGTTATGTTCTGCTTGAATTGACTCCTTTATAGTCAATTGTTTGTTTTAAAGTTTATTTTGTTTAATATGAGTATTGCTTCTCTAATTTTCATTTTGATTTGCATGGAATATCTTTTTCTATCCTTCACTTTCAGTAGTGTGCATCTTTTGATCTGAAGTGAGTATCTTGTAGGCAGAATACAAATAGGTCCTGTGTTTGTTTTGTGTGTGTGTGTGTGTGTGTGTGTGTGTGTATGTGTTAATCCATTCAGCCCCCCTATATGTCTTTTGACTGCTGCAGTTAGTCCCTTTACATTTAAAGTAATTATTAATAGGTATGTACCAATTATAATTTTTCTATTTGGGGGGGTGTTTTTGTAATTCCTCTTTGTTCCTTTATTCTCTTGATCTCTTCCCTGTGGCTTCCTGGTTTACTTCAGTGGTGGTTGTTTTTTGTTTTTGTTGGGGTTTTTTTGGCTCCTTTCACCTTATTTTGTGATGTATTTTTGTAGGTTTTGGTTTGTGGTTACCATGAAGTTTATATATATCAATCTATATCTAAGCTGATGTATTTAAGTTCAAATGCATTCTAACAGCACTACATTAAAAAATATATATTGATTTTTAGAGAAAGAGAGGAAGGGAGAGGGGAGAGAGAGAAATAATCAGTTGCCTCTTGTATGCACCCTAACTGAGGATTGAGCCCACAATCTGGGGATGTGCCCTGACCAGGAATCGAATAGGTGATTCCTCTATATCTAAGCTGATGTATTTAAGTTCAAATGCATTCTAACAGCACTACATTAAAAAATATATATTGATTTTTAGAGAAAGAGAGGAAGGGAGAGGGGAGAGAGAGAAATAATCAGTTGCCTCTTGTATGCACCCTAACTGAGGATTGAACCCACAATCTGGGGATGTGCCCTGACCAGGAATCGAATAGGTGACCCTTTGGTGCATGGGATAATGCTCAACTAACTGAGCCAGGGCTAACAGCACTACATTTTTACTACCACTTTATGTTTTTGACATCATAGTTTAGATCTCTTTGTTTTGTGTATCTTCTATTTACTGTAGTTACTAGAGGCCTGGTGCATGAAAATTTTTGCACTGGGGCTGGGGGTCCCTCAGCCCAGCCTACACTCTCTTGCAGTCCGGGACCACTCGGGGGATGGCAGACTGATGTCAGACTGATGGCCTGCTCTCTGGGGGATCGGGCCTAAGCTGGCAGTCAGACATCCCCCTGGCAGCCCAGGAGTCCTCGGGGGATGTCCACCTGCCAGCTTAGACCTGCTTCCCAGGGGGGGATCAGGCCTAAGCTGGCAGTCAGACATCCCTCTGGCAGCCTGGGAGCCCTCAGGAGATGGGCCTAAGCCGTTAGTCGGATATTCTTAGTGCTACTGCGGAGGTGGGAGAGGCTCGCAACTGCCGGAGAGGCTCCTGCCACTGCCGCTGCACTGGCCAGCCATGAGGAGGCTTCTGACTGAGCTGCCCTCCGCCTGTGGAAGTGCACTGACCACCAGGGGGCAGCTCCTGCATTGAGCATCTGCCCCCTGGTGGTCAGTGCGCATCATTCCTGTGACCAGTGACCAGTCATTCCTGGTCGTTCCACCATTAGTGTCAATTTGAATATTACCCTTTTATTATATAGGATATTTGATTTTGTTACTTTTGTCATTTGACCTTTATACTAGCTTTTGAAGTAGTTGATCCATGATTTTTACTATATATTTGCCTTTATCCATGAAATATATATTATTTCTGGTTTTAGCATTGTTTTTTCCTGCTTAGAGAAGACTGTTTAAAATTTCTTGTAAAGCTGGTTTAGTGGTGATGACCTCCTTTAGTTTTTGCCTATCTACAAAACTCTTTATGTCTGCTATAATTCTGAATGATACCCTTGTTGGGTAGAGTATTCTGGGTTGTAGCATTTTATGTATATACTCTCACTCCCTTCTGGCCTCAATAGTTGCTGAGAAATTAGCTGATAGCTTGACTAGGGGGGTTCATTTATATGTGACTAGTTGTTTTCCTCTTGTTGCCTTCAGGATTATCTCTTTATCTTTAACATTTGCCATTTTAATTACAATATGGGTTGGTGTGGATCTTTTTGGGTTCATCTTATTTGGAAATCTTCATGCTTCCTGGATATGATGCCTGTTTCCTTCCCCAGGTTAGGAAAGTTTTCAGATATTATTTCTTCAAATAAGCTTTCTGCCCCTTTCTCTCTCTCTCTTTCTTCTCCTTCTCCTTCTCCTTCTCCTTTTTGATCCATATAATACAAATGTTAATTTGCTTGATGTTGCTGCAGAGGTCCCTCAAACTATCCTCACTTTTAAAAACTTTTTTTTTCTTTTGTTGTTTTGATTGTGTGATTTCCATGTTCTGACCTCCAGGTTACTGATCTGCTCTGTATATTCTGATCTGCTGTTGATTCCATCTAGTGCAGTGGTTTTCAACCTTCCTAATGCCACGACCCTATAATACAGTTCCTCATGTTGTGGTGACCCCCAACCATAAAATTATTTTCGTTGCTACTTCATAACTGTAATTTTGCTACTGTTATGAATCGTAATGTAAATATCTGATATGCAGGATGTATTTTCATTGTTACAAATTGAACATAATTAAAGCATAGTGATTAATCACAAAAACAATATGTAATTATATATTCAATATGTGTTTTCCGATGGTCTTAGGCGACCCCTGTGAAAGGGTCGTTTGACTCCCAAAGGGGTCGCCACCCACAAGTTGAGAACCGCTGATCTAGTGTATTTTTCATTTCAGTTATACACCAGCTTTTTTTGGTTCTTTATTATATTTTCTAACCTCCAATGGCACTATGATTCTGGAGAGTTCCCAGAGGTCTCAGGGTTCCCACAGCTTTTCACCTATTTGACAGGTGCCTTGGGATTAGTAAATAGATTTTTTTCATGTATAGTCTAGGTGCAATTTAAATTGCTGTTTAAAAATAAATAAATAAATCGCTGTTTTATTGCTGTGCCCCAGAGCAGGTAAGTGTGCTGGAGTGGTCTCTCAGTAATATCCATACTGTAGGTCACACCATTTGGGCAGAGCTCCCATGATGACTACATATCTGTCGCCTACTTTCTCTATGTCTCTCTCTCTTTTTGGTGAAGAAGCTATTTAATCACCCCTTAGCTGTTCTTCAGGAAGAAATGCTCTATATGTAAGTGTACATTCAGTATGTCTGTGGAAGGAGTTGAGTTCAGGGTCTTTCTACACCTCCATTTTGGGCCCCTCCCTCTGGTGAGTCTTTACTATATCAAACCCATACTCTTCTGTTAGGCATTTAAGTCCCTCCATAACCCTCTACTTTTGGATGGCTCTCTAAAGAATGATTTTCATAGTGTCTACAATCTTCTAACAATACTGTGCACTGTTTTTCATTTCATGAGAAGCAGAAGAAATTCGTAGCTCACAACTCTTGTCTATTATTCATAAACAGGACACCAGGAACTGAGTATCCTATTTAAAAAGACCAGTCTGTGTATTTTCAAAGGTAAAGGACACATGCAGTGTCCACAAAACTCTTAACGTCTCTGTGGTTCAGAAACTGTGCGTACTTGTCCGGACCGTTTTAGAATGCGTGTCTTGATCTCTAACGACATGCAGGTCAATCCTTCCCCTATGTCTCAGATAGGGCAATAAGAGAGCACGGAAGTCACCAGGATCCGTAATTCCCACCCTACAGCAATCTACAAAGGAAGGTCAAAACACTCTTCACTTAGGGACAGTCACCCAGTGGTTTGCAGAGGCTTTGCTCCAAGTTGAGGGCAAAACTTTCTGTGCTCCAGAACTGTTGCTAAGTAAGCGATTTCAGGGCAGAGAAGCCCACTTCAGATAATGAATGGGAAGCGCTGTTAATAAAACCAGGAAACCCTTGATCAGTTCTGTCTCTTGCTGTCCTGAGTTATCTATCATAATAAAAGATAATCAAAGAAGAAAAAGCCCCAGTTTTGGAGGCCTTTCCAACATGACTGTACCACCTTCACTGCTTTCAGCTCCTCCATAGCACCATCACCTTGGGAAAATTGCAATTCCTTTCTCGTTCCCTCTTGGTGTTGCCCTACTTCAAATGACCTTATTGCATTAAATGAGATCTTTTATTTCCATCAAAGCTCAGCTCAAGTTATCAATTACTGTAAGAAGTTTCCGTGATTAATTCCACTATTTATGATGCTTTCTTCCCCCACTCTCCAAGGAACATTGAGTTGACAAAGGAATTGAAGGAAATGCTCTGATTCAATATCCCTGGTAATCAGGAGTTGATGGCATTTTTAAATATCAACCAGATGTTCAATAACTTTGTTTCTCTTTCTATATATGTCATTGAAATAAAGCAGATAATGGGATGAGAAAATAGCTTCGTATGGAAACATGAAGCTATCATCCTAACTATATCTGTTGCTGTTAACTTGCACTTTTGGATACACACAGGATTTACAAGGCCAAACTTTTTTTTTAAAGGACAAATCTGAGTTCAAGATATGTAATCAGTTCAAGATAAATAATAGTATATCAAAAACTAGAGCAGTAATCGGGATAATTACTGACATGTCAAAAATATAAAACAGATAATTCTCTTTCTTTCCCT
>NW_006286675.1:4014050-4029846 GCF_000327345.1 Myotis davidii | reverse complement strand
GTCACTGTATAGCGCACATTTTTCTTAGGCATCCAAATGCAAAATGGGCACAATGGTAATTTAGAAGATGCGAATGATTTCAAAGTAAAACATCAAATAGCTTTAAAATTGAGATAATTGACAATGGAATATTTTAGTATTTTAATGGAACTTATTAGGATGCAAGACACAACTGTACTAAAAAGAACCAACTAATATTACATCTTAGTATCTTCACATACCAAAATCAGAATTCTATTGAAGCCAACTGGGTAGAAGAAAAGAAAATGAGAATTGGGGGGGTCAACATGCAACCGCAGTAATTTGGCAACACTAGGAAAACCAGCAAAACACTATCTTTTTGAGCCTGCTTGCTAACCTCTAAAATGGGGATGCAACTCCATGCCTATCTCCCCACTTATTGAGATAAGAAAAAGATTTCATGATTTCAATCACAGACAAGAATAATTTACAAAGGGTAATAGAAACACAATGCATTTATTACCTTTTCTTTGCATTTACTAGTTTTAAATATAATTTTTTAAAACACCATATAGGGCTTGATAAGTATAGAAAATACACGATAAGAAGACACATGTGTCTTCCAGATCAACTATGGCCTTGAAAACCAATTAACACACAATCGCAGTTAAAGCCAGTCTGGCAGCCCACTGGAGGGAATAGATTGGAGGTTTGAATAATCCAACCCCATTTTCAGAAAATTGTCACCTGTTTGGAAAGAAGACCCACTTGCATGTTGTCGTTATTTGACCTAACTTAGAACTCAGTGTGAAAGCCTTTTTCATGGGTCCAGTTTTGAAAAGTAACAGGGGCAACTGTTTAACATCATGATCTCCTGAGGTGGTGGTAACAGCTGGAAGTAATAATAAGCTAACAAAAAGTTTTAAAGGAAAACCTAGGGAATACCATATTTTTAGGAATCTAGAAAACCATGCATATGCATAGAGCTAGAGATGCATGCCTTAAGTTGAGCACATATTCAGGAAAGATCCGAGAAGGTCCTGAGCTCTCAACTCTAGCTAACCTTGTGCAAACAGGAAATGAAAGGTAACACAGAATTCTTAACTCCCTCACTGAGCATTGAAAGCAAGCTCCAACATGCACATAATGCCTCTAGAAAAGACTGGGAAGACTGACTGCTTCTAAGAATTTAAGAAAATTTCAGTCCAATTATTATATGACTACTAAGCTAATGAAACAGAAATGTCATGGCTGCACAGGACAAAGAATTCAAAATAAATAGAATGAATTCAGATAGGTCTCTAAAAAACAAAACAACAACAGCAAAGAGTGACAGTAAACCATGGGGGGAGGGGAGGATATGATTTCCAGAGATGCCACAATATTTAAAATATCGAGTTCTCAACAACAAAAAATGACTAAGATATGCAAATAAACAGGAAAGTATGTCCCATACACAGAAAACAAAAATAGTTGATAGATGCTGTCCCTGAGGAACTTACTAGACGATGACTTTAAAACAGCTATTTTGAGTATGTTCAAAGAACTAAGAGAAAGCATGTAACTAAAAGAAAGTATAAGTATGACAAAGTAAAGAATATCAATAAAGAGATAGAAATGTTAAAGAATCAAAGAGAAATTCTGGAGTTGATAAGTACAACTGAAAAATTCACTAGAGACTCTATAGCAGATTTGGGAAGGTTGAAGAAAGTATCAGTATGCTTTAAAAGAGGTCAACTGAGATTATCTTGTCTGAGAAACTGAAAGAAAAGAAAAAGAAAAAAAAGAACAATGAGCGGTGCCTCATATACCCCTGAGATACCATCAGGCATAGCAGCATATGCATGATGGAAGTTCCAGAAGAAAGGAGAGAGAGAAAAGAAAAAAGACTAGAGAGCATATATGAGGAAATAATGGCAGGAAACTTCCCAAATTTGATGAAAAACATTAATCTATATATCCAACAAGCTCAATTCCAAGTAGAATAAAATTAAAGATATCCATCCCCAGACATGTCCATAATCAAACTGTCAAAAGACAAAGGCATAATTTTATAAGTGCAAGAGAAAAATGACCTATTATGTAAAGGGGACTGTTAACAATTAACAACCAATTTCTCATCATAAACCATATGGGCCAAGAGTAGTAGGATTAAATATTCAAAGCGCTGAAGGAAAAAGACTGTCAACCAGAATTCCATGTCCAGTAAAACTAACCTTCAAAAATGAAGGAGAAACACGTTCCCAGATAAACACAAAACTGAGAGAATTCATAACTAGCAAGCCTGCGCTGTAACAAACAGTAAAGGGAGTACATGAAAGGTAAGGGAAAATTCTTAACTGCCTCACTGAGCATTGAAAGCAAGCTCCAACATGCACATAAGGCCTCTCAGAAAAGACTGGGAAGACATATTACTTCCAAGCATTTAAGAAAAGCTCTGTCCAATTATTATATGACCACTAAGCAACCGAGCAGAAACTTCATGGCTGCACAGGATAGAGAATACAAAACAAATGAAATGAATTCAGATAGGTCTCTAAATAACAAAAACAACAACAGCAAAGAGTGACAGTAAACCATGGGCAGAGGAGAGGGGAGGATGTGATTTCCAGAGTTGCCACGTTATAATATTTAAAATGTCTAGTTTTCGCCGAAACCGGTTTGCCTCAGTGGATAGAGCGTCGGCTTGCAGACTGAAAGGTCCCAGGTTCAATTCCGGTCAAGGGCATGTACCTTGGTTGCGGGCACATCCCCAGTAGGAGATGTGCAGGAGGCAGCCGATGGATGTTTCTCTCTCATCGATGTTTCTCTCTCATCGATGTTTCTAATTCTCTCTCTCTCTCCCTTTCTCTCTGTAAAAAATCAATAAAATATATTTTTAAAAAAAATCATAAGAAAAAAATGTCTAGTTTTCAACAAAGTGGTACTTATTAGCAATGAAAGGATACTAGATAGTAACAAATTCACATGAAGAAATAAAGAGAACATGTAAAGGCAACTACACAGATAATGTAAAAGACAGAATAAATATGTTTTTGTTTGTAATTATTTTTTCTCCTATGGTATTTAAAGAACAAATGCATAAAGCAATAATTACTATAAATCTGTATTGATTGCCATATAATTATAAAGATATAATTTATATGATAGAATGTACAAAGGAAGGGGAGGAAAAAAGAGGTATAGGAGTAAAGTTTTTGTATATTACTGAAATTAAGTTAATGTTAATCCAAACTACATTGTTATATAAGTTAAGATTTTAATTGTAATCCCTGGGGCAGCCACTGAGAAAATAATAATAAAAAAAACCATAAAAGAAAGTACATGGGTATTAGAAATTGTACATTAGGAAATATCTATTTAACACAAAAGAATATGGTAAAAAAGCAATACAAAAAGAAAACACATAGAAAACAAATAACAACATGACAGATGTAAATCCTATCTTATAAGCAATTATATTAAATGTAAATGAATTAACAGGCAGTCATGGCAAAATGCATTAAAAAACATGATTCAACTATATGCTGTCTATAAGAGATTCATTTTTATTCTAAGATACAAATAGGTTAAAAGTAAAGGAGCAGAAGAAAAATCCACGCAGTTTGAATTATGGAAGATAAATTCTAGAGATCTATTGTACGGTATGGCAATGATAGCTAACAATATAATATTGTATACTAAAAATGCACTAATAGGATAGATCTTAAAATTTTTCACATACACACACACACAAAGTGGTAAGTAACTGTGTAGAGGTGATGGATTTGTTAATTAGCTTGATTGTGGAAATCATTTTAAAGTATATATGTATATCAAAACATCAAGTACACCTTAAATACATATAATTTCTCCATCAATGATATTTCAATGAAAGCTATTTTTTAAAAAGGAGAGATTCCATGCAAACAGTGACTAGAAGGAGTTAGTTGGAGAGGCTATACTAATATCAGACAAAATAGACTTCAAAATTGTTAGTAGAGACAAAGGACATTATATAATGATGAAAGGTCAATCTATAAAAATTATAATGATATTATAGGCATATACATGTACTTACAAACATAGCCCAAAAATACATGGAGCAAAATGACAGAATTGAAGGCAAAAATATAATACAACAATAATAGTTGAAGAATTCAAGACTGCCTTTTCAACTAAACAGAAAATCAGCAAGGAAATAGACCTGAGCAATACTAAATAACATTTCTTTCTGTCATTTAAAAAAACAAATCATATTTTTCACTGTCTATAACAAACTGAAGCTATACTCTGAGGGATCATTTGGAGGGTTTCAAAAATTTAAAATTATACACTTGAAACTTTAATATAACCAAGTACAACTTTCTAAAGTAATTCCTCAAAATAAGTCACAAAGCACAAAAACTACAGAGCAGTGGTCCTCATCAGAAACCCATGGAGGACTAGTTAAAAATCAGAGAGCTTGGCACCACCCCCAGGATTTCTGATTACTGGGTGTAGGGTGGAGTCTAAGAATTTGTATTTCCAGCAAGTTCCCAGATGACACTGATGCTGAGGATTCTAGGGCTGCACTTTTAAATGCCTGTGACATCTAAACAGGAGCACTTTCTCTTAAGACTCAACCTATGCAGAAGCCCGTGTGTTCCCTTTAAATTAATTTTAAAAACTCAATTTTAGCTTTTCTGCCTAAAAAATTACTTTGGGTAATAGTACTGTTTATTTAGCAGTTTTAGTCAATCCCTTTAATAAATTCTTAATGGTAAAAATCTTTCAATTCCCCTGCAAGAGAGCCAGGTCTCAAAAAAAGCATTACCCAGAGTGACTTTTGGAATGAGTGAATTTTGGTTCAGCGAGTTTCTTTTAATTTTGGAACTGAGAATTATATAAGCACATATTTGGCAGGCAAGCTCCATTGAGAAAAATTAGGAACTTGATTATATTATTTTATACATATTCTCTACTTACATCTCCGTAGCTCTTGAGGTCACTGCCATAAACTAACAACCCTTGCCTGGAAATAGCTTAGACACAGGTTTGATTTGATTCATGTAGTATTTTGGGGGAAAATATGCTTGGATCAACACTTACAAATCAGGTACTTCCACATTAAAATTCATATTTCCACCTACGCTTAAAAATAAAAATCAGAAGATCTGGCAACATTATTCTCAAATTTCTGCAAGTCAACAGTCAGCCAGAGTTGGGCTGCAGGTGCCCTTGAGAGAGAATTTGAGCTCTGGCTGGCCACAGCTCCCATTCATTTTCTATGGTCTTCAACCTAGTCCTCTTTAATCATTTATTTATCAGCTTAGCATCTTATGTATTTGGGCGCTCCACATAGAGGAAACAAATAGTAGAGTCTCAATTTCAAAAAGAACATATATACTGGCTTAATTTAGGTGTGGTGTAGGTAAGTTTCTTTGGATTCAGTCTCTTTCGGCCTAAGATTGTTGAGTTGTGTAATCTACCAGTAAGCCACCTCTACTCTTTGGAAATTCTTGTGTTGGAAACCTTCAGGCTAGGATGAGCATGCTCTGAAAAACTGTGCGCCAGGTTGAGACCCTTCCTGTCTGCAAAAAGAACAGTGTAAACAATGAACGTGCCTACAAAAATCTGCATGCATCATGCTTATGTCACTTTAACCTTTTTTGTTGTGTAATAACAGACAAGTAAATTTAATATATAGCTTAAAATATTGTAGCATGACCCAACCTCTGTATAACTCCCACCTAGTCAAGAACATCAGCACATCAGAGCCACTTCCTATAAAGCCACTTCCCAGTCACAATGCCCTACTTGCCTCTCTGAGATATTCACTTGTGATAATCACTTCCATACTCTTCTTTTTTTATACTCCTCACCCAAGAATATGTATTTTTAACTGCTCCCCCCCACCTTTTTTTTAGAAATGCTTGTTCCAAAAACATCAGTTGATCATCTATAATTCTCAATAATATTGGGTTGTTTTTGTCCCAGTCTTGGAGTATCTCCCTGAACTTTGAAGCAATTTCTATAAAATTATTCATTGCAGAAAAAAAGTGAGTCAAATGATACACTGTAAGTTTTCATTTCTTGTGGATGTTTCACTGAAATATTACAGATTTTGCCAGGGTATTTTCTTAAAACTACAGCATAATCTTGACAGTCAAAAGGGAACTATGTAATTGGCTAGTTTGAATACCATCCCTCCTGCACCCTGGGACATAGTGAGATGATACTTAAAAGCTGAATCATAAAACTTTTCACTAATTCACATGTTTCACAGACATTTTGATACAGTGGATAGCTGCTGAATTTGTCTGTTGCTCAATTTTTAGTATACTGTGCTCTGCCTGAAACAATTCCAAGTCTTTGGAAGAACACCTAAAAATCATTACCAGATTCCAATATGCTAATCCAAATCACCAGTTTATTGTAATAGGACATAGCTCAGAAACAGCCAGATGGAAGAGATGCATAAGGCATGGTATGGGAAAGGGCACTGAAATGCCATGCCTCTGCAGGGGTGCCACTCCCCTGAATCTCCCTGTGTTTCATAACCCAGAAGCTCCACATCTTTTTATTTTCAATCATTCTGTATCTATATACTTAGTATACTGTTTGCATAATGCATACAATTTTAAAAATCTAGTCCAAGCATCTTTGTTTTTCAACTACAATCTTTAGTCAATTTATGTTTAATGTAATTACTGATGCATGTTGGTTTATGTCTACCACCACGCTTTGTGTGCCATATCTGTTTTATGTAGTCTATGTTCCTTTTCTTCTTCCTTTAAGTTGTTTTCTCATTAGATTTTCCCCATTATTAAATTTTTATAAGTTATAAATTTTTCTATTTGTTTAGTGTTTAGTCTATTACAACATAGATCCTTGACTTATCACCATCAAACATTAATTGACACCGTTACCCTCTTCCAAGACAATGTAAGAACCTTAGAACAGACTAATTCCATTTACCTCCTCCCAACTACTGTTATTTTTGTCCCATATTTTAAATCTTTCTTTATTAAAAAAAATCCAACATTGTACTGTCTTATACAGTCAATTTTCACTCAGAGTTACCCATATATTCACTGCTTTCTTTGCTTTTTATTTTTTTATGGTACTGTAACTGAAAAGTTATTTGTAGAAGTGATCTGAAGACTAGAATCACGATATCTCCCTCTAAGAAGATTTCATCGCTTTTATCTGGCATCTATGGACAGTAGCTAAATGGGAATCATCTTAATCCAAGTAAGCCTTAATGTTTCTGGGCCACTCAGATAATGAGATACTGAGCTGCAGCCAATGTGAGAACTGGTTTACTTCGAGTTACCCCTACTCCTAGGTGTATCTGTTCAGGGGATCCCCATTCAAAGTGGGAAATGGTTTCCCAGGCTTGATAACACCCACACTATCATTTGTAACTTTGAAAGGACACTAAAGGTGAGCTCAGGCTCTCAACTGCCTTGTCTTGATCAGAAATGTCCATAAGACAGCAGTGGCCCCAGTGCTGGGCTCACTCCTCTGTGTTCACATTCTTTCCCAAATTTCAACTCAATAATTCCTCACAATTTATTAGTTCTTTTATGTTTAAGAAGATTGTTGAAGACATATGTAAAACTTTAGATAGTAATTAAATTTTTAAACAATAAAATAAAATTTAAAAAAAAGAAGACTGTTGAAGAATAATTTATTTAGTTTGTTTAGTTGACATCAGTAAGAGAGCTGGTTTGAATCATGTGGCTTACCACTAAAGTACTTATTTCCCAGCTATCTAAATCTATACTGTGAGATTCCCTAATGAATACAAAGGAATGGAGAAGTAATTTCTCTGATGAAAGTAATAGTTTTCAAGATATATGGGTTGGCTGGAAATACTGTACAGGGACCTCCAACGTTATATATACATGTGGGAAACCAGGCAGATGAACACTCTATGAAGGGCACTCTAGACCCAAGGTTCTGGTCCTGGGTCTGGAGACTTAACAAATGTTCCACCACCTGATCCAACTAAAAGGTTTAGATAATATATCATGTAACAAGAATATGTCTGCATCTGTCTCTACCGAACCTTTGATGTGAGATACACGTGGAAATAACGAGATGGTTGGAGCTTTCCTCAGTCTAGAGAAGAACAAGTTGAATGACTAACTTGCCTGCTTGCTAATAAATGTTCACCCTGTGTGGCAAAATTTGGTCTGAGACTTCACTATATTGTTAGACAATGTGGCAGCATGACAGTCTGTAACCACTGGAAGCTACCAATTTCTACCAAAAAGATTGGCACTACTGAAAGCAATGAAACTGGCTCAGGGCAGTTTGCAACAATTGTGGTGCATCAAATTTCCCAAATGAAGCAGCCTGAGGCACAACCTCAAAGCAGCAGTATTATGCTGGTGATGTTCAAACTTGCCATCCTGGACCCTCAGAGAGAAAGGCTATTGCTCTTAAGTGAGAACACCACAGGAAGCTATGGAGACAGCCTTGGGGTGTGGGTTTTGCTAGGCCTGGGAGCCTGCCCAAGATACTATCATTCTGTTTCTTGGCCTCTGGAATGCAATGATACCCAATTTTTTTACCCAGTAACTTCCCCAAAATGACCTGGACTCCGGACTTAACTCAAAATAATGCCTTTTAAACAATTTCTGTATTCAAAGGAATAGATAGATGCGAAGCAACTATCCTACTTCCTCAAGTAAATGCAAAACAAAAGCATTTTCATTTTCAAAACAGCACTGACTTGGATTCTTAGCAGCCGCATGTCTCTATCCTCGAAATATTTTACAAAATAAGCTGAAAATGAATCAAAATGGGAAAGTGAGCTATGTTTGTCATAAACAATTTCTCGGGGAAAAACCTTGACACTGTTACCTCCCGCCCTGCATCTGTACTGGAGGGCACCAAGAAGTTATTCTAGCCCACACAATTTTCCTGATGACGTGAAAACGTGACTAGAAGCAATACATTCTTCTGGGTGTCAGGATTCCATAGGTCCCACAAAGAAAGTTAACCAATTGGTTCACCAAGGAGCTTAACCTACCAGTTCTCAAAACTGCTAAAAATTTAAAGTGGAATCTCCCCCCAACCTGCCAAAAAAGAGTATACTGGAATTCTGAACTGTGAATTAATCCTGTCACATCAGTGCCTGAGAGATGTTTAATATGGTAGGTGAACTGAGCGTTGGAAATCCTGGACTTTCATGTCAGGATTTTTCTGGGCCTAACAATCTCTCCACTTGACAGACTGGGAAGCCCTTTTACTAGCCATAGCCATGTCTCAGGGAGCTTGAATGGGATCCTGAAAACGTCCATAAAGAAATGTTGCAGCACTTGAACAGATTAAGCCAAGGCAGCTGGTGCTTCTTGCTCATGTTCCATTGGTCTCCAACCCATTTATAGTAACAGCAAGGCTGGAGAAAGGCTTCTGAGAAGCAGGGTGGGGCAGAGACAAGAGCAACTGCAGTGACAGGCAGCAGGCCTGGTGCTGTCACAGAACTGCTATTGTGGGTCTCTTACGGCCTTGCTGCTAAGAGTCCAGAAGAATTCATAGTTCAGAGGGAACACAACCACAAAGTCATTCCCTAAGTTTATGTCAGCTCATCTCTCAAGTTGTAAGCCTGACACTGGTCACAGATATTTCAGGAAATAAGAGAATTCACCCCCTCTCTGAGTGCACACTCCTGGGAACATTAAACCTCAGCTTTATTTTGGTTAATAATGAAACCCCTATATCAAAAGCCTACTTGAAAAGAAAAGGGAAAAAGAAAGACAAAGAATCTAATAACCTGCAGATGAGTATTTGCTTAGCTCTTAAGACCATTCCCTTTTAAAAGAATTACTCAACTTTTTTCATTCCCCTCCCTTTTTGTCAATTTCTAAAAATGCAGAGTTTATGACTAAATTGCAAGGTGAGTGCATTTATGAGAGGAAATGGGAATGGCACCTGATCTGTGCTTGTAGAAAGGAGCTTTCAAAAAGATTTACAGAGAGCCAGCTACATGACACTCAACAGAGAAGCTCTCATTTAATCGTCATTGCCACTAAAATGGTATTTTAACTATTTTCTATGGGAGGAAACTGAATCTCAGGAAGTCTGAGATACTTGTCATGGGTCACACAGTTAATAGATGGCATTCTCTCTAAAGCTCATTTCTATGGCATGGAAATGAGGTTAGTGTGCTTTGAGTCCTTTGAACTGGCATCTCACCTGTTCAGACCCACAAGCTATTTGAAGCTCTTGCAGTTCTTTATTAAATTTTATTTTTTTTTCTTGCAAATTGCTCTTTACCTTTATTCACAACCCATAGCTTCAAATTACTTTAGGCTTTTTCAAAAAAATCAAACCTACTCTCAAAGGTCAATAATTTGCCACTGCTGAGGCTATTAAGAGGAAAATATTGTGAGATCTGAAGCAATTTCCCAAGAACTTGTCAACTGTTCTAAGCTAGCTCAGCAGAGCTGAAACACACACAGTGCCTCCCCCAGGGAACTCCATGAAAGGGCCCATTTCTTGGGACTTGTAGTCCCTGTGCAGGGAGAATAATAGGGTGATGTAGGTCTCATTTTTCAGGTATAAGTGCCTACTGCAATAATTTCAGTAATAGGAAGCCGAGAGTGATTAGACAAAAAACAGATGTGAAATAAAACTCTTATTCCTCCATTATAGCCAAATGATGCAGTGTGGTTTTGTTTTCTTACTTATGTACGTTATTTACCAGTAAGCCATTTTGCATTCTTTTTTTTTTTTAATCCGCTTGCGTTGTGATTGAAGACAAATCTGTCAAGTCAAACTGAACTAACAGAAGATCTGGATATGGGCACAGTAGCAATCCTATGAATAGTTTTTATTTTGTTATTTTTATTGTTAACACTATTACATGTCTCCCCTACCCGCCTTTTCCCCACCTCCACCCACCCAGCCTCTGACCATCCCCTCCTCTAGCCTTCACCACACTGTTATATATGTCCATGGGCTTATGCATATATGTTCTTTGACTAATCTCTTCACCTTTTATCCAGTCTCTCCCACTCCTCTTCCCTCTGACATTTGCCAGTCTATCCCATGTATCATGCCTCTGGTTCTATTTTGTTTATTAGGTTCCACATATTAGTGAGATCTTATAGATGGTTTTTTGGCCAGGCTTTCTCTAAGAAAGAGCAATGATAAGCTCATGTTCCACATCTGGGATATGCGAGAGGTATTAATGCAACGATTCATAATTGCTACTTGCCTCAATCCCCACTTTTGTTACCATCTCCCTTCAAGGTCCTTCATGAAAGAGTTGACATAAAAAGAAAGAGAAATGTTAAGTACAACTGAGAACTGGGAGAAACCCAAATTTTCTCTCCTGCTTTTACAAATAGCAAAAAAATATATTTTCATATAGATCTCTATCCCAAGTTAGAGTGCTGATAAAGATCTTAAAAAATATCTAAATGCCCCAGTGAATCCAGAGTCAACTACAAAGTGATCTAGAAGTATGATGACAGGTAAGTTCTATCTACAGGCCTTGCACCTATTCAACATACCCTTCAAAGCAGTCCTCAGGGGAGAATGGGCAGTTATCCCAACGACGCAGCCATTCCTCAAGACTGTTGGATATACACTTCCATAATGTCAAGACGGTTCCTCTAATTTGCAAAATTTGCTATGTCTGTTCTCCTATGACTGTTCATATTTAGCACAGTTGCAGTCATTTTAGGACCACAGAAGATATATTTTCCAATTTTAGTCTGATGGCTCGAGATGTTAAAAAAAGAAACATGTAGTCTTTTTTTCTCATTAAGAAAAAAATTTTAACAAAATTTTTATGATGAAAGACATTTAAAACTATGGAAGGCCAGACATTTTAGAGTTTATCTCTAGCATCACATAAAATGTTATATAAACAAGTTTAAGGATAATAACTTTAGGAATAATATGTTATCAAACAGTTTTTCACATTTTCTCTAGCAAAAGAAGACTGTTGTAAGTACTTTTAGAAAAGTCTGGACATGATATTGAAAGGCCCGTTAGAAAAAATAACCTGGTGAGACACTAAATCCTAAGGAAAGCAAGCAAAACCCTTCAAAGAACTCATGGCCAAAAATTGTCCTTTCATAAAAGGCTAAATCATCTTTGATGAATCCCAAAGGCTGCCTGTTTTAATATACTCTGGAAATGATCTTCCAACACAATAACAAATCATCGAAAACATCAACTAAAGCAACGGAGATAGTAAAAGCTGGAAAGAAACTCAGCGGAATAAATATTTAGAACATTGAAATGCAGCATTTAATAATAGCTACCATTTATAGCTTCATGATAAATCATACCTCCACACTAGTAAGCAAAGGGTATTCTGCTACTGAGTCTTAGCTACCTTTCAGACGCTGCGTTCCTGGAGGGCACAGGCTATCTTCCTTTCCCCTCTCCCGTTGTGCCATTCACTTATTTCTCTACCAAATCATTCATATTTCTCACCATTCAAAACACATTTAATTAGTTCCTACCACTTGCTAGGAATTAATTACCTCTTCTAAGCTAGGAACTTTTCTTTGGTAAAGATGTTTAAATAATTTGATATGCTCGAACTCTATTATCATGCAATACAACTTTACTATCTTGTCCAGAACAATGTCATCAAAAACTTCAGAGGCTGCCTTTTCATCTTTGTATCACTCAAAAATATTTCATGAAATAGGAGCTCTAATGTTTGTTGAATTGGACTGCTATTACAATAGTCATTAAAATAAACTCTTATAAATATGTATTTGAGTGTTCTAAGCATTCAATTTAAATAGTCATGTATATTATCTATGACCCATGTATGTACAAACATGTACATCCATAAGTTTCCCAATTCAAACTGATGGCTCCCTTATTTTAAAAATCCAGCTGTTACTACCACGTTCCTTCCTCTCTACTTTCCAAAGGTGTTAATGGTGGAGGGAGAAGGGAAGAAGATGAATGTATTATATAAATAAAAAGGAAAGAAGGAACATGAACAGATGATAGTTGGGGCTCTGTGCCCATCAGGAGTCAAATCAATGTACCACCAGAGGAGGAAGAACTCTTAGAACTCTGAGCAAAGTCATTCTTTTTCCCTATCCCCCAGTGCAGGGGTCCTCAAACTTTTTAAACAGGGAGCCAGTTCATTGTCCCTCAGACCGTTGTAGGGCTGGACTATAGTTTAAAAAAAAACTATGAACAAATTCCTATACACACAGCGGCGGCAAAAACACCCAGCGGGCCCGATGTTTTCAGCGGGCTGCATGTGGCCCGCGGGCCGTAGTTTGAGGACCCCTGCCCCAGTGGAATGCAGTTGGGCTTAAAAAATGAAATAGCTGATCAAGAAATTCTACAATCTCAGAACCATAAAACAAAAGTTAGTGGTATATGAGCTCCTGCATCTCCCTTTACTATAGTTGAGAAAAATGAGTCCCCCAGGAGAGCTGGTGACATTCCAAAGCCAAAGAGGTCATGGTGGGGCTGGGGCTGGCTACAACACTCATCTGCTGTGTCTCATCCAGGAGAGCTTGAAAATGGTACCAAAGAAAAATGCACAGAGCAAGGGTGATCCACTAGAATCCACAGGCATGTTTTGGGGATTTCATACAGCCACTGAAATTGCCTGCAAAACTGGGTTTGACTTTGCATATTTCAGGGAAGCAGCGTTTACTGCTTTCATCAGTCTAAGCAAGGTCCATGACTCAAAAATTTAAGAACACTTTGTTAAAGGATGGGCTTGGGGGGAAGGCTAAAAGTGAATGAGATTAATTCCAAACTAAAAGGAACCCATATTTTCAATGACCTGAAGAACATGTGTGGGGCAGGCAGCCAGTGGAACCATGTAAGGAATACACAGTCCTAAACTTTCTGGTCTGGAAGGTAAAAAGGATCCTATAAGGAAAAAAAAAATGTATTTAGGAAAGCAGGTGTGTCTTTGTGACCACAGGTGACAGTGAAAGGTGTACTAGTAATTAGCACAAACTTTAACTACTGATTAGGTGGTCTCAGAAGGCCTCAGAAGACCACAGTTCAGAATAAACAAGGCTGAGTTCTCTGGAATCATGGAAAAGGTTTTAGCGGTGGTCATCATGAGCTATGATGGAAGGTTTCTGCAGCCTTTCAAAGTCAGGGCAGTCCTTCAATCAGGACTCTCATACCTGTTTGTGAATAAACAATGAGCCCAGAAAGGGTTGCAAAGACCCCAGGAGACAAAATGCAATCACAGGGGTCTTTGTTTTCTTCTAATTCTGATGTCAACATCAGTCCCAAGAGTGGGCAAAGGCCTTGGTACTTAGTCACAAGGAACTGGAGACATGTCAGCCATTGCAATTTCCCTGGGAAACAGAAAATATTTTCCCCACTCTATGGATGAAGAAATTGAAGCAAAGGGAGAAATGTCCAAGGTTTTTCAAGGAGGTGAAGAGCCAAGAGCTCTGAGGTTAGAGCTTGTAACTAAATACTCCACACTGGCTCTGGCTGGATATTCCATCTCCTTTTGGGAACCAAGCAGTTCTGGAGATTGGAGAAACACTAGTTGCTAAGGACAAGATGTGGGATACAGTTTACACCACACAACCATACATATGGAATCCATCACGCATTAAAACAGAAGATTCGAGGTCTCACTGGGTAAATGAGATAGGAAAAGGGAACCTGGGGGTTACTCATCATTTTCCAAATCAGAGATTTATGTCCCTTTTGGAAAGGAGAAGGAAAACCTGTCTGCAGTCCAGTTTTGAGTAACATTTGCCACTGAGAAGCTGTATGCAAAAATTCCTGGCACAAGCTTTGGAGAGTTTTTTTCGATTGGGCTCTGGCCAGTCCTTGTAAATGACTGAGATTTAAAACCCTATCATATCAGAGGAGCAGGGAGTATCCTTGATGCAGTACCATAAATCCCTTTCTCTAAAGCCAATTTCAAATTTACTATAAGAATGTTCAGAGAGAAAAAATATCTATATGTAACGCCATACATATAGATTTTTTCTAAGTCAAGAAGGGTAAAGATCAACAGCTAACAGTGATCTGATTGGTTGGAATATAGTTGATTATCTGGGGTTTTTTTGATCCTTAAATGTATTTTTCTGATTTAAAAAATAACTAAAATGGATTGCAGTGGAATAAAGAAAAAAATAAGTAAAAAGATATAAAACCTAGTAACTTTGAGAGTTAAGAGAGAGCCAGAGTTTATCTCATCCAATTGACTCATTTTACAAAAGAAGAAATGGAGGCGGAAAGAGGGGGGAGCACCTTGCTTGTGGTCACTCAGCAGGCCAGCAAGGGAGTAGAGCCAGGACCCTGGAAATCCCCTGACTGACTTCCTGGCCTCCACACCACCCTGTTGCAGCTGCTGGATTCCTTAAGCTAGGAAACCCCCTAAGGTAAGAAAAAGTTTTATATGGAATTATAAAATTCAAAACAGCAGCCTCAAGTGTTAAAGTGCACCAGATGCCAACTCAAGAATAGCTGAAATTGAAATGGAATTCACAAAGACAAGAGGACAATTTGTAGGGAATTAGGTGTCTCAAGCACTGTCACAACTGCTATACTAAACAACTTCATAAATGTGCTATCATTTCTTGCCCCTGGCTATTGTACACGCAATTCCCCCAGCCAGAATGCCTTCCTCTTGTCCTCTTTCCCATGGGTTTCTAGACATTTCCACTTATCCTTTTATACATATACTAGTGGCCTGGTGCACGAAATTTGTGCACGGGGGAGGGGGGTGTCCCTCAGCCCGGCCTGCACCCTCTCCAATCTGGGACCCCTCGAAGGATGTCCTACTGCCCGTTTACAGGGATTGGGCCCAATCGGCAGTTGGACATCCCTCTCACAATCCAGGACTGCTGGCTCCCAACCGCTCACCTGCCTGCCTGCCCGA